>NC_032019.1:21176843-21181646 GCF_001865875.1 Lupinus angustifolius | reverse complement strand
CTTGCACACAAAATGAAATGAGCTCATTAAGAGTCCATTTCTCCCTTTGACAGTTATAAGAAATCTTAAACTGACTGAATTGTGCAGGAAGAGAAAGTAAGACCAAATGAATGAGTAAGTCTTCCGACACCTCAAGCTTAAGGGCCTTAAGTTTTGAAGCGATGTTGGACATTCCCATGATGTATTCCCTTATGTTTCCCTTGCCTTGATACCTCATGGAAATCAAGTTATGTAACAGAGTACTTGTTTCCGCCTTATCGCTCTTTGCAAAGCGCTTTTCAAATTCGCAGATATAGAAGCAATTGGTGTAGCTGATTGAAACAAAAGACAAAATATTAAAATATGCTCACAGCCCAAAATTATCATTGTGCTCAAAACAATGTATATCTAAATCAAGATACCTAGTGCACCATCAATATCAAGTCTTTGGACAGTGATATCAACTGCAAGTGATACTCTTGTTGTAATGATCAAACATTCATAATAAGGCATGTCAACTGACGAATCCCTCTTTGGATTGATTCATCAGTCACATGTATAAAACTTTAGAATTATGACATGTTTATCATCACAGGTGTATATGGTATTCGGCCAAATATTAACTTTCCTTTGGGCCAGCTAATATCCGCATGAATGACCATACACACTTACATCCATTATTCCTCATGAGTTATATCCATGAAAGAGGTCACTTTGGCGACATTTCACTTCATTTGGCTCATTTGAAATAATAGACAGCCTTAATGGACATACAAATAACAATTAAAATCAATGCACAAAGATACTGAAGTTCCAAAAAAATAATAAATTAAATTTTTTTTATTTTTTTTCGCTTGGGCGAGCATGATCTCGCCCGGCGAGCTCAATCTCGCTTGAGCCAAATTAAAGGCGATTTGCCTCTGTTTCCTCTCGCTTGAGCGAGAGCACTGCAGCAGAACACGAAAAATGCGATTTCTGCATCGTTTTTTCTCCAAAAATTCACCCAAAATTCAAGATTAAATCAGAAACAGCAAACATTCATGATTAAATCTTTCTATATTCATATGTTCTTAATCGATTCATGGCAAAAATAAACACATCAAAACCCTAAATCAAACCATATTTGGGGAAGAACATGAAAACCTAATTTCACCCATGAATCAAATTGGGGTGGCTCTGATACCACTTGTTGGAGAATTTACTCTCCATCTGAAATCCATAGAGTAAACACGAACGTCCTTATGACCATGGCTTTGTTCCCACAACCGAATGTGTATGCCCATACATACACCCAAATGGAACATCCATGGTCCAGACCGAAGAAACCCCAAATGAGTTCATGGTGAAGATGAAGAACATACCTTGTTGAGCCATTTCCTGAATCTCGAAGGGTTGAGGGTGAGATGTTCTTCCAGATGATAAAGCACCTTACGGTTTTCCTTATCCTTCTCTAGAGGGGAATGAAAGAGCTTTCCTGAGTGTGCCTTAGGGAGAATATGTGTTGCCTTAGCCTTAGGTTATGAGGAAAAACCTCATCCTTATACCTTATGAGCCTTATGGATGGGTGGATAGTGTTATCCTATCCTGGATAACACTATTCTCATCCTACCTTATTCTCCTTAACCTTTACACTTGAAAACCTGTTGCTCTACAAATGGGGACCATAACCCATAAAAGTAACCCCGTAGTGGTTACTACTTTAGTTGCAATAATTCTGATTCAGTCCCTTCATCAAATCAGAAATTGTCTGAAGGTATCTACACTTATTATTATTTCATGATACATATGCCATTAGCCACCAAATTAATTACTGAAGATCATTTTTATTTTGGCTAATTACATAATGGCCATAACACAACTACAAAATTATATTTGTGACCCATAAATTGTCAGAAATTCCAACATAATGTGGTTGTCGTTATAAAAAGTAAAAATTGAAATAGTAATTCAAATCTGAATAAACTAGTGTTCATTGCTAAAATTATGGATGTAGATCGTTTAAGAGAGTGTTTGACAAAACAAACTTTTAACTTTGTAAGTAGCTTATAGTTAGGTGTGGAAACATGTCAGACTGTCTATCATGAGTTTATTATCTGACCTATAATAGGTTTGGTCAGGTCATGTTTTTTTTGTAAATGGGTCAGACTCAATTTTTTTGAAAACCCTATCTAGTTTAACATGCTAGACTTTAGGTCATTCAAAAGGCCTATTAAATCTAACAGGCTATACAATTTTAAAATAAGTAATGTTATTATATATGTAATTTTAATATAAAAATGTATACACAAATATAACTTAATTGTTAGGGTTATAAGAGTGTAGTTAATAGTAGACATATTAGTCTGTTTAAATGTAGACATGATGACCTATTTCAAAATAATATAATATAATATGTCTTTAAACAAGCTAATAGGTCAAACTAGACTTTTAAATATGACATACATAGGCTTTGAATTTTTTTTAAACAAGCAAACAAGTCAGGCCTAAGCTCCTATATGATATATAGGCTCAACTTGTTTAAGGCAAAACCTGACATGTTTCCTCTCTTACTTGTAGTTTTTTGACTCAGTAGAAAACTACTAGAATCATTTGATAAAAGGATTGAATGTAACTTATAGCTTTTAAAAATGAGCTTGTAGCATTTGAAAGCTATTTTTCAGTAACCTACTTCAAATAGCGTTTAGAAAGTGATAGTAACTTTTAATAGTTCACTTACCAATTTTTCTCTTCAATATATAAAAAATTATATTTAATGGCCTCAATTAAGACATTTTTTCCAATAATTCGCTTACCAATTTATTATAAACTTATGAAACTTAATTACATTTTTGAAAAATAATAATATTGTAAACAAAAAAATATTAAAATAAAACAAACAAATAAATATTATATATCTAATTATAACTAAAATATAAGTATAAATGATCATTTTAAATTATCTATACATTAATCACTCGAATTAATAAATAAATAACAAATAATATATGTCTCTTGGCATACTACTCTCCCCGAAGGTTTTGTGGAGAATCTGACAAAGTTACATTCTGATCATTGCCCTTTGTTGGTTAGATGTGATGGCCAATGTGAATATACATGCAATAGACGCTTTAGGTTCCAAGTTGCATGGACTACTCATATGGATTTTCATAATGTGGTCCAAGGGGCTAGATAGAATTCATGTGGATTCTATTGATTTCAATAAGTCGTTGTTTGGTAATATTTTTCGGAAGAAGAGAAGAGTTGAGGCAAGAATCAAGGGTGTTAAGAGAAGACTTGAGGTGATTGAGGATCATAACCTGGAAAGACTTGAGGTCCAACTGAGGCGGAAGTATAATAATATTTAAAGCAAGAGGAGCTTTTGTGGTATCAGAAATTAAGGGAGCAATGGGTTATGTTTGGTGATAGGAACACTAAGTTTTTTTCACACTCAAACGATTGTCTGAAGGAAGCGGAACAAGATTCATTGCCTTTACCTTGAGGATGAAATTTAGTGCACAACTCCTGATTTGATGAGGGGTGAAGCTCAACTGTATTTTTAGGATCTGTTTTATGAGACTAGTCAGGATCTTCTTGATCAATGTCCGGTTATGACCCAATTTTGTTTGATATCGAGGTTGTGGCTTTGACTGCTCCAATTATGAAAAAGGAGATGAAATATGCAATCATGAGTATGCAGTCTTTTAAGGCTCCTAGACCAAATGATTTCCACCCATTTTTTCAAGAAATATTGGCATGTGGTGGGTGATGGCATATGGCCACTTGTCTCAGATGCATTCAAGAATGGCTTTTCAAATGCTCGCATTGTAGAGATTATAATTGTTCTCATCCCCAAGGTAGATACCCCCACTTCTTTAAAATATTTCAGACTTATTAGTCTTTGCAATTTGGTGTATAAGATCATTACTAAAGTTATGGTAAAGAGATTGAGACCTTTTTTGAATGAGTTAGTAGGTCCTCTTCAGAGTAGTTTCATTCATGAGAGGCACATCAGACAATATCATTCTGGCTCAAGAAGTTATGCATTATTTACACAACTCTAAGGCTAAGAAGGGTGTTATGGCCTTTAAGGTAGATCTGGAGAAAGCATATGATATGGTCAATTGTGTGAAGAAGATCTTTGCTCCTGACCTTGGCACGATTTTGATGAAGACACCAAAATCACCAAAAAGAAGAAAATGAAGAATACTTATGAAGACAAAGAAGAATAAAGCTTCAAGAAGATTAGATTAAGTCTCTATAGGTACTTCTATCCTAAAACTCTTATTTATGCAAAGTAGTAATGCTCAAAACTATTTTTAAAGAATAATGAAACACTTTGAAAATACATAAAACACATTTTGAAAAGATGTGTAGCGGGTTACTTAATTCAAGTAACAAGTTACATGTGAGAGAAAAAGAGTTATCCAACTTAAAAATGGTCAGAGTAATCCATTACTGCATTTGAGTAACAGATTACCAGTTTTACAAAAGTTGAGTAACCGATTACCCAAATGCAGTAATCGATTACTCAAACTCGAATTTAAAAATCAAGTGGACAACATGTTTAGGTAATCGATTACCCAATGACAGTAATCGATTACTGAGGACTGTTGAATGAGATTTCAGATTTCAAAACGAAAAGTTTTCACTCCAAACAAAATCTCTTCACTCCAAACAACTCCTACACTTTCAGAAAGGCACCTTGTGTGTTTGGAAAGCCTATATAAGACTCTAACTCTCACAACATCAAAACACACAACTTTCATACAACTCTCATAAATTCTTTCACTGTTTTTCTGCACTTTTGCACTGAACTCTTAAACTTTCAATAGAGAATTTATTCTG
>NC_032019.1:21168368-21176743 GCF_001865875.1 Lupinus angustifolius | reverse complement strand
GTGAGTGTGTAAGATACAGAGAGATCTCAGGGTGAGATATTGTATTTACAACTCTTAATATTTAGTGGAAATCTCTTGTGTTGCAAGAGTACTGGACGTAGCCTTCGGTGGACAAGAAGGTGAACCAGTATAAAATACTTGTGTACTCTCCTTTCCCTTTCCTCTTTACTTTATACTTGCTTATTTTTCTGCAATATTATCCGCTGCACTTTAACTATAACATTTTGTAGAAAAAGTTACTAAAAATTTAAGTCAACTAATTCACCCCACCCCTCTTAGTTGCAATCCTGTACTAACAATTGGCACCAGAGCTATATTTGAGTAAGATACTCTCAAAATCTGATCCTACATTAAGATGGCCTCAAGATCATTCCTAGGAGAAGGGTCCAACATCAACCGTCCTCCAAGCTTTGTTGGAGAATGCTATGACTTCTGGGAAATAAGAATGAGGATCTTTATTGAGTCCCAAGACTTAGATATATGGAACGCAATTGAAGAAGGACCATACATACCCTTCACTGTCATCAACAGTATAAGGGAAACAAAGCCAAAATCATCATGGAACGATGAAGACAAAAAGAAGGTACAATATGATTTAAAGGCAAAGAACATTCTCACCTCCGCTCTTGGTATTGATGAATTCTTTAGAGTATCAAATTGTAAATCTGCAAAAGAAATGTGGGATACTCTAGAAACCACACACGTAGGAACAGAGGAAGTAAAAAGATCAAGACTCAACACTCTTTCTTAGGAATACGAAATGTTTCGCATGAAGCCTGGAGAGAAGATTTTTGATCTACAAAAGAGATTCACTCACCTTACCAATCACCTTCTTGCACTTGGCAAAGTTCTATCAAATAGTGACTTGAACTTAAAAGTTCTTAGATCACTCACCAGAATATGGCAACCAAAGGTAACTACAATATCTGAAAAGAAAATTTTATCCAAAATGTCTTTGGCTGCTTTGTTTGGTAAATTGCAGGAACACGAACTAGAACTTAGCCAACTTGACCAACACGAGGAGCAAGAAAAGAAGAAGAATAATATTTCTCTAAAAGCGAAAGTTGATAGATATGACTCATCTGGAGATGAATCAGAAAAAGATGACACAGAAGATATAAGTGTCTTCGTAAAGAAATTCAGCAAGTTCCTAAAAAGGAACAAAGGCGCAAAAACAGGACAAACAAGGAAATTGAGCAAAAGCAATGATGCCTCCACCTCAAGTCAAAATTTTACATGTTTTGAATGTGGTAAACCCGGTCACATGAAGATGGATTGTCCAAACTTGAAGAAGGGTTCCTTCAAGGGAAAGAATGATATGAAGACTGGACGAAGAACATACATTGCTTGGGAAGACAATGATATAAGTTCTGCATCCGAAAAAGAAAATGAAGAGCAAGCACATCTATCATTTATGGCATCTCATCATTCTGATGATAAAGAGGTAAACGACTCTAATATGTTTTCTTCTTCCATAGTATGGCTTTATACCACTAGACCAACGCTTTGTTGGTATGTTACACATGTTTCGATATAGTCCTTTAATAGTGCTTCATTCAGTTAATTCAAGTATCTACTCTTTTTTTACAATAATTTAATAATTTATTAAATTGTCGACAAAATGTTGATTCAGTAGTGTAATGCTCCGCTAGATTCATTAGGCTTAGTTTGACAATTGGATTTTGGAGGGGAAGGAAGGGAAAAGAAAGGCTTGAGAGTCATGAAATACACTTGTGAGATAACTCATAAACCTTCTCTTGCCTTTCATTTCCCTCCAAAATTCAACTTTCAAACTAACCCTAAGATGACTAAAAGTTATCAAAAGAAAAATAATCTATTAAATTATCTACAATGTGCAGCTCCTAAGGCCCAAGTGCCAATCAAATTACCCAGCGTCCAAATTACTAAATTAAAAGTTATCAAAAAAAAAATCGAGCCATCTAGGTATATAGAATCTTTGGCATTGTACACCTAGAAAAAGTGAAATTTTAGAATTCTCATTGTAGTAATAATTAGGATTACAATGGTGACATTTTGGTTTGGGTTGTGCCGAGGCTGATGGTAGACGTTGAAACACGGTGGTGATTGATCAGCATGGTGATTTTGGTGAAGACGATAGTTGTGCACGCCAGAGTGAGTTAGAGCAGAGATGGTTTACTGGTTTGGAGCAATGAAGCAGTATATTGAAAATGATGGAAACATGTTACAATCTGAGCAGTTGAATTGATCCAACGACTAAGAATTTGATAATGTTGTATGCTTGTAGGTATGGAAGTAATTGAAAGCTGTGCATGTAACTTATTAGAGTAGAACTGTTGATAAAAAGTAGCTTTATAATCAGTTGGAAAAAAATGTCCGAAAAAGACATACATTATTTTTTTGGTACAATGGCAACCTAGAAGGATTGTGCTTCACATCCTAAGTCAATCCGAAGAGTGCAAGCCAAACCTTGCTATGAAGTCAGTCACTTGATTAGCCTTATGGACAACAACAAATTCAATATACACTACAGTCTCGAGATAACCAAGACTAGGCGACCGAGACAATCTTCAATATCTACTGATGTCGAATATGAATACCATTGGATAGAAGTTGGACTGCTTCAAAACAGTCACTTTCCAGACAAACCTTTTTAAAACCCAATTGCCACCAAGTTTTAGACCCTGATTCATAGCCAAAAGCTTTGCTAATATAACTGATCCAACACCAAAGTTAGCTGGAAAAAAATCTGACAACCATTTACCTGCATGATCCCTAATAGCACCACCATCCATTATAAGAGAACTTCGAATGTAGCTACCATTAACATTGATTTTAACTATATCAGCCTCCGAATGTCGCCAATAAATCTCCCTCTCAAAGACACCCTGGCCATTTTGGTTCCAGTCCTAGAAATCCTGATGAACATTACGAGCAAGAAAATCAATATCCCAAGTATAAGTACTTAAACCAGAGTTGTTTCGCTCCTTCCACGCCCACCAAATGCTAGCCAAAAAATACTTTTCAAAAAATTATAACAAAAAAATGTTTTTATTTTATTTTTGAGGGGCTTAACGGTCGAACACATAAAATCCAATCTCAAGTTGAATTTCAAAAAGGATTTTAATTAAATCCATTAGCATTTAATGACTTTTATTTCAATTCCCTCCAAATAATTTGTTTCCAAAAATAAAAAGGGAACATTAAAATGAATATTGAGTGGATGATCAAAAACTCTGTGATAGTCTATACTCAATGCATTTTATGTAAAGAAAAATATAAAAAAAACGGTTATTAAGTGACTTAATGGTTAATTATTAGTCATAATCAATTGTAGGTAATTCTCATCATGAAAAATACCATTAATTTCCGTTTATATCATAAAAATAAGAAGAAATAATATTTTTTATGACTCTACAAAAATAAAACAATATTTTTAAGAGTTATTTTGTTGGTTGAACCTAAATCAAAATTTTGTGAGTCACTTTTAAGCATTTTAGAGTCAAAAATGTAATTTTTCTATACTCATGAGGGTTAAAATAGTTTTAGACTTTTTAAGAAAAATTCTTTGGGCATTTTCTACTGAAAATGACATTTTTAAGGGTTCTATATGACATTTTTAAGGGTTCTATAACCAAAATATTCTAAATTCGAATTTTTAATTATTACTTATTTTTAAATTTCAAATTTTCAATTATTGTGCCATAATGATGAAAATCAAATCTTGAAGTCCTTTTAAACAAAAAAAATCAGGTTTCCATTTATTCTTTCCTTTGAATTAACTAGGAGATTGCATTTGATTTGAACATGTGCTACAATACCTAACCTATAAATAGAATGCCTCACTCATCAATAAAAGGGAAGCTGATAAAAAATACAAAAAGTACTCATAGCATTCATAATCCAAACAGTCTCTCATACATAACAATCTAAAAATTATTCATCATCCATTCCCAAAAATCGTCAACAACCCTCTCAGTCAAAAATTCATTTATCAACCATTTCCTTCTCTAGACATTTTATCACACTCAATCATCCAAAAAAGGATAATCTACCATATCTACAAAAATCCTTTCAACCAAAAATATTCATTCATTAATCATTTTCTATCCTCGATGTTATCTTTCACACACAACAGTCCAAAATCATCCCATCAAAAACCACACAACCATCATCTACAAGCACAAAAAATCATATATTGTCATTGAGCCGTATGAATAATTATTGAACTTTCGAAACCACATGCTGGCCTAGTGCATACATGGATGTGTTGAGTTGTTCCATAAATTATCTCAGGTCGTGAGTCTTTATTCCCAATTAATAGATGTTGATTCACGTATGTAGGTAAGTTCAATTTCTTACATGTATCAAGCTTTTTATTTATTACATTTACCCTTTTTCATCTATATGTATGATAAAATTATGATAATGATAAGCCATATAATTAATATATTTGTAAAAAAAATTAAAATCAATTTACCATGGTTTTAAGGTAGGATATAGTGTCAAACATTATGATTGCACTTCACTTTCTTAAAATTAATGAGAACAAATACTTTTTTCTAAAAAAATATTTTTAAAATAAAATTATGAGCTCTAAACTAATCCTTAATATGAGATGCAGTATTAGACACAATGATTGTGTTTCACTCATTTTAATAGAAAATTAGTTAAGCTTAATCATCACAAAGTTTTTTTCTAAAAAATATAAAATAAACATAACCAACAAACCTTTTTATACAAAGAAATATGTAGCATTGATTTCCTAACAGAGATACATAGGAGTAAGGTCTCACCTTGTCAGACATAACAAAAATAAATAAATTTTATTACTTTCAATAATTAATTAAATAACCAAATAATTTTAAAGTATAAAATAAGACATAAAATTTAGTGACGGGTAATGCTTAAGGCGAGTTGATAGGGTGCTAATACATTTCCTACTTCATAACCGACTCCCGAACCTCGATATCAAATATCCAAAGCCCAATGTAATTGGGCTAGAATATTTTTCTACATTTGTTTTCTGAAATAAAATGTAATGGCGACTATGTGGAAGTCGTGCAACCGAAAATCGCGACGTGACAACTATCAACTCTGCTGGGAACTTTTTTAAGATAGCTCGTCCCATAATTACTAATTGTGTGGCTAATAATAATTTCTTATTATTTGGTTATTTAATTTTAATTTCTTACCCCAAAAAAAGCTCAAGTAATAATTGTATATTGTGAATAGTTGTTTATTTATTCTTGTGACATGTGTTGTGCTTTGAGGTTATAGGATTTCCAACAAAATACACTGCACTTGCATATTGCACATGCACATGTCATATACTCGAACATTAGATTAGAAGGGGAATACACTTTGTTGGTGTGGACTTTGAATCTCACTTGTATGTGCCTTACTGGTATGGACTACGAGTCCCACTTGTGATCCCTAAGGTATTTGGACTTCCTTTATTTAATATTGGATGCAATACCTTATAAGTACAAACCCTATAAGATGTACTATATAAAATGTTTTATATCCCATCCTAGGGTTATGCCTCATACAATCCATAAAAGCCATTAAGTATACATTATCTAAGACACTAAATATATATATATATATATATATTATTCGAACATTCATTCATTTGTGCATTTAAGAATAAAAGATTTCATTGATTGACTTATGCATTCATTCGTTGCATTCAAAAATAAAAAATTTCATTAATTGACTCATGCATGTATTCATTACATTCAAAAATAAAAATCTTCATTAATTAAATTATGCATTCATTCACTCATTTATTTGTGCATTCAAGAATAAAAATTTCATTGATTGGCTTATACATTCATTCATTGCATCAAAAATAAAAATTCTCATTGATTGGCTTATGCATTCATTCATGAGTTTAAAATCAGTGTATTGACAACGTTAATTTTTTTACACAGTCAGTACATCATCAACCATTGATTTGTATTTTTTTGTTTGAGAGTCAATGGTGGTTAATAAATCAATGGTGAATGATTTGTTGACAATATAAAAAACACTTATATTGTCAGTGTATACATATTAAATTCTTCATTCATTCACTTTAAAAAAGTAAACTCATCATTCATACGTACAACCACTTATTCGTTTATGCATACATTTATCAAAAATAAAAATAAATCATTCAAACATTACATTTTAATCATTATCATATCATGCATTCTAATATATTATCTCATCATCATAAATCCTCATCCTCAAAAAAAAGTTTCATACATTTTATCATATATCATATCCTTCCTACATTTAAAATGATATACATAAAAAAAATTCTTTATAGAAGAGTCTCATGCACTAAAAAAGAAAATAGCATGCATTCCATGGCAACATCTCATGTGTCGTGTGCTTCAAAAACATTAGTCTCACATTATTCATACATCCAAACATAAATCAAATGTATCATCAAATATGTCATGTATTTTTTTAGTAGTATAAGCTCAAGGTCAACATTACTCGCATTTCATGCATTAGGTTGCATTTCAATCAATATAACATGATATAAAAATAAAGAAAAATATTCACTTCATGCACATTCTCCATAAATAAATTGAAGAGTTGGTTTTAAGAATACTATTATTGGAATCGACTGAAAGCGATAAGAGTCGAACAAGAAATTCAAGAAGATAGAGAGATGATGCAATATATCCTACATCAGCTAAATTGGAGAACAATTTGAAAAAGTTTTCTTCACTTAAGGACCCCAGACAAGGTCAAATCCTCCTAACTCGCCCACGTTTCCCTTTTCATAAGTAAATGTTTATTTTCAAATGCATATCCTTTTAAGATGAATATATTAATATATTAATCTTGCAAAATTTAACATCTCATACCTCACCCTACCAACCATATTAACCTAATCACATCAACCGGGAAAAAAACACCACAAAATAAACCCGAATAAAATTAATTCATGCATTAATATAAGATATAAAAATGAAATGGAGGATGATGCAAATATAAAACACAAAATGATGAGCATTTTCAGGAAGATTTGTCTGATGACACAAGATATTTTTTGGTAACTCCCAAACACTAAGGAGATATCCCTAGTCACCCCATTTGAGCCAAATATCATGAAAGAAGATGATTTTTGAATAACCTTCAATATGTCAATAACTCGGTGAGACTAGTTTTTCAATCGTTTTCATTTATATTCGATTATTAAAGGAGATAATGCATTTGTTAAACATTTCTCATGTGACTATCCCATAAAAGAATATAAGGAATGTTCCTAACTTAAAGTGCAAGAAAAAGTGAAAAGTTGTGTAGAGAAAAAAGCCCATTGAGAATTCGCAATTAATATATGAGACAAAAGTTAAGGCAAAAGTGCAATATTAATGATCACAAGAAGAATATTTCATAGCAAATCTTCGCCTACATCTTAGGCCACTCTTATTACAATGTGGAAAATTCCTCTATTTATTGAATGTCATGTTAGAAAACTGATGAAAATATGATAACGAAGAAAGGTGAAAGGTGGGTTTGGGAAACATATATTTTTTAGCCGTATATCCTTTTATTGAAAACACTTAGCCAAACCACGATACAAGTCTGAAAAGACCTTGTAGAGGACTTATTTGCTTAATATACGCATCATAACAAAAAACCGCTCACTCCACAAAACTCATAAATTTTGATAAAATATCTCATCTTTAATGCATAGAATTAAAAATCATTTTCTCGATATTATCTTCACCACTTACAACCTAAAACATAAATTAAATCATATCATCACTACCACATCTACTGAAGCCCAAACCCATATTAAATATTATCATCACTACCACCACATCTACACAAGTCAAACCTAAATCAAATTTTATCATCACTACCACATCACCGCTCATAGTTTAGACACTAGCTAAAGTTTGTATGATCATTATTTTAGTATTTCTTTTTATAGAGTTATTTATGAAATAAGGAGTATGAAAAGGAAAAGTGAGCGCCTCCCAAACTTGGACAGATTTTGAGATGATTCATAGTCTATGGATATCTAGTTGTTGACAGAGTTTTCTAGCTATTTATTGAGACAAGTTTCTAATTGATTTATTTAATGATAGGTCAATTCTTTGTTCGCCATCTCGGTTTTTGTTGGAATAAATTCTAACGCCGATATCATGGTTTCAAGAATGTTACTTTAATAAAAAACTTAGCTTTATTGAATTATTAACAATTCCATACCATCTCGGTTTTGTTGGATTAATTCCAACATCAGTATAATGATATGAATTTAACAATTTAATACAAGTGATAATGAGTGATATTTATTTTTGTTTTCCTTTATTAACCAAACTACTTCCTTATGGAAGGTTGGTAAAGAATAAATAAATAAAGCAATAAATAAATGTTAGTTGCGGAAA
>NC_032019.1:21159138-21168268 GCF_001865875.1 Lupinus angustifolius | reverse complement strand
CTTTTCACAAAGATACAATTTATGAATTAAATTGCACTTTGATTCAAGGTTTCTTTCTTTGTCAACAAATAAAATTTATAAGTTAACACTTTACTATTTTACATTTGCATCTCTTTCAAGATTCATTTGTAGTATAGTATATGGTTATGTCGAACCACAAGGAATTGCATAATAGAAATGTACTCATACTTTGTATCTTTTATCAAAAGTAATAAAATAACAATTAAAGTTGTTTTTGTGATTTTATGAACTAGAAACATGAAAAAGCAAATAACTAAATTCAAGAAGAGAAAATTGGTTTGAAATATGGAATTATTTCTAAACTCAAATGATTTTTGAAGAACATTAAAAAGTTATGTGTTATACTTTCGGTTAATTTCAAACATTAGTTCATAAAATTTCCCCAAGTCCATCGGCGAGAAAAAGTGATTTTCAAACCTTGCAAAATACACTAATAAATAGAAAACTACCACTCGACGAAACAAGTTGTCACGCCTTATTTCAGGCTCCATAAATATTGATTAGCATTGATTACAAGTTGCTTAAAATGGAAGCTTTGATTTGGAAAATGAACTAATGTGTATTCCTACTTTTTAGTTCAATTGTCAAGACTAAAAGAAGAAGCATTTTAGATCTTGGAATCAAGTTTTAGGTGATCAAGCTAAAACTGCATTAAGAATTTCTTTAAGAATTGAAACTTAACCAAAAGTAATAACTTGAATGTATTGAATTCAAAAGATGATACAAATGAAGAAAATAAGTAACCTTACACCATAATCCAAGTCAATATGTAGGAGCATGAGCCATCTATCCAAAGATGAGATGCTTTTGATTCCAAATGAGGTAACAAAATCACGTTTTGCACCTCATTTGCCAACTTCACTATCCTCTAGAATTCTAAGAACAAAACTCCTAAAAACACCCTAAGAAAACTCTCAAGTGAGGGAGAACCGAAAATGAAAGAAAGAGAAGAAATTACAAGAATTTACAAGTGAGGAGGTGAGTGTGCCTTTTATAGGCAAAGTTATGGGAGCTAAGCTGCCCTGTTTGGCCGCCCAGCGCCTGACCAGGCTCACCCAAGCTGGTGAGTCAGCAGCTTATCTCACCTTGGGAAGCTAGATTGGACAACCTATTGTGGGCCAGGTCACATGCATGGTGACACCTCCTACTTGCTTGTTCAGAACATATGTCATGCATGAGATCATGTGCTTGGCTTTCAAGTAAAGAATAGGCAAGTTGCTTGATGAGTTGGCCAAGCTTTCTTCATGGCTAGGTTTCTGACTTACTTGGTCGCCCAGCTCACACTTGGTCCACGCCCAGCTGCTTGGTTCCTTCATGGTGAAGGAACCAACCTTTCTTCATACCGAAGCAACATTTGTTCCATGATTTCTTGAGTTGGTTTTAGCTGGTTACTTGGCACTTTTTGATATGATTTCTTCAAGTCTAAGTAAGCTTTTGAGTTTATGTTTTTCTTTGCATACCTAGCTCGAATTTCTTCATGGTGAAGAAAGGTACATTTCTTCAAGCCTAAGTCATCGTTTTGGTGACAAGCTTAAGCATACAACATGTCGTACTTAGCTTGTTTGTTTTGATCATTTTCTTCTGGAATTTTGGCTTGTGATTTGGCATGAATTCTTGGCTTTTTTTAAATTCTTGGATTTCACATTTTTGCATAGGATAAGTGTCATGAAAAGTGTATGAAAATTAGGTATTTTTGGCACTTATCACTAGTCCAAGTCCACTAGAACAATTGAAAGGGAATGATGATTGTTAATATCTCATACTGGAGTAGTTTTTGAGTTGATCCCATTGTTTGATGGAATATTAAAAGAAACCCAAAACTGTGGTAGTTTTTTGGATGATCTAATTTGCTATTGGAAAGTTATAAGAAACTCAAAACTGAGGCAATGATGAAGTGCCTTCCTATAACTCTGTAAGTCAATTTCATCATAAGAAGCCATAATCTCTCAACCAAGAACAGAAATGATCTTAAGTTATCATCTTCATGAACAACTTCAACAACGAATCATACAAGTCTTTTACTCCCTATCAAGTCAAATCACCAAATTCGAGGGTGTTCACAAAAGAAAAACAAAAAGAGAACAAAAATAAGAATTAAATAAATAAAAAAGCAAAAAAAATGTAAGGTTGAAAATCCAAATGGACAACCTAGGAAAAAGAGAATGATTCTAAGTTAAAAACCTTCAAAGGTGACATGAGATTATAATAAAATGAGAAAATCCCCAGTAGATGCCTACATAAGATATTTTGTACAAAAATTATGGAAAATTAAATGAATAGTATTAAGGTGAGTCTTACTACCACACATCATTGATTATCCAAATAGTGGCAGTTCATGAACAATAACCATCTCATTGAAGAAAATATGTTAACATAGGCATAATGGGGCAGCTTTTGTTGTTACAAAAATACCAACACTTTGAAAAGAATTCCTTTACCAGCCTACACGAGGGCAGTAGGACTGAGTTTAGTCACTATTCTCAAGATTATACTAAGGTAATTTTATTCACCACCTTAAGAGAAAGACATCTTCAGCTAAACTAGGGCAAATTTTGATGGGTTAAAGTTTATGGTACCAATCAATAGTATGCATCAAGGGCCGCTTCAGTCGAGTCTGCAAAATTTTATGAGTTCCATCCAAAAAAATATTAAAATAAGCCATGACATATAAAATTTTATAGGTCTTACCTCTCATTCTATTACATTCAAAAAGCATGTAATATTTATATAATACTTGACATAAATCAAATACTTTCATAATAACATCAAATAATGCATATTCACATTAATCAAACAAAGCATACACATGACATATAAACAATGCATATACAAGACATACATACATTAAATCATATCAATATTCAAGTCAATAGATACTCTCTTTAATCATAGAAACATCAACATGAAATTCTTGCATACACAAGCATTCAGACAAGGACACCCATAAACCCATAATTTTCTTATGTTAAACATCAATCACCTCTCATGCATCATAAGCATCTTTATGCATACTCACGTCAATCAATGCATAGTCAAATTCATATATTAATCGTTACAGTATAAACATCAAGATGAACTTCATGCACACATATCCCAACCAATCATACCATTATACTATTCATTTGCATTGTTTCAAATTGTACATTCGAGGACCCCGTGCTTGATGAACTCGAAGTCAATCTTTCCAGACTCTGCGTCTGATGTTTTTAATTTTAGGGCCCCATGCTTGACGATCTCAACTTGTACTTTCGAGGACCCCGAGCTTGACGACCTCGAAGTCAATCTTTCCAAGCTCCTCACTTCACGTTTTTAATTTGAGGGTCTCGTGCATGACTACCTCAAATTGTACTTTCGAGGACCCTGTGCTTGACGACGTCGAAGTAAATCTTTCCAAGCTCTGTTCCTGACGTTTTTAATTTGAGGGCCCCATGTTTGGCGACCTCAAATTTACTCTAGAGGACCTTATGCTTGACGACCTCGAAGTCAATCTTTCCAGGCTCTTCGCTTGGCGATTTTAGTTTGAGAGCCTCATGCTTAACGACCTCAAATTGTACTTTCAAGGATCCTGTGTTTGACGACCTCGAAGTTAATCTTTCTAGGCTCTACGCCTGACGATTTTAAATTTGAGGGGCCCGTGCTTGACGACCTCAAATTGTACTTTCGAGGATCCTCGAAGTCAACCTTTCCATGTTCCGTGCCTGACGTTGTTAAATTTGAGGGACACGTGCTTGACGACCTTAAATTGAACTTTCGAGGATCCCATGCTTAACGACCTCGAAGTCAACCTTTCCAGGTTTCATGTCTAACGTCTTTAAATTTGAGGGACTTGTGCTTGACGACCTTAAATTGAACTTTCGAGGATCCCATGCTTGATGACCTCGAGGTCAATCTTTCCAGGCTTCGTGCCTAACATTTTTAATTTGAGGGCCCCGTGTTTGACGATCTCAAATTGTACTTTTGAGGACCTTATACTTGACGATCTCGAAGTCAATCATTCTACGCTCTGCACCTGACGTTTTTAATTTGAGGGTCCCATGCTTGACGATCTCAAATTGTACTTTCGAGGACCTCGTACTTGACGACCTCAAAGTTAATCTTTCCAGGCTCCATGCCTGACGTTCTTAAATTTGAGGGTCCATGCTTGACGACCTCAAATTGTAATTTCGAGGACCACGTGCATGACGACCTCGAAGTCAATTTTTCCAGGTTATGTTCCTGGCATTTTTAAATTTGAGGGCCACATGTTTGATTACCTCAAATTGTACTTTCGAGGACCCCATGCTTGACGACCTCATAACCAATCTTTCTAGGCTCTGTCCCTGACGTCTTTAAATTTGACGACCTCGTGCTTGACGACCTCAAATTGTACTTTCGAGGACCATGTGCTTGACAACGTCGAAGTCAATCTTTGTAGGCTCTGTGCGTGACATTTTAAAAATTATAATTTCAAGGAAACCGTGTTTGACAATCTCAAATTATACTTGCGAGGGGGTTGTGTCAGACGACCTCAAACAAAAAGTCTTTTGTACTCGATCCTTATCTCACCAGCAAAAAGGTCTTTTGTGCCTCGACAAAATCAGCATTCATTTCTTTACTAGTAACTTGTCGTGACAACACTCAAACCTCAATTTGTGCGCTATCCAATAAGTAACAACTAAAGAGGGACAACTGTGAATACCCAATTCTGTCCGGCCCAAAATACATTTTCGAAAAAATGTTTTCTAATGTTTGAGGGACTTAATGGTCCAACACATCAAATTTATTCTCAAGTTGAATTTTAAAAAGGGTTTTAATTTAATCCATTAGCGTTTAATGAGTTTTATTTCAATTCTCTCCCAACAATTTGTTTCTAAAAAAAGAGAAAATTGAAAGGAATATTTAATAGAGGATAAAAAGCTTCATGATAGTCTATATTCAATTCATTTTATTGAAAGAAATAAAAAAAGGCTTTTAAGTAACTTAATGGTCAATTATTAGTCATAATCAATTCTAGAAAATTCTCATAAGAAGTACCATTAATTTTTGTTTATATGATAAAAATAAGAAGAAAGAATATTTTTTATGACTCTAAAAAAATAAAACAATGCATTTTAAGAGTTATTTTGTTGTTTGAACACAAATCAAGATTTTTTGAGTTACTTTTAAGTATTTTAGAGTAAAAAAAGTATTACTTCTATACTCCTGGGGGTTAATATAATTTTAGATTTTTTAAGAAAAATTATTTGAACTTTTTCTACTGAAAAATGACATTTGTAAGGGTCCTAAAACCAAAATATTGTAAATTCAAATTTTTAATTGGTTATTTTTAAATTTCGAATTTTCAATTATTGTGTCATAAACTTGAAAATCAAATCTTGAAGTTCTTCTAAACAAAAAAATCAGGTTTCCATTTATTCTTTCCTTTGAATTAATTAAGAGATTGCATTTGATTTGAACATGTACTAAAATACATAACCTATAAATAGAATGTCATACTCACCAAAAAAGGGAAGCTGATAAAAAATCCAAAAAGTACTCATACCATCCACAATCCAAAAAGTCTCATACATAACAACCTAAAAATCATTCATCATCTATTCCCAAAAATCCTCAACAACTATCTCAATTAAAAAATTATTCATCAATCATTTCCTTTCCTAGACATTTTGTTCACACTCTGTCATCCAAAAAAGGATAATCTTCCACATCATACAATAATCCTCTCAATAAAAAAATCATTCATTATTTTCTATCCTCGACGTTATCTTTCACACACAACAATCCAAAATCATTCCACCAAAAACCACACAACCAAAAACCACAACCATCAACTACCAACATAAAAAATCATATATTGTCATTGAGCCGTAGGAATAATTGTTGAACCCCACCGGAACCACATGCAGGCCTAGCGCATACATGGATGTATTGAGTTGGTCTAGACATTCTCTCCGGTCGTGGGTCTCTATTCCCAATTAATAGATGTTGTTTCATGTGTGCATGTAAGTTCAATTTCTTACATGTATCTAATTTTGTATTCATTACATTTACCATTTTTCATGTATATGTATGATAAAATTTTGATAACGATAAGCCATATGATAATATACTTGTAAAACAAATTAAAATCACATTACCATGGTTTTAAGGTATGATGTAGTGTCGCACATGAGGGATGCAATTCACTTTCTTAAAATTAACGGGAACAATTACTTTTTTCTAAAAAGTATCTTGAAAATAAAATTATGAGATCTTAACTAATCCTTAATATGAGATGCAGTATTGGACATAAGGTCTATGTTTCACTCATTTTAATAGAAAATTAGTTAAGATTAATCATCACATTTTTTTCTAAAAATATATAGTAAACATAACCAACACACCATTTTATACAGAGAACTACGAAGCCTTGATTTCCTAATGGGGATACGTAGGAGCAATGTCTCGCCTTGTCAGGCATAAGAAAATTAAATACATTTTATCACTTTCAACAATTAATTAAATAACCAAATAATTTTAAAGTATAAAATAAACCATATAATTTAGTGAGGGGTACCGCTTAAAGCGGGCGGATAGGGGGTTAATAATACATTCCCTACTCCATAACCGACTCCTGAACCTGGATATCAAAAATCCAAAGCCCAATGTATTGGGCTAAAATATTTTTCTACATTTTTTACTGAAATAAAATGTAGTGGCAACTTTGAGAAAGTCGTGAAGCCGAAAATAGGGGTGCAACATAGACCTTCATTACATCTCGTACACATAAGATTTTTCATCAAGTTCCTCCTGAAATGAAGATCATTTGATGGCAAAGCCTCGTGAAAACCCAGCCAACACAATATATTTATTTTCTCACGAACCCTCAAACGCCACACCAACTTCCAATCATTCGATATGTGCTCAATGTCTTCCTCAAGGTTGTTAATCCACCAATGACCTGAATTGGCCGAATAGTTTTCGGTTACATGTCCCTCCCAAATCCATCCCTCCTCCTAAGTGGGTAAGCCTAGTGTGATATCACCCCGAGATCTCTCTGTACCTTACACACTCACTAATATTTATACCTTGGAAAAACGCTTTCCAAGTCACTCTATCCCCTTTCTATTCACACCCTTGTGAAAGAAAGATTGTTTGCAATAAATGAAGAATTACAACAATGGCTTTGGATTGCCTTTACAAGTATGAAATATTATATCACTTGCAATCCAATCAACTCTCGTTATATGCTTAGTAATAATGCTCAATATATTTGTGAAAGCTTTTGAAGCAATTACTCAGAATAAATTCTCTATTGAAAGTTTAAGAGCTCAGTGCAAAAGTGCAGAAAAACAGTGAGAGAATTTATGAGAGTTGTATGAAAGTTGTGTGTTTTGATGTTGTGAGAGTTAGAGTCTTTATATAGGCTTTCCAAACACCCAAGGTGCCTTTCTGAAAGTGTAGGAGTTGTTTGGAGTGAAGAGATTTTGTTTGGAGTTAAACCATTTCGTTTTGAAATCTGAAATCTCATTCAACAGTCCTCAGTAATCGATTACTGTCATTGGGTAATTGATTACCCAAACATACTGTCCACTTGATTTTTAAATTCGAGTTTGAGTAATTGATTACTCCATTTGGGTAATCGGTTACTCAACTTTTGTAAAACTGGTAATCTGTTACTCAAATGCAGTAATGGATTACTCTGAGCAGTTTTAAGTTGGATAACTCTTTTTCTCTCAAGTGTAACTTGTTAATTGGATTAAGTAACCTGTTACACATCTTTTCAAAATTTGTTTTCAGTATTTTCAAAGTGTTTCATTATTCTTTAAAAATAGTTTTGAGCATTATTACTTTGCATAAATAAGAGTTTTAGGATAGAAGTACCTATAGAGACTTAATCTAATCTTCTTGAAGCTTTATTCTTCTTTGTCTTCATAAGTATTCTTCCTTTTCTTCTTTTTGGTGATTTTGGTGTCTTCATCAAAATCGTGCCAAGGTCAAGAGCAAAGATCTTCTTCACAATCTCCCATTTTTTGATAATGACAAACCAATATCTTCTTGACAGTGTAGTTTTCTGAATTTACTGAGAGTAGCATACTTTGTGATATATCTTGACTTGTCATGAGTATGCTCCCCCTTTCATTTGGAGTTAAGTGCCTGGAATAAAGTTTGACAGAAAATACACTCTCCCAACTTTTCTCCCCCTTTTGACTTCATCAAAAAGTAGAAAAGTCAATAGTCCAGCAAAAAGATATATAGCATATATAGCATACAGGATATATAGTACAATATATGAAAATTAATGTAGTGCATAATTAAGATGTTTTAAACAATATAAAGCATAAAACACCCAAAACATAAATTTGTCCATTAGCAAGAACAACCAAGTAAAAATTTGTCCGAGATGAAACACAAACACAACCAGAAAGAAATCCTAACAATAGGTATACTAAGATTCAGGCTCTGAGTTATCTTCATCTATATCATGTTGTCCATCCTTGAGGAAAGGCAATGAAGTTCATATTGGATTTGTTGATTCTGAGAGTCGAGAGCATCCATCTGATTGGTGATGTAGGCTCGGAGAGAAACCAACTCATCCATAATCATTTGGTTTGAGGGCATGGCAGCAGATGAGGATGTTTGAGCTTGAAACTCAGATGGTTGTGGTTCAGAGGGATTAGGAGCTTCAAGTTGAGATGGTTCAGCATCAGTGGTCGGCTTGTCGGTTCTATGAATATAAGTGCGGGTTCTCAGGTCTTTAGTAAAGCCCATTTTGTGGATTACATCTACATCAATGTGGCTTTCTCGAAGATTCAGAGGCGTCTTTGTTTCACCAGTCATAGAAACTCCGAAATGCTGAAGAATTTTGGTTATAAAGATAGCATATGGCAAGGGGCTTTGAGTACCTCTAACGGTCCATATTTGTCTTATTATCATGAGAGTCCAATTGATTTTGATATTAAACTTTATGACATACATCAATTAGAGTTCTATGTCACTTATCTGAGAATGATTTGCAAATTTTGGAATAATGACATAGCTCAAGAAATAATGAATCAAACGTTCCTCTAGTTTGAGATATCCAGCAGATAGGATGTCTCGGTGTTTGACAGTCTCTGCAAAGCCTTGTTGCTTACGCATTTCTATTTCC
>NC_032019.1:21158731-21159038 GCF_001865875.1 Lupinus angustifolius | reverse complement strand
TCCCATTCACATACAAGGCCGAAACCTGTGATGTCACCTTGATAGGGTATGTTACATAACAATGAACTGAAAAATTTTAGATCTAAAACAATGTCTTTTCCTTTAACATAGGATGTAATACGTTTTTTCCGAAAGTTCATGTTACAATAAAATACTCTCACAAGTTCGGGATAAATGTCGTTTGTTTCATAACAAAAATCAAAAAGTTTTTGTTGACGTAAGAGATAAGGGAAAAGAAAATCTTCAAACTCAAAATTATCAACATTACCATATTTAGGAGTAAAAATGGCGCGACCATGGAAGTGTT
>NC_032019.1:21157720-21158631 GCF_001865875.1 Lupinus angustifolius | reverse complement strand
GCCACTAATCACAAAAATGGTTGGTTAGAAGTGTTTAGAATCAAGAATGTGATATGAATGTACACAAAGATCACTCAAAACGGATCACAAACAAGATTTTTAGAGATTGGGAAGCTTTAAGAAGAGAACACGAGTTGAGTGAAGAGGATGGGTTGAAAAAATGCAGAAATTTTATATATAACAGCACAGAGTAATCGATTACCCTCTTAGACTAATCGGTTACTCAAAAACAAGTTTTTAAAATTTTCAAACAGCAGCTTTGAGTAATCGATTACTCACTTTGGGTAATCGGTTACTGAAACACGTTGTTTCACCCAAAAATTTAAGTTTTTGAACACAAATATGTATATTTAAGATCAAGTAGGCATGAGATAATATTAATGAAGCAAACAAATATTCATATAAGCATGTTAAGACAGATAAGCTTCATCAAGAATGCCTAATTCAAGTCTAATTTTGTAAAAAGGTTATTTTGCCAAGGGTTTAGTGAAAATGTTTGTAAGGTGGTTATGAGTATCAACAAATTCTAATGATACATCTTTCTTTTGAACATGGTCCCTTAGGAAGTGATGCATTATATCTATGTGTTTGGTTCTAGAATGCATAATAGGCTTCTTTGTAACATTTATAGCACTAGTATTATCACATTTCAGCGGAGTGCAGCCTAAATCTAAGCCATAATCTCGTAATTGTTGCTTAAGCCACAACACTTGGGCACAACAACTACCTGTTACTATATATTCAGCCTCAGTAGTGCTTAGCGCAACACATGCTTGTTTCTTGCAAGACCAAGAAACTAAAGCATTGCCTAAAATGTGACAAGTACCACTTGTACTTTTCCTTTCGGATTTACATCCGGAAAAATCTGAATCCGAATATCCAACCAGTTCACAAATACCTCCTTTAGGATA
>NC_032019.1:21157097-21157620 GCF_001865875.1 Lupinus angustifolius | reverse complement strand
TGGACATTTCAAATTCTCCTTGCATCATTTTGCCAAAGTCACTACACAAACTTTCATTATTAGAACCAAAAATAATATCATCTACATAAATCTGAACTAGAAAAGAATGATGATTTATTTTCTTTATAAATAGAGTAGTGTCGACCTTCCCTTTGGTAAAACTTTTTTCTATCAGAAAAGTTGTTAGACGATCATACCACACTCGTGGTGCTTGCTTTAGACCATAGAGGGCTTTCTTTAGTTTGTAGACATGAGCAGGATCTTTGTAGTCTTCAAAACCAGGAGGTTGTTCTACAAACACTTCTTCTTGAATGTAGTCGTTGAGAAAGGCGTTCTTGACATCCATTTGGTATAACTGAAAATTAAGAGAACAAGCATATGCAAGTAATAGCCTAATAGCTTCAAGTCTAGCAACTGGAGCGAAGGTTTCATCAAAGTCAATACCTTCTTCCTGATTGTATCCTTGGGCTACTAGTCTAGCTTTATTTCTAATGATAACACCATTTTCATCAGATTTATTTCT
>NC_032019.1:21156717-21156997 GCF_001865875.1 Lupinus angustifolius | reverse complement strand
CCATGGCTTTTTGAATAGCCAAGACCTCTTCGGTCTGTTGAGTGTCTTTGATTGTTGATAATCCTCTCTAAGCTTTTACTGCTTTTGTTTAGTTTATTAAGTTCGAGACTTAATGTTAATACTTTATTTTCAAGAGTTATGCAGTTTTGACAAGAGGATGAAGAAGGTTTGTTTCTAAATGTTTCTAATTTAGATTTTTGTTTTAGAAACATTTTTGACAGCTTAACATATTCATCATGTAAATCATTAAATGCAGATTGAAGTTCGGAAGAAGAAAACA
>NC_032019.1:21143024-21156617 GCF_001865875.1 Lupinus angustifolius | reverse complement strand
GTTTCATCAAAAGTTACATGAACAGATTCTTCCATGGCTAGAGTTCTTTTATTAAAGATTCTGTATGCTTTACTCGTGAGAGAATAGCCAAGAAAAATCCCTTCATCAGCTTTAGCATCAAATTTGCCCAAATTGTTCTTACCATTGTTCAGAACAAAACATTTACAACCAAAAACGTGTAGATGAGAAATGTTAGGTTTTCTACCTTTGAAGAGTTCATAGGGGGTTTTCTTAAGAATAGGTCTTATAAGAACTCGATTTGAAACATAACATGCAGTGCTAACTGCATCAGCCCAGAAGTATTTTGGGGTGTTAGTTTCATTTAACATTGTTTGAGCCAGTTCTTCTAAGGACCGATTCTTTCTCTCTACAACACCATTTTGTTGAGGTGTTCTAGGAGCAGAAAAATTGTGGTTGATCCCAAGATCATCACAGAATTCCGCAAAAGAGAAGTTTTGAAATTCTCCCCCATGATCACTTCGTATAGCAGCGATGTTTAGAGATTTTTCATTTTGAACTCTTTTAGCATAAATGCTAAAGGCTTTGAATGCCTCATTCTTAGGTACTAAGAAGAGAGTCCAGGTATATCTAGAAAAATCGTCTACTATAACAAGAGCATAGTAATTTCCACCAAAACTTTTTGTCCTTGAGGGACCAAATAAATCCATATGAAGTAATTGTAACGGTCTATCTGAAGAAACCATGGGCTTTGGTTTGAAAGAAGTTTTTGTTTGTTTACCCATTTGACAAGCACTACATAGTTTGTCTTTAACAAACTTCATTTTGGGTAAACCAACAACTAAATCTTTCTTAATAAGTTTATTTAAATGTTCCATGTGGATGTGAGCTATTCTTCTATGCCAAAGCCATATATCATGATTATCATTTGCTACTAAACATGTTATAGGTAAAGCAGAATTCATATCAATCATATAAATATTATTTATTCTCTTACCGATAAGTTTAGAATTATCCTTACTCTCAATGATGCATTTATCTGGATAGAACGCCACATGAAATCCTTTGTCGCATAATTGACTTATGCTTAGAAGGTTATGTTTGAGTCCTTCAACATATAGTACACCTTCAATAGTTGTTGATGGTGGCTTTCCAATTCTACCAACTCCAAGAATTCTTCCCTTGTTGTTGTCACCATATGTGACATATCCTTTGTCCCTTGGAGTAAGGACATAGAATTTACTTTTATCGCTCGTCATGTGTTTTGAGCATCCGCTATCCAGGTACCATAAATTGCAGGCGGCTCTCATGTTTTCCTACAAAATAGATTAAGTTTTATTATGTATCCAATATTCTTTGGATCCTAGATGGTTAGTACCTTTCTCGACCCATTTAAACTTTCCTAGGGGTACACCATATTTTCTAATCATGCATGTGTTTGGTGTATGCCCATAAATTTTACAGTATGTACATATGGGTTGATGAAAGTGTGTTTTAGATTTTTCATATGTATGGAAACTTTCCTTTTGAAAGTTTATCTTTTTTTGGACACTGGGTTTTTTTAAACCATGGCTTTTTGAATAGCCAAGACCTCTTCGGTCTGTTGAGTGTCTTTGATTGTTGATAATCCTCTCTAAGCTTTTACTGCTTTTGTTTAGTTTATTAAGTTCGAGACTTAATGTTAATACTTTATTTTCAAGAGTTATGCAGTTTTGACAAGAGGATGAAGAAGGTTTGTTTCTAAATGTTTCTAATTTAGATTTTTGTTTTAGAAACATTTTTGACAGCTTAACATATTCATCATGTAAGTCATTAAATGCAGTTTGAAATTCCAAAGTTGAGAATTTGATTCTTGAGAGCGGTACTTATTGGGAGAGACAACCACAAACTCCAAAAGTGATTAATTTCTTACCAAAAAATGTGAAAATATATCATTGATAGTACAAAAAAACCTTCGTAAGATATAAGGGCCAAATTAAAATTATGTTAGATTGTTATTAGATCAGGTAATTGTAGTGACTTATTTACTCAAAATTGCAAGTATGATATATCCCTCTTAAAAATTGAGTAAATCACACAAATGTTTTGAGATTAAATGAAATTATAAAAATATTCCTTTCAACATTATACTTCTTTTTTTTTATACTATCAAATTATCTCCTACCTTATAATTAAGGAATTCATCTCTTTCGAATTCATGAGTGTCTCTTCCAACACATATTATTTATAGGAATTGAATATTTAATCTTTTAGTCATCATGTGAATCTAATAGGACTTACATCAGTAGATTAACATCTTGTTAGTATCAATACTCCTATACAAATATCTTTTAATTTATGTCTATATATTGAATATATTAAAGGATTTAATGTGTCTACACTAATAGTGTAATTGATTTTTATATTATAGACATATCATTCATCACTCACATCTTAATAATTATTAATTTTCAAACAAAAGTAACGAATGTGCTGTAAAAAAACTTTATATTAACATGGCATATTTATTAAAATGGATGTAAGGGATGAATATGATTATATAGCAGCACGATCATAAGAATGAATGCAAAAGAGTGATGAAAATAATGTTTCAAATATAATGGGTATCCATGGAAATGGCAGAGAGTAAAAAGTCCATGAAAATTGAGAGTTTAATACATATATCTTTTTCTAAAAAAACAAAAGTAAAATAGAACTGAAAATATAACATGATCCGTGATACATTTTTGGCAATGTAAAAAGAAACGAGAACTTGCCTAGGACTTTTTGTCATTCAAGCTACTTCATACATTCCTTCCCTCAAATCTCTTCTTCCCATACATTCATCAGATCCATCCACCATGGCGGCGGCACGGCGGCTCCGTGACCTCCAATCCCAACCCGGCAACAAAATCTGCGTCGACTGCTCCCAAAAGAACCCGCAATGGGCCTCCGTCTCCTACGGCATCTTCATGTGCCTCGAGTGCTCCGGCAAGCACCGCGGCCTCGGCGTCCACATCTCTTTCGTCCGATCCGTCACCATGGATTCCTGGTCCGAAATCCAGATCAAGAAAATGGAAGCTGGCGGCAACGACAAATTGAACACGTTCTTCACTCGTTACGAAATCCCGAAGGAAACTGATATTGTTACTAAGTACAACACCAAAGCTTCTTCTGTATATAGGGATCGAATCCAAGCCATAGCTGAAGAACGCGCTTGGCGTGATCCACCTGTGGTTAAGGAGAGTCTCAAGGGAAATCAGAGCGGCGGCGGTGGCGGAGGAGGAAGTCGTAGGAATAACGGAGGGTGGGATGATGATTGGGGTAATGATGATGGTTTCGGGAATTCTGGTGAATTTAGGCGTAACCACTCGACCGGGGAGTTCAGAAGCGGTGGTGGTGGTGGTGCGGCGCCGATGAGGTCGAGGTCCACGACAGATTTCACGCGAACGGAATTGCAGGCTTCGGCGGCGAATAAGGAGAGCTTTTTCGCGAAGAAGATTGCGGAGAATGAATCGAGACCTGAGGGGCTTCCACCATCGAAGGGTGGGAAGTATGTTGGGTTTGGATCGAGTCCTGCACCTTCTTCCCAGAGGAGCAATCCGCAAAATGATTATTTTTCTGTTGTTTCTCAGGTGACTCTGAATTGTTGAATTTCGTGTTTTGAATTGACTTGATTGGATTTGATTTTATTCGTGGGTTGGAATTTAATGTGTTTGTGACGTGTGTTTGTTTTGTGTTCAGGGGATTGGTAAATTGTCCTTGGTTGCTGCATCTGCAGCTCAAGAGATCACTACTAAGGTATTTGCATCAATTCTGTTCGATCAAAGCATGAT
Organism: Lupinus angustifolius; assembly: GCF_001865875.1. Lineage (NCBI taxonomy): Eukaryota > Viridiplantae > Streptophyta > Magnoliopsida > Fabales > Fabaceae > Lupinus > Lupinus angustifolius. Next base: position 21,152,844 of record NC_032019.1, on the reverse strand, counting down.
TGTTTAGCTCATTTAGATGTATACATATATGTTTTTCTATAGCAAAAATGTATTTTTCCGTGTGTTTTGGTTAGGTTTGGTGGACTTTGGTAGATGTCATATATGTTTTTTGATCAATGTTTAATCTATTCTAGAAACAGTGGCAGAGCTTGGACGAAATATTTGGGGAGCCAACTTATTGTAATTTATATAAATAAATTTATCTACTATTACTTGGTTATAATGCTGGTGGCTTGATGGTTGATTACACCTTCCATTGTCCTAAGAGTCCAAGTTCAATTCCCATTCTGTTCTTCTCATTTTTAAGTCATATTTTGTTCTTTGCTGGAGATATCACACTGTAAAATAGTAACACTATATTTTTCTTTAATTTTAGTAATAAGGCACTATTCTTTAATTTTAGTAATAAGGCACTATTCTTTAATTTATAACCGTTCATCTTAATATGTAATCAAAAAAAGCCAGGGGCATGGAATGTGGATCACCCCTGTCACCAAGAAGCTCCATCGCTGCTTAGAACAGAATAGGCCATGAGATTAGAAAGTGATACATTTTGGTTTAACCAGAAAGTTTGAACCAAATAGAACACAAGAAAGCACTTTGTTCCATTTTATTTTGTCTGCACTCTAAATACTGTGAAAATCTTTTCTCCAGCCTCTCTTTGTTCTCATGCAATGATGTTGGATTTTCATACCATGCAGCATTTTATCGTGATGCCTTTTATAGAGTTTTTGTTGTGTGCAATGACAGAGAGAGGGGTACCTCCCTATGTCATCTTCACCCTCAAATTATATACTTTCTTTATAGTTTATATATATATATATATATATTCCTCTTGGCCTTTTATGTTTATCAATGACGCATTTTTGAACAACGGAAGGTCTCCTGCTGTATATACTTCTCTTGTGTCTATTTGCATTTCCTCAGTATAATTTACTTGTAATAGTTAAATTTTTATTTACTTGTAATAGTTAAATTTTTATTTACTTAAAAGTCATATGCTGTTTGAGGCAACAACGAATGTTTTTTCTCAACATATACATATATTGTATGTGGGAATTGAAAATGTTCCTTCCTTGAGTTTTGCCTCATTTAGGAGGATGACAAGTTCTTGTGTGAACCTAGAGCATACAAGCTAGGTAGGTTTATGCAGGAATTTACTAATGGGAAGAACTGAGGACATTTCTCTTGCTTGTGATTGGATGTTAGATTTGCCATATACCAAGTAGATCTATAAGTTATTGGAAATGGTAGAGCCTATGAAGCACCGACACCTCTTCCTATAGAGGTATCTCGTGTCACACACTTGTCCAACACCAACACTACTTCAATACTCCTCCGGCATGTGCCGGACACTGATCGACTCTGATGCATAGCCAGTATTTCTTTTACACTTAGTCAACACCTAGCCGACGCCCTAAATTTACTTGGACACCTTTCAAACACTTGTCTCAATTTTTTAACATTATTTTGTACTCAATATTAAAAGGGTAAGAAGTTTGGATAAAGTGGAAACTATAATGTAGGATACAGCATGAGATGAGTTAGGACCACTTAATTTTGAATTTGTTAACTCGATGCACTTGAGCTAGATGCTATCTTTTTCACTGATGATGATTACATAGGAGCATAAAGGTTTTATGCAAATTAAAATGATAGTTCACATGTTGTTTTGCGATATTTTTAAAGAGACAACACTTACATTGTAAAGTGATGCTTCTTAATAATTTTTGTGAGGCCCATCATCATTCGGAAATATTTAAATATTGGATCTCTATTTAATTCGTTTGGCATGTTCATATTTAATGCTATCAATGATATTATATTTATACATATATATATATATGGTGTCGTGTCCTGTATTTTGGACATTATATGTGTCCAAGTGTCATGTCATGTCCGGTGTTAGTGTTGCAGTTGGTGCTTCATAGAATAATGCCGCGACTGGCTCTTAGAAATTGAACTCACTGATGTCCACTTTTGCCTATGGATGATGCTGGCTAAAGGTCGAGTGGTCATGTGCTGAAGTTATTTAATAAGTGGATCAATTATAATTCATAAGTATCTGTAAGTTTAAGTTAACAAAGGAAAAATATACAACTATGCAAGATTAGGTTGAGCATTTGAATGCTTGCGTCATGGCAAAGGAATTTCTTGAAGCCTTCATTTTTTGGGATTTCAGACTGGCATTCCCTTGTCTTTTGGGGGCCGAATCATCAAGGCTTGAAGGTTTTAGACACATCTTTTTAGGCTAATGGATTGTGCATATTGTAGAAGCTCATTTTATACTTTCTTTCCTTTTATAGAAATGTGGGAAAGGCCGAAATTTTCTTGCTTGTCATACTTTTCATGGAAATTTTGTTATTTCTATTTTTCTTTGCCAAATGATGTTATTTATTCTGTTTCAGGTCAAGGAAGGTGGTTATGATGACAAGGTCAATGAAACTGTCAATGTTGTCTCTCAAAAGACGTCAGAGATTGGACAAAGGACATGGGGCATCATGAAAGGGGTCTTGGCTATGGCTTCACAGAAGGTTGAGGAGTTGGCTGGAGATGGTCCAAATTCGAAGACTGATAACTGGCAGCAAAATGAGAATAATAGAAATGGTTCCTCTCAGGATTTCAATCAAGAGAATAAAGGCTGGAACTCTTCGATGGGAAGAGAACAATCTTCATCATGGCAATCTAAAACTCATAGCGCAAGCTCTTTGGATGAGTGGGGCAACAAAGATAGTAGGAAGGAAGAACCAGCTAAAGGATCGACTCTTTCGTCAAGTGGGCAGTTCAATTCTTCCAACTCAAGCTCTTGGGATGATTGGGACCACAAAGATTCTAAGAAGGAAGAACCAGCTAAAGGATCGGCTCTCAATAGCAGTGATGGTTGGGCTGGCTGGGACGATGCCAAAGATGATGGATTTGATGATGTTCCATCTCATAAGAAAGGTGCTGGTGACGGAAAATCACAATCAACCTGGACAGGGGGTGGCTTTCTCTAAGGATATGAGAGGAAGAAAAAATGGAACTAATGGGTGTTTTTACTTTTATTTGGATGGCTTACTATTGTTCACTGAAACATATTCTCAGCACACCTCACTATCTTCTCTGAGCCGTTGAATAACAATTTGCTCCTGCGTAAACTTTCTCTAAATAGCTTTGGTTCTACCATTCTACTCAATCTCCTCACTTGGTTATGAAGAAGTTTTCCCTTTTTAAGTTCCATAACCACAATGGAGTTTAAATGCACAGTACTTGTTTGTTTATTGTTGTGGTATTGTGGAAGGCGGAGAGAGGGAAAGGGATTAGCTGCATAAAAGGACTAACCATATTGTGAATGGAAATCATTGTTTGTGGTTTTATTGTCTTATTATTTTGATGTCTGATGTATGTTTAATTCATCCTCTGATTTCCAGTACATAGTTTGAAATAATTTATAACTTGTTAATACTTCTTTGGCCAGGTCTTATCCGTCTTTTATTACCAATTTCATGATTGTTCCTTAAGTGAAGAGAAATAAGTATCTTTTGGAATGATGACATGTAAGCTAAGCAGAGGTGCCACTAAAAATCATGCATCTGACCCAACTATTAGTTAGAACCTCCAAGTCTGGCGGTCTTTGTTAAACTCGGACAATATGTGCAGGAAGAATGGTTTTGACGAGGTTAGTGTATTTTCAGCAAGTCTATTTTTTTATCTTTCTTCCTTATTCCCTTTCCCCTTTGATTTTTTTTTCCTATGTAATTTTTGGGAATTTCCGTTGGAAAAGTAGTTTTACATGTAGAAGTGTCCAAAGAAAGGGCTAATTGCCCAACTCAATTCTGAAGAGCACCTCTGCCTGAAAGGGTGATGAAATATTATTTAACATGGTAATTTCAAAATTGTTTTCAACTTGCAGCCTCTTAATTTGACTGCTTTTATTATTTCCTCTATGTTGAACGTGTGGTTATCAACTTGTCTTTTCTCAATTCATCGCCGCCCTATGAATCAGGGATTTAGCTTCAATCTTGTGCCCTCCGTGTAACATTAAGAATGGCATAACACTTCTTCAATCACACCAATTCCAAGTGACTTTAAAAAACAGAAGGGGTGCTTTATATAAGCTTTGCTAAACTACTGTTACCAGATACCCCCTCTAGGGGATGCTTCCTTTATAGATGGAACCACTGCACGAAAGTCAAATTTCAAAACCTATGGTGTTTACACTTTACGTAGATTCATCAAGTTTGTAGGTAAAAGTCCTGAGCTGTGGGTTTATATTTCTACATATGATGAATGAAAGTGATAGAGATCATGCTCTTCTAATGTGAGAAATTGATGGTGTGTTTTCACCCTTGAATTGATCTAGTACATAGAGCTTTCAAGCCACTAAATGATCCGAGGGTTGGTGAGCTACTTTCAACATGTATATTAGATAATATTGAAAATAATCATAGGATGTATTGATGGTGGTTATGGGCATCATGAGTAGTAACTAGGGGTGGCAATGTGGGCCGGCCCGGCCCAGCCCGCCATTGGCCCGCCAAAATAAGGGCTGGCCTGGCCCGGCTCATACTTTTAGACAAAAAATAATCAACAAACTTGATAGATGTCTTTTAAAACAAAAAATCACAAACATAAGTCTACAATATTACAATAACAACATAACATCTTAGCTTAAAACTTGTAAATTCTAAAGAAGAAACCAGTTGCCACGCCCCTCGCACAACACAGTGTCACACACTTTAGTTTTTTTATTTTTTAACAATGGCCCGTCGGGCCAGCCCGGCCCGGCCCGTCTTGGCCCGTCTAAAAAACGGGCTACTAAAACGGGCTGAATATAGGTTTTTGGGCTAAAATCCTCAGTCCGGCCCGCTAAAAATAGTCATCCGAACGGGCTGGCCCATCGGGCCAAGCCCATATTGCCACTCCTAGTAGTAACATACAAAGAGTACTGTTTGTAACTTTGTATTGATAGTTTGTTGATATGTGTATAGGCCCTCTTTGGAGTTCGGGTGCCGATATTGGAGGCTGGTCCCACAAGCCACACATATTATTTTGCTACTAATAGAATAGATAGGGGGGAGGGAAATGTATAATGAAGAAAGTCATACCATGGTTACAAATACAGTACATGCCACAGAATCAAACTGATAAAAACCCATCAATCTGTATTGTAACCCTACCGATTATAACCATATTGTGCATAAAAACTGATAACTCTGAACCTAATAGTTAATTGTGACAAGGTCAAAACTATTTTAGGTAACGAATTCGGTATTTATTTAATCCTGTTAATTAGGAAGGATGAAACCTTTTTTTTTAAAAGTAGCAAGGATGAAACTTGAATCCACAGTTATTTTTCTTGTCCATGCACTCGTGAAACTCTCACTGGAAATTACTCATGTGGCCAAAAGATTTAGAGATTCAGAAATGGAGAAAGAAAGAGTGTCGACCAACTCACATGTGACACCTAAATGTAGTCATCTAGGTAAGGGTGGAAACAGGTCAGACTGCCTATCAAGGTGGAAACAGGTCAGACTGCCTATCAAGGGCCTATTACCTGACCTATAACAGGCTAGGCTAGGTCAGGCTTTTTTCATTAACAGGTCAGGCTCAGGCTTTCTAAAAAGCATATTTAGCTTAACAGGTCAGACTTTAGGCCACCTAAAAGGCCAATTAAGCCTAACAGGCCGGCCTATTTAGTTGTATTATATATGAATGTTGAATTTATACTATTTTAATATAAATAATATTATTATATATGTAATATTAATATAAAAATGTATACAAAAATATAATTTAATTATTATAATTAGATGGGCCTAACTAAAAGTAGGTCAATAAGCTCATTTAAATGTAAACATAGTAGCCTATTTCATGACCATATAGTATAATAGACCTTTAAACAGGCTAACAGGTCAGGCCAGACTTTTAAACAGGTCAGGCTCAGGCTTTGAATTTTTTTTTAAACAGACTAACAGGCCAGGCCCAGGCTCATATATGTTATATAGGCTGGGTCTGTTTAAGGCAAAGTCTGGCCTGGCGTGTTTCCACCCTACATCTAGGTGAAGTAATTTTGGATGTAGGCAAGATTGTTTGAGCAACACTATATCATTTTATTTACGGTTGCTCAGTTAAGAATCCTTTTTGAACTGATGCTTCATATTTAAATCGTTAAGAAAGGGAAAATGTGTGGAGAAAAAAGATTTTGGTAGCCTAAGATTCATAAATTTTATTAACTTGACGTTATTAAGTAAAATATTGTGTAATTTAAATTATGTGATGGATATGTAGATAAATTGATCATTAAGGGTATCTAAAATCAAAACCTCGATCCACAAAAAAAACTATGGCCGCCTCTATAAACTCTAAAGTAGATTAAAATGAAGTTATAATGTTTATACTCTATGACTAAAATATAAGGGTAAACTAGGATTTGGGACAATATACAGCTGAGTGTATACATAAATTCCAGTTACATTGGTCATACAAAAATTAAATGAATTAAATAAGTCTAAATATAATTGGGGAGATGCATCTCCACATATATCTAATTAAGGGTGGAAATAGATTAGCATTTGCATTAATACAGTATATAGGAGTTTATGTTTTTAAAAAAAATTCAAAGTCTATGTCTAGTCTTGTCTAGTCTGTTTAAAAGTCTGGTCTGATATTTTAACATGTTTAAAGGCATTTTATACTATATGTTCACGAAATAGACTACCATATCTACATTTTAATAAGCTTATATGCTTATTTTTATTTAGGCACATCTAATTCTAATAATTAAATTATATTTTTATACTAATATTACTATATATTAATATTATATATATTAAAATATTATAATTTCAACCTTATGAAAATATAACTAAATAAGCGGCTTAATAGACTTTTTAATTGACTTAAAATCTAACATCTTAAATTAAATAGATTTCTTTAGAAAGAATGAGTTTAACTCAAGTAATAGACCGATAGACGGTCTGGCCTATTTACAGAGTAATATCATTTATATCCCTGGCGTGGATAGAGAGGGCAACACATGATCACAATATTCGGCGAATACACCAAACAGATAACAGGCTACGAACCCTTCAATTAAGGACAAAGCACTAAATTACTACGATAAAAAAATAACCTCTTAGGGATAAAGTGGTGTGTTTACTTTTAATTTCAACATAAAAATATCAATACAAGATCTTGTTTTTTCCTGTTTTTTCCTGTTTTTTCACAGCACTACCCTGTGCAGTACCACAGAAATTCAGCTCCTTTTTTATGTTATTAAAAACAAAAGATAATCAGAAACCTTGTAACAGCTTGGGACAACGTACAGCACTAATATCTAAACAATTTAATCACAAAAAGATCTACACGCAATTTTGAGCCATTAGTTATTAAACTGAAGAAAAAATTACTTTTGAAAATTAAATGAGTTCCGGATTCATAACACCATAGACAGATTTAAATCCAGAATCAACAAAACAAAGAAAAATCTTTCCAAAACAGAAAAATGATAACCACTTTAATTTCATTCAGATCCAACATTAGACTTGAAACATTAAAAGTACAAAATAACCAAACATTTACACCAAGACACAGATCTAAAACCTCAAACCCATAATCAAACCTATGACTTAACCACCAAAACCATAAAGGGTCCTACCCTGTCTCTTGAGAGCGTAAACAACATCCATAGCCGTAACCGTCTTTCTCCTAGCATGCTCAGTATAAGTAACAGCATCACGAATCACATTCTCCAAGAAAATCTTCAACACACCACGAGTTTCTTCATATATAAGACCACTAATCCTTTTCACACCTCCTCTTCTAGCTAAACGACGAATCGCAGGTTTTGTTATTCCTTGAATATTGTCACGGAGCACCTTTCTGTGCCTCTTGGCTCCTCCCTTTCCCAAACCCTTTCCTCCTTTACCACGACCAGACATGTTTGAAACGGAGTTGTTGTAGATATTGAAAAATGGCAGAAATTTTGAGAGCTAGAACTCACGAATTGGGGGTTTTGATTTTGATTTTTTGATTGTGGTGTGAGAAAGGAGTTCTTGGGTTTATTTATAGAGATAATGGGTTTGAGTTTGGTGTGTTTTGTGCTTTTTTGAGATGTTATGGTGTGAGTGATTTGTGGCTGTTGATTTGTTTTGTTGTGGACGGTGGAGATTGGTATCCTCATCGTGTTGTTTAGAAGGATTTAGAGCGTTTATTTGTTTAGATCGACGGTGGTTGATGTTGGGTGATGAAGGATGTGTTTGATATGCGGATCGATGACGTGGATGGCTTTTTAAGAAATGGCGAGGTTTGTTTGTGTTTTTCCTTTTCCCTTTATTATTACACGTCCGCTCATGGGATTAATGTGTCCATTGGATTATAGGCTCTTTTAAGTTTAAGAGAAAAAACTGATAGAGAAAAATATGTTGACTACAAACATATATATATATATATATATATAATTAAATAGATATACTTACAAACATAATAAATGAGTGATCATAGGACGAGTCGGATTGGATCATGTTTATCCGTTACTCAACCATAAATATTAATCAGTATTAATTTTTGAACTCAAACTCAGTCTTAAACCTAATAAAACATTATCATATTTAGGTATGATCATGATCGAACCAAATAAGATGAGGAGCTAGAATCGTGTCATCATGAATGTTTCTATTGTAATTGTCATGCCCTAATTAGGGTACTTGCTAATAAATAAGTAGGTCATTAGTTTAGTTGGATGAGTTTGACATTGAAAAGTTCATAATAATATCTATACTTAATTAAAAAAAATTATACTTCAAATTTAAACATATTATTATTACAAAAGTACATAATTAAACAATAAACAATAAATGTTGCAAATAAGTTAAAAAGATTAGAGTAAATTACACTCACAACCCCTGAGTTTTAGTGAAATTATACAAACCACCCCTCACTTTTCTAAACCTATACTCACTTTTCTAAACTTACACAAACCTCCCCTAGTTTTGTACTTTCATTACACTGACCACCCCTGTATAAGAAATAAGTGTAATTTTTTAAACAAAAAATGTGATAAATGCAATTAAGTTAAACAAAACATGATATATTGTGTAGACAAGTCTAAATAATATACAAATCAATGTATCTTCATTATTATTTTGTTACAAAATGCATCAACAATTATAAAGAAATATTGTTTAAATCACTCTTATAATGTAGTGTAACGAACCAAAAATAATAAAGATACAATGATTTGTATATTATTTAGACTTGTCTATACAATATATCATGTTTTGTTTAACTTAATTGCATTTATCACATTTTTTGTTTAAAAGATTAATTACACTTATTTCTTATACAGGGGTCATCAGTGTAATGAAAGTACAAAACTAGGGGAGGTTTCTGTAGGTTTAGAAAAGTGAGGGGTGGTTTGTGTAATTTCACTAAAACTCAGGGTGTAAGTGTAATTTACTCAAAAGATTATCAAACAATATAGATTTTACACTTTAATCACAATAACAAGTATAATTTTATTTAAATAATTAATGTTCTTTTAAGATATAATTGAAAAACATAACTTCAACTAAGATAAAATCATTATATATGTTCTCTCAAAATGATGTTGGTTCTTTTGAATAAAAATAAAAGTAAATTGAATCACTTGATCGGTGTAATTAGTAGAGTTTGCACTTTAAGACTTAGATCAACCGAATTGAACTGATTCATAGATATCCTTACACACGCATATGAGTAACTCAAATAATCAAGTGTCTTGCTCGTGGTTTAAGTAGTTGGTCCTAATTGGTTTTCACAATCCTTAATATATATCTCTATCTATCTATCTATATATATA
>NC_032019.1:21133318-21142924 GCF_001865875.1 Lupinus angustifolius | reverse complement strand
ATATATATTTTGGACTCTTCTAATTATTAGTATTTAACTATTCTTTACCCATCTCTCAAAGTATGTAAATATTAGGATATAATTAAGTAATGAAGGTGGTGTTATTAAATAATTTATAACAATATTTAATAATTTTATACTCAAAATTTAAAAACAAAAATGTACCTAATTAAACAACAACTAAATTAAATTTTACTACTATAAAATGACACAAATAAGTTACAACCATCATCACACAACATATAAAATATGCTCTAAGTATAACAAAAATGTACCATAAGTTTAAAATTTAACCAACGATGAAGATTTTATTATAACATAACCTAACAAATGGCAAACATAATTATAGATAAGTTAAAAACGCTTGATTCTTTTACTTGAAAATGACATCAATTTGGTTGTTTTTTTTTATAAAAAAAAAATTAATGACTCAACCGGTCGAACCGGTCCAACCATCTGCTTCATCAGTTTTAGGCTTAAAATAACTGAGTCAACCCAATTTTGTTACAAAACTGGATAAATTAGAGGCTCGGACCAGTTAAATATTCGATTCACTGTTGAACCGGTTGGACACGTCAGCTCGAACCGAGTTTTATAACATTGATCATTTCATAATTTATTTCAAATTTTCATATTTTTTTCTATTACATCACACCTTTGGGCCGTTCTCATTGCCTAAATAGAAATGTCTACGGGCATAGTGGACAGGGCTAAACAAGACAAGTGCCAATTGGACAAAATATGTATGTCATGCATGTGGGTTTTGCCCATTTTGCTATCTATACATGAAAGTAAAAGGAGATATAAATTGTTATACAAGTGTGTTACTACTGTATTACCCTAAATTTTATAATAAAACTAGCAGTATACCCGTGCGATTCGTACGGATCAATTTGGTTGACACAGAAAAATGTATTTAATATTTATATTTAAATGAAATATCAAAGTTTTAAGTTAAATAGAGTTATGTCATAACTTAAAATTTGATATAAAATTATAAATATTATTTTTGTATGAGTTGAAACAAAAAATAGACATGTAAGTTCAAATGATTACAATAAATCAAACTTCACTACTATATTTTATTTTGTAATTTTACTTATTTTTATTTTCTAGTTAGTAACTATTTTTAATTAAATTATTTGTTTTAATAAATCAGCATTTTGTATCTTATTTTTAGATCATTATTTTCAGTTTTTATACAATTGTTTTTTATTTTATTTATATTTAAAAATTATGTGTAAACATGAAATGTTTGGTAGTTTTTCTAACTTTGAATCTATACATTACATAATTATGAACTTAATACTATTATGATTCAGTTTTAATAGTCATTAGTTTTTAAATCCAACTATAATTATTTTAAAATTTGAATAGCATAAAAATAAATTAATAACGTTTATCCGATGCAAATTCAATTTTCATAATTGCAATTGTCATAACTCTATAATGTGTAATCAAACATCAAATCCATCGAACATTATTGAATTATCACGAATTATTGATAAGTGTGTTTAAGTCTATTAATTACTCATCTAATATACCCTTACATTTGAATTAATATACATTGTTTTGATATGTATAATATATAAGTACATTGAAATTGAATTTATGGAAATTGTATTATTCAACCGTTACAAAAATTAAAATACATGTGTATTACTGAAATCAAATTTATCATAAACTATTGTTCCACCATTATTGAAATTTAATTTATTGAAATTGTATTTTATTTTATTGAATTAAGAAACTTGTGTCTTACTTTATCATGCAACATTAAAACCTTAATCATAATTCTACATTCTCATTTTCATATGTTTCTCTCTTGTAACCTTAGAATAATGTAAATATAAAATAATATTTATTAGACAATCAAAATCAACCTTCAAAACACCAAGTTGCAGCTTACAATTCACCAAAACAGAGCCACTCTTCTCTGCATACTTTGCAGCCTCAACAACAACAACAAATCACAATTCCATCACACCAAAGTACAAAGCAAACTCAGCTAAATCAAGCACACACCTTAACCAACTCAGAACAGTTGCATTACACTACTATTGCTGTTGTTTCTCGATAACTTGCACAACAATTCTGCTCTATTTGGCACGTGTGATTTATAGTTAGTTAAAGCCTTGATAGTTTGTTAATTCATTCATCTATATAAGTAAGATTAGTTTTCAATTCAATCAATTCATTCAAATAATAATAAACATTTCCAGTTTATCTCAAAGATCTTTTTTTCTGTTTTTCTACTTTCTTTGGTGTTCAAGAAGTGTTATTCACTTCCCTCATCATTCAAGAATATCATTCTTCTCAATCTTTTATGGTATCAGAGCACAAAGAGCTCTGCTGCATTCAAGATGAATTCTAATTCTTCAATTGTCTCAAATCCTCACATGGATGTCACACAAGATCCATATTATGTGCATCCCTCGGATAATCCAGGAATAGCACTTGTTTCACCCCCTCTAAGTGGCAACAATTATCACCAATGGAGTAGATCAATGAGGATGAGCCTCATCTCCAAGCAGAAATTTGAATTCATAGATGGAAGCATACAAATGCCAGCAAAGGAAGATCCAATTTTCAAAGCATGGGAGAGGGCAAATAACATGGTAACATCCTGGATCCTAAGGTCAGTCTCACCATCCATCTCACAAAGCATCTTATGGATTGACAAGGCATATGAGGTCTGGGAGGAACTCAGGGAAAGATTTTCTCAAGGAAATCTCTTCAGAATTGCAGACTTACAAGAGGCTATTGCTAACTATAGGCAGGGGACCTTAGTGTGAGCAAATATCACACTGAGATGAAAACCCTCTGGGATGAGTTGGAAATTTTCAGACCACTTGCTAAATGCAATTGCAGCACTGAAAAATTCAGAACAGAGGATAAAGTTATTAGGTTTTTGAAGGGGCTCAATGATTCATACTCGAATGTAAGGTCTCAGATCATGCTAATGGAGCCCCTTCCCAACATGAACAAGGTTCTTTCACTAGTCATCCAGCAAGAGACTCAAATGTATGGAAATGATTCAGAAGCAAAAGCAATGCACATTGGCACAAACTGGAAAAATGGAGGAGTATATACCAAGGATGCAACACAGAACAACAAAGCATTCAACAAAGGAACCTGGAACAAGCCTTTAGGCTCAAGCAAGTTTTGTACTCATTGCAGAAAACAAGCCCACACCATTGAAACTTGCTACAAAATTCATGGCTTTCCACCCAATTTCCAATTCACCAAGAGTCAACAAACCAATTCCATCACTTCAACACATGGTCAAGACCAACATAAAGAGGAAGAATCTGTTTTTGGCCTAATCAAGGAACAATATAAAGGCCTTGTTAGCATGATGCAGCAACAAACTGGACAAGGAAACCCTTCAACAAAAGAGGACAACCTGATCAACACCATGTCTACAACTTCACCACCCAAAGATCCTCAAGAAGAGCATCAAGATCCAGAAGGTAATCCTATGTTCCAATGGATATTAGACAGTGGTGCCACTGACCATGTGACCTACAATATCTCTTATTACTCTGCATATTATAAGATTAAACCTATAAGGGTCAAACTTCCCAACAGCCATGAAATCTTGGCAACAATAGCTGGGACTATACCCATCTCTAAAAATTTAGTGATCAATGATGTCTTATACCTTCCCTCATTCTCATACAATTTACTATCAATACCTAAGCTAATCTCCCAATCATCTTGTGTTCTGTCATTTAATGCATCTTTTGTAAAATTCAGGAGATGGATTCCTTGAAGATGATTGGTATAGCTAGGATTTCAAAGGGCTTATATGTGCTACAAGGAGTCAAGCATGATTACAATAGATACTCTTTCACTAATTCTGTTACTATTACTAGAAATACCCTATGGCATTATAGATTAGCTCATCCCTCACAAAATTGTATAGACACTATCAAGATAAATTTTCATACATCTCTTTCAATAAAGATCACATTTGTGACATATGTCACCAAGCTAAACAAAAGAGACTATCCTTTCCCTTAAGCAAAAGCTCATCAGAGAACACCTTTGATTTAATTCATATTGACATTTGGGGGCCATTTCCCATCCCTTCCATACATGGACACAAGTATTTTTTAACTATAGTAGATGACCATAGTAGATATACTTGGGTGAAGTTACTCAAAAATAAGGCAGAGGCTTCTAAAGCCCTACAACATTTCATTGCCTTCACCAATACTCAACACTCTGCTAACATTAAGATAATCAGGAGTGATAATGGATCATAGTTCCTCCTAAAGGAACTCTATGCCAACAAGGGTATAATCCATCAAACCTCTTGTACCTACACACCTCAACAAAATGGTGTTGTTGAGAGAAAACACCAACACATCTTGAATGTGACAAGAGCTCTACTACTTCAGAGTCATCTTCCAAAGGTTTATTGGTCATATGCTATAAAACATGTTGTCCATGTCATTAACTCTCTGCCTACTCCTATTCTAGCTGACAAATCTCCTTATGAGATTCTGCATAATGCTGCATTTCAATACCAAAACCTTAGAGTCTTTGGCTGCCTATGTTACACAAGTACTCACAAGCATCTTAGAGACAAATTAGATCCTAGATCATCTAAGTGTGTCTTCATAGGTTTTCAGGAAGGGGTTAAGGGATATATAGTTCTCAATCTGAACTCTAGAGCCATTCAAATCAGTAGGGATGTCATTTTTCATGAACATGTTTTCCCTTATGGATCACATCAAGTTGATCAGATTGATCACCCTAACCAATCTGACCAGCAAGACTCTAACTATTTCCTATATGGAGATATTTTGCCACACCCTACACCACCTGAGATAGACCTGCCAGACCCACAACTAGAATCCAATATACATGTCGAATCTAATCTGCCATTAAATCAAACTAGGAAAAGTAACAGGACCATTAAGACTCCCAATTATCTTCAAGACTACCATTGTGCTCTCCTAAGTAACAATGACATACCATCCACTTCCAAGTATCCTATTTCATCCTACATATCCTATGACGAACTCTCTCCTGCACACAAGATGATCACCCTCTCTATTACTTCAACCTTTGAACCAAAAACATACAAGCAAGCCATTCAACATCCTGAATGGCAGAATGCCATCGATAAAGAATTGTCTACATTACAAGACAATCAAACTTGGATTATCACAGATCTTCCTCCTACTAAGAAACTTATAGGCTGCAAGTGGGTATTTAAGACTAAATACAATCCTGATGGAACCATTGAGAGATACAAAGCTAGATTAGTAGCAAAAGGCTTCACCCTAACAGAGGGCATTGATTACATCAAAACCTTTTCCCCTGTGGCCAAACTCACAACAGTGAGACTTGTCCTTGCCTTAGCCTCAATCCATAGATGGCCCTTCCAACAACTAGATGTCAATAATACCTTCCTACATGGTGATTTAGATGAACAAGTTTACATGTCATTACCCCCTGGCCTAACCTCTTCCACTCCCAACCAGGTATGCAAGTTACAAAAATCCTTGTATGGCCTAAAACAAGCCAGTAGACAATGGTTCACAAAGCTATCCTCTTTTCTCCTAAGACAGGGATACTACAAAGCAGAAGGTGATCACTCCCTATTCATTAAATGGACCTCAACCTCTTTAATTACCATCCTATTGGTCTATGTGGACGACATCATCATAACAGGTAACCATCACAGTGAGGCAAACAACATCAAATCCATCCTTGACCAGACTTTCAAAATAAAGGACATTGGCCCTTTAAAGTTTTTGTTAGGATTTGAAGTTGCAAGAAACCAGTTTGGAATATCCATCAATCAGAGGAAATATGCTCTTGAGATACTCTCTGACTCAGGGCTCCTTGGTTGTAAACCATCTTCCACCCCAATGATCCCTGGTACTCACTTATTCCAAGATACATCTGCTCCATACTCCAACCCCCCTGCTTATAGAAGATTAGTTGGTAAACTCAACTATTTAACCAACACTAGGCCTGATCTGTCCTTCTCTGTCAACCAACTTGCTCAATTTATGACATATCCAACCATCACTCATCACAATGCAGCCATTAAGGTTCTTCGATATATCAAAGGGTCTCCTTCCGTAAGTCTCTTCTACCCTTCTTCATCTGCCCTTCACCTTAATGCATACAGTGATAGTGATTGGGCCTCCTGCCTTGACACTAGAAGATCCACTAATGGTTTTTGTATTTTCTTAGGGAATTCTCTTGTTTCCTGGAAATCCAAGAAATATCACAAAATTGGCTCATCACGGTGATACTTGACATTGACTTCCAAAGGAGTGTCAACAGGATTAGCCATTTGAAGACCAGCCAAAGAAATTAAATCCTCTGTATATTTATGTTGGTGAAGTAAAACACCCTTGGAGTTAGAATGAACCTCGAGGCCCAAAAAGTAGTGTAGGCAACCTAGATCCTTCATCTGAAACGAAGCTTGGAGCTGGCGTTTGAGGTGTTGTATGGAAACATCATCAGAGCCAGTGATGACCATGTCATCAACATAAATAAGTAGAAGAACAATACCAACTTGTGTTTTATGAATAAATAAAGATGAATCATATTGGCTCTGAAGAAAAGAGAAGCCTTGTAGAGTAGACTGAAACTTGTTATACCATGCCCGAGGAGCATGTTTGAGGCCATATAGTGAACGGTTCAACTTGCATACGCCTTCAAAAGAGGAAAATAAGCCTGGAGGCGGAGTCATATAAATATCTTATGTCAAGTCACCATGAAGAAATGCATTCTTCACATCCATTTGATGGAGGGACCATTCATTGGAGGCAGCTATAGAAAGAACAGTTCTTATGGTGGTCATTTTAGCCACTGGTGCAAATGTTTCATCATAATCCACACCAAATTCCTGTTTGTTACCTAAAGCAACCAATCGAGCCTTGTAACGATTGAGAGAGCCATAAGAATTAAGCTTCACAGAATATATCCATTTGCAGCCAATGGGTTTGACACCTGGTGGGGATGGAACAATATCCCAAGTATAGTTCTCCTGAAGTGCCTGCAACTCATCTTGCATGGCTTTTACCCAACACACATCCTTAACAGCTTGCAAATAACACGTTGGGACAGAGATGGTAGATAAAGACACATTAAGAGAAGTATGAGAAAACTTGTACCTGTCCAGAGGATGAGAAATGCGAGTTGACTTTCGAAGTGGTGTAGGATCAGGAGATATGTCAGCATCCTCAAGAGAGGGGTCATCGTCGGGATGTGGCAAAGTGGGTTGGCGTCTGACATAAACAATCCCTGGTGTAAAGCGCTCGATAGCACGAGGCACCTCATCAAAGTTAGGAAGAGTAGCCAAAACAAGCGAGCTAGGTGCTTGACTAGGAAAAAAATATTGATTCTCAAAGAAAATCACATTCCTTGATATACGTATACGATTGGCAGCAACATCATAACACTTGAACCCCTTGTGAATGCTACTATAACCCATAAATGCACACTTAACAGATTGTGGCCCAAGTTTGTGACGTTCAATAAATGGTAAGTGAACAAAGCAGACACAACCGAAGGTGTGAAGATTATCATAAGTAGGCTGTATATTATAGAGACGAAAGAAAGGAGAATCAAAGTCAATAACCTGAGAAGGAAGACGATTGATCAAGTAGACAGCAGTAGACAAAGCTTCTACCCAAAATTGAGGGGGAACAGAGCCTTGAAGAAGTAAAGTTCTTGTGATATCAAGCAAGTGCCTATTTTTTCGTTCAGCCATGCCATTTTGTTGAGGCGTGTACGGACATGAACGCTGAGAAACAATTCCTTTTTGCTGCATGTAGTCCTGGAATTCATTAGAAATATATTCCCCACCTGAATCAGTTCTCAAAGTCTTAATACATGTTTTAAACTGATTTTCAACATATGCCAAAAAATTCTGGAATGTTGAGAAAACTTCAGATTTAGAACGAAGAAAATATATCCATGTAAATCGACTGTAGTCATCAATATAGGTCACAAAATATTTGTACTTGGCATGAGATATCACTGGAGATATGCCCCAAACATCACTATGAATAATATCAAAACAGTGTGCAGCTCGCTGACCATTAGATGGAAAAGGTAGAATTTTACTTTTAGCAAGCTTACATATAGGACAGTCAAAGGATACACTAGACATGACATTTTTATTTCCCAACAAACCAGTTTTAAGTAAATGAGACAAAACAACTGAATTTGGATGACCCAACTTTTGATGCCAGGCCTCACATTTATTTGAGATACTAGTACAAGCAAAAGAGGAAATACTAGGAAGAGTAAATTGTAACGGAAATAATCTGCCCACTTTAGGCCCCTTCGCGATCACCTTCTCTGACGCCTGATCCTGCACAAGACAACCATCCCGAGCAAAATTCACATTGTAATTATCATCAACTAATTGTCCCACTGAAATTAAATTGGAAACAAGTCCCGGAGAAACAAACACATTATGAAAAGAGGAATTAATATCCCCCACAGCAGCAATTGAAAGGGTATTACCATCAGCGATTTGAATGGTTTGTGTTCCCGTGTAGGATTGAACATTGTGTAAATAGTTTGGGGAACCAGTCATATGATTTGAGGCCCCAGAATCAACAAACCAGGGGGTAGAGTTATGATTGGGCTTACCCTGAATACCTAAGGCAGAGAGTGCTGAGATTACAATTTGCTGCACCATTTCAGGAGTCGGAACAGCAACAGTAGAGACTGCAGAAGGTGCTGCTGTGGAGGGCTGTCCAGGAACAGCAGTAAAGGCCTGCACTCGTCGCTGATTTGGTCTTGTCGGGCATTCCGTAATGATATGACCGTGCTGCTTACAATAGTTGCAAAATTTCTTGGAACAGTGCTTAGCAATATGTCCAAATTGCTTACATGAATAACATTGAACTTGTCTCATGTCTCTGCCTTTACCTCTTCCTTGAGCAGAATAGGCAACAGTGATAGCGTCCAAAGCATTGCTATCACGTGACATGGCTCCTTGAGTGAGAAGACGTTGTTCTTCTCGAAGTAATTCTCCAACACACACGTCCAAAGACGGTAAAGGATTCCTATTTAATAATGCAGCACGAGTAACGTCGAAATCTGGCCTGAGTTTCATGAGGAACTGATCCCGCTTACTGACTTCATAAACTTCTTGAATGGCAGCCAGCGAATCCTTGGGAACATCAGCATGTAGAATGGCTAAGTGTTCAGCCCAAAGGTTAAGGAATCCTGAGTAATAATCTTGGATGGACAGATTATCTTGTTTGTAATTAGCGATGTCTAGCTCCAATTGAAAGCGCTTAGCAGTGTTGTTTTGATTGTAGATGCGCTTCAAGTAATCCCACATCTCCTTAGCAGTCGAAAATGAACGCAGGTTGTTAACCATTTGAGACTCAATTGAGCCTAGAATCCAAGTGATAACCTGTGCATCCTTTGTGGCCCACGCAGCTAACTCAGCCATTGCATTGGGTGCAGGAGAAGATCCATCAATATGACCCCATAGTCCTTTCCCTTTCACGAACATCTTAAACTGAAACTCCCAGGCAGAATAGTTTTTCCCATTAAAACGAGCACAGAAATTCTCAAGGGCCATGGAAAAATCAAGGAAACAAGAAA
>NC_032019.1:21132810-21133218 GCF_001865875.1 Lupinus angustifolius | reverse complement strand
CAGCCGGGAGGCCTGGATGTAGTTTGCAAGTGGACACGCAAACGAACCAGGATAAAAATCGTGTTGCAGGATTTTTCTCTCTCTCTCTTTCTCTCTTTAATTGTTTTAATCGTTTACGTTGTATAGTTCTTTTAATTGCTATATTCTGTTTCCATACTATACTGGTGTAATTATGATATTTTGTAAGCTCTGTAATTTCGTTTAAATCTCGGTTAATTGTTGTGCAAGAAACCGAATCTGTTTATAATTTCTGAGCTGCTTTAATCGATTAAAGTAATTGTGTTAATCGATTAATTGTATTTTGTTAATCGATTAATCTGGGGTTAATTTTGAATTATTTGATGTTTTCGAAAAAGCGAATACTCTGACCGCTACACCTATTCAACCCCCCATTCTAGGTGTATTTTA
>NC_032019.1:21132458-21132710 GCF_001865875.1 Lupinus angustifolius | reverse complement strand
CTCCTCCAATTCCTCATCCTATCCTCATCCACATCCTCTTCCTCATCCCCATCCTCATCATCCAATTCCTCATCCTCTTCCTCATCCTATCTTCGTCCTCATCCCGATCATCATCCTCATTCCCATCCTCATACTCATCCCCATCCTCATTCTCTTCCCCATCCCCATCCTCATCCTCATCCTCATCCTCATCCTATCCACCTCCTCATCCTCATCCTCATCCTCATCCTCATCCTCATCCCATCTTCGTCC
>NC_032019.1:21131393-21131662 GCF_001865875.1 Lupinus angustifolius | reverse complement strand
TCATCATCCTCCTCCTCCTCATCTTATCCTCATCCTCTTCCTCATCCTCCTCCTCATCCTACCCCTCCTCATCCTCGTCCTATCCTTATCCCATCCTCATCGTGATCCTCATCCTCATCCTATCCTTATCCTCATCCCCATCCTCATCCTCATCCTATCGTCATCCTCTTTCTCGTCCTCATCCTCACCCTCATCCTCATCCTCATCTTCATCCTATCCTCCCCCTCATCCTCATCCTATCCTCATCCTCATCCTCTTCCTCATCCTAT
>NC_032019.1:21131080-21131293 GCF_001865875.1 Lupinus angustifolius | reverse complement strand
TCCCCCTCATCCTATCCTCATCCTGTCTTCGTCCTCGTCCTCATCTTATCCTCATCCTCATCCCCATCCTCATCCCATCCTCATCCCCATCCTCATCCTACCCTCCTCTTCATCCAGATCCTCTTTCTCATCCTATCTTCGTCCTTATCTTCATCCTCATCCTATCCTCTTCCTCATCCTCATTCTCATCCTATCCTAATACTCATCCTCATT
>NC_032019.1:21130629-21130980 GCF_001865875.1 Lupinus angustifolius | reverse complement strand
TAGGATAGGATAGGATAGGATAGGATAGGATAGGATAGGATAGGATAGGATAGGATAGGATAGTATAGGATAGGATAGGATAGGATAGGATAGAATGGGATAGGATGGCATGCGATAGGATAGGTTAGGATAGGATAGTATAGGATGGGATAAGATAGGATAGCAGAGGATATCATAGGATATGATACGATAGGATAGGATAGGATAGCATAGGACAAGATAGGATAGCGTAGGATAGGATAGGAAAGGATAGGATTGGATTGGATTGGATAGGATGCGATAGAATTGGATAGGATTGGATAGATAGGATAGCATACGATTGTATAGGATAGGATATGATTGGATAGGATA
>NC_032019.1:21129870-21130529 GCF_001865875.1 Lupinus angustifolius | reverse complement strand
TACGCTAGGATACGATAGGATAGGATATGATAGGATAGGATACGATAGGATAGGATAGGATAGGATAGGATAGGATAGGATAGGATAGGATAGGATAGGATATGATAGGGTATGATAGGATAGGATAAGATTCGATACAATAGAATATGATAGGAAAGTTGAGAATAGGATATGATAGGAGAGTATAGGATATGATAGGATAGGATAGGATAGGATAGGGTATGATTGGATAGGATGGGTTATGATAGGATACGATAGGATGGGATAGGATAGTATATGATAAGATAGGATCGGATAGGATAGGATAGGGTAGGATAGGATAGGATAGAATAGGATAGAATAGGATAGGAGGGGATAAGAAAGGATAGGAAAGGATGGGATATTATAGGATGGGATAGGATAGGATAGGATAAGATAGGATAGGATAGGATAAGATAGGATACGATAGGATAGGATAAGATACGATACGATAGCATATGATAGGATAGGATAGGATAGGAAGGATAGGATATGATAGGATAGGAAATGATTGGATATCATAGGATTGGATATGATATGATAGGATAGGATATGATAGGATAGAATAGGATAGGATAGGATTGGATAGGATAGGATAGGATAGGATAGGATAGGATAGGATATGATAGGATAGGATAGGA
>NC_032019.1:20909673-21129770 GCF_001865875.1 Lupinus angustifolius | reverse complement strand
ATTTTCCTTATTCAAAAAGGTTTTGTCTTCTCAATAATTTGTGAATACTTAGTTTATTTTTCTTGTTGATTTATTTATGTGCAAATCAAACCGAAAAACCATCAAAATATGTTTAAACCATTATTTGTGCTTTGACATGTTTATCTGATTTATTTTATTAGGAAATTCCTTGTGGTTCGACATAACTCTATACTATACTATACAACAATTAAATCTTGAAAGAGGTGTAAATTGTAAAATAGTAAAGTGTTATCAATAAATTTATTTGTTGAAAACACCTTTTAATATACAAAAGTGATGAACTAACTTACTAACTTTTATTTATTGTTATTTACTTTCCGCATTATATTCTTTAATACCAACCTTCCTTAAGGAAGAAGTTTGGTTTGTTAATAAAATGAACCCGGAATTGAGTAAATAAATAAAAGGTCACTAAATTTATTATTCTCTTGTTCTTTATTTATTTATTTGTATCTAACAACTAACTATTCATCATTTTTATATATTAGAATATTATTAAACCGATGTTGGAATTTATTCCACAAAATCGAGATGGTATTCAAAGTACTTAATAATTATGTAATAGGTAATTGCTTCAATACCATTATACCGTCGTTAGAATTTATTCTTACAAAGTCGAGATGAG
Source organism: Lupinus angustifolius (assembly GCF_001865875.1). Lineage (NCBI taxonomy): Eukaryota > Viridiplantae > Streptophyta > Magnoliopsida > Fabales > Fabaceae > Lupinus > Lupinus angustifolius. Next base: position 21,129,124 of record NC_032019.1, on the reverse strand, counting down.
GCAAAGAAGGAATGACTTATTCACATGATTACTAAGAAAGTAAGTTGTAACTGAAATATTCTTGAAACCATTATACTGGCGTTGGAATTTATTTCAAAGCCGAGATGGCAAACAAAGAATAAAACTGAGTTCTCTTACTTACAAAAAGGACATAACGAAAATGAGAGTATTAATCTTTCAACAAATTGACACTGCTGTTAGGATGATTTGTTGAGAGAAGAAAACTCTCAATTAAAATAAATACACCGAGATAACCTTTCAACATTACCCACATTCACATAAGGAGGAAATGACAAAAATGATACAAAACATGCTTAATGATGGGATTATCACCCCTAGCAACAACCCATTTTTCTCCCTGGTTTTATTGGTTTAAAAAAAGATGATACATGGCGGTTTTGTGTTGATTATAGGGCTTTGAAAGCCATTATTGTACATGACAAATTCTCTATTCCCACCATTGATGGGTTGTTGGATGAACTCGGTAGGGCCATAATCTTCTCTAAAGTGGACTTATGATCGAGGTACCATCAAATTCGGGTCTAGCCCAAGGACACCCATAAAAATGCTTCGCACTTTTGATGGATATTATGAGTTTCTCATTATGTCGTTTAGGCTAACAATGTTGGGTACCAATAAGGTATGATTACACATAGAGGGGGATGAATAGGTGTCGCGAATCACCAGTTCCGCTTTTCCGATGTTTGCATAGAATTCAAAGCTTCTACACTTAATCGATTATCAACAGGGTTAATCAATTAAAGTCAGTTCACTTAATCGATTATTATTAGAACGTTAATTAATTATCCTGATTGTTTTATTTTGAAAATTAGTTTTCTCGCTTCGTAAAAACCATGATAATTCTTGATTTTGACTATCCTAAGATTGATTCTTGACCAACAACAGATTAACACAGCGAGCAATTAATCACTGTAATCTAATCAAAATAGGAAGCAATAAAGACTAAATTATAAAGAGATAGGGATAGATAAAATTTGCTTGAGGATTTTTATCCTGGTTCATTTGCGGTCCACTACAAACTACATCCAGTCCTCCCGGTTGATCTGAGAGATTTTCTTCACTAATCAGAAATGTAATTTACAACCACACTTCCAATACAACGAGATAGAAACTTCCTTCTTGAAACCAATGAGCCACAAATCTCGGTTTGACCCCTTATCTGATGCTCGAATCAAGACTTTCTATCTAATGAAGAATCCTAATTCTCAACATGTGATGATACCACACATCACAATAAATTTCCTCAGTTTTATAACTTTCACCGAGTTACTTTGCACACTAGAATGTGCGGATCAAAACTCTATAAGTGGCTTTAATTACTCTTGACAGAAAGATCTCATAAACATAGCCCTAAGACCTAATTATGAAATCATGTAAGGAGTGTTTTCAATTGAATGAAAAATGGTTAAGCTCAATGAAAAGTTTTTTTTCTCTTTTCTCTTTATTCTTTTTTTTTTCACTCTTCAAGCTCATGCAAGAAAACTCAAAGATACATCAAGATAGCTTTGAAACTTTTTAGCACAGTGATAATTTGATTATTTCTCTCATATTTTTCGTTCTTGCTTACTGAAGGTGAAGAGAAAACTGTTTTTAAAACAGAATGGATTCTGTTTTAAATTAACATAATTAGCTCATAACTGATATAACATATATTAATTGATTAAATTGTCATGTTAATCGATTAACGGGTTTTTGAAAATAGACTTTCAGTTGTGGCTTAATTATTTAGAAGATACTTAATCGATTAATACACAGAAATTCTGAAAGGTTAACTACTGTAACTCCATTTAATCGATTATGACTTTTCTTAATCGATTAATGGATTTCAGTAGAACTTAATTGATTACAAACTGGGTTAATCGATTAAATTCATTAAAAATGGTGTTTCAATCTTTAAATGGTAAACACCCTATATGATGAGTGGTCATGCAATCATGATTTTAGAAATGATTAAACCTTTATGCATAAAATCATGTATGCTAAATGCAAATGCATGAGTGTTAATTATCATATATTTATGTGTTGACGTTATACCTCATTTTATATGATTTTTATTTTAGACTCTTTGTGAGACACTTCCATCTTGGGTTTACCTACCCTAAGACTCAATACTAGGCAATCATCTTAGGGCTCTAGAATATATCAAGACAATCCTAGATTCTATGACAATGACCTTGAGTTCTTGGTATGTTGTTTGTTGAGATGTCCAAGTCTTCAAGCTTCCATGTAAGATTTTGTCTTCATCAAAACTTTGTAGATCAGTTATAATGGCATCCTTTGACTATTTGCCATTTCAAACAAATGCTCAAGCCACCTTTCAGGCAACCATGAACGATCTTCTACAACCTTATTTAAGACGGTTTGTGTTAAGTTTTTTTTATATCCTGATTCATAGTTCAAGTTTGGCAGACCATGTAATTCATATTAAATTAATTTTGGACCTATTCGTTGCTAACCAATTTTATGCTAAATTGTTGAAGTGTACCTTTGGAGTCACTTTTGTTAATTACTTTGGCCACATGATTTTAGTGGCTGGAGTGATCCAGGATTTGGAAAAGATCCAAGCAATGACAGATTGGCTGAAGCTACGTTCTCTCGCAGCTCTTCGTGGGTTTTTGGGCTTAACCAGATTCTATCACAAGTTTGTAACACACCACGCCGCTCTTGCCGCTCCCCTCACTAATTTGCTTAAACATACATAGTATACATGGTCTTTACAAGCACAAGAAGCATTTATAAAAATAAAGACAGCTATGACAATGACTCTTGTTCTTCGTTTGCCAGACTTCACCAAGATATTTGATGTTGAGACTGATGCATCCGCAGTTGCAATTGGAGCAGTCTTATCACAAGAAGGGCATCTCATAGCCTTCTTCCTCAAGAAAATGTATCTGAGGATGCAGCTTGCATCTGCTTATGTGCGCGAGATGTTCGCGGTCACCGAATCTATCAAGAAGTGGCGTCAATACTTAATAGGGAGAATATTCAATATCTATACAGACTAGCAGAGCCTCAAACACCTCATGACTCAGGGAGTTCATACCCTTGAGCAACAAAAGTGGGCTACAAAATTAATTGGGTTCTTGTATGAAATCAAGTATATAATTGGTATCTCAAACCGAGTTGCCAATATGCTCTCACGGTGTCATTCTGTTGACCGGCCCATCTTTGAAGCTCTATCTTCTCCCTTCCCAAAGATCATTACCAAGCTTCGACAATACTACACAACACCTGCAGGACAAGCTGTTATTAGTAAACTAGAAGTTACTCAACCTGACCAAAATCAATTTTATTTCTCTCAAGGGCTATTAATTTATAAGCACTCTATTGTTATACTTGATAATGAAAATTGGCACAGGTCCCATATGGATGAATTTCATGGCTCCCCCACAGGAGGTCACTCTGGCTAGAAACCCTCTCTGGCCCGCCTCACTGCTTCTTTCAACTATGCGGTGTTGCCAAACAACTTAAGCCTTTGATCTGTCACTATGCTATATGCCAGTACAACCAATATATGCCAACAAAGAGCCAAGGATTATTACAGCCATTAAACATTCCTAAAAGAGTTTGGGAAGAGTTGTGAATGAATTTTATTACTCACCTTCCACCATCATAAGGCCACACTATAATTTGGGTGATAGTGGGTCGCCTCACAAAATATGTCCATTTTGTTGCGATGCCAACACTGTTCACGGCTGATACATTAGCCCGTCAGTTTTTGAATGAAGTTTACAATGGTGTCCCCAAATCTATCGTCTTTAATAGAGACAAGCTTTTCCTTAGCTTCTTTTGGAAGGAAATCTTCAAGCTTCTGGATACCACTTTGTGTTTTAGCACAACCTATCATCCACAGTCAGATGGCCAGACTTAAGTTCTCAATTGATGCCTTTAGACTGAAGTACTCAACCGATGCGTCCAGACTTATGTCAAGTATTTCACATCCCCCCATCCGACAAAATGGCATCAACACCTCTCCTTAGCATAATACTAATACAATAACAGTCATAATTTTGCGCTGCATCTCTATCCTTTTGAGGCCCTCTATGGTCGTGCTCCACCAACCATCACAGATTACATTCCGGGTTCCACAAAAAACCCTCAAATTTGTATTACCCTACAAACTAGAACACATATGATACAAACTCTTAAGAAATACTTACAAAATGCACAATAGAGAATGAAATCTGAAGTAGATTCGAGTCAAAGAGACATTACCTTGCAGCCAAGATAATGGGTGTTACTCAAGCTGTAGCCGTACCACCAACACACGATCGCGCGCCGCCCATCCCAGAAATTGAGCCGCCAGTTTTTTGGCTCGTTCTAGATCAAAATAAGTGTTGGGCTGGTGGCGTATGAACTACTCGTTCCCCCATCGGCACAAGTTCATCTTGTCTTTCATGTTTATTTACTCTGACACTTCCATGGAGACCCAAAGGGCCAAACTCTGGCTATTCCACCCTCCTTCATTGTTTTGGGTTGGACAACAAAGACAAAGCTAGAGATGGACCAAACATAAATATTCCTCCTCCAAACCACACTACCGTGACAACACTGGAACCACACGGTGGGCAAAACGAAATGCAAGTTCTTGTGGTTGAGAATCATAGGAATACCACGGACGAGCAAAGAGGGAGAGTGGGTGAGGAAGAAGAAAACTCATGGTGGGAGAAGGAAGAAACCGAAGTTGAGAGAACCATAGTTGGTAGAGAGAAAAAGGCAAATGAAAATATGATTGACAAAGTGGGGGAAGTACCCGCTTACATGGTTCAGAAACCCAAACTGTTCCACTTTAATCTCCTCCCTTGGATGGCCTAGAGAATTCTGCACCATTGGATAACCAACTGGCACCACAGTTTGAGCATTTAATTTCCTTAGGCAACACCCAATCCATTTCCCCACACAACCCTTCATCCCCACCTTCTATTCAAAAATTGGTTGGGAACCCACTCAATTCTCATCATACATTCAAACTTAAGAATCATCACTCTCTGCTCCCAATAGTTCGTGCAATGTGCCACAAAAATTGTGCTTCACTAAGAGAAATCTACAACCATTGCACTATCACATGGGGTTGCCAATCTAGGTCCATCTGAACCGGTTCCAGTTGGGTTTCCTAACCTTGAGGACAAGGTTCATCTTGGAGTAGTGGGCAATGATGCAAACCTAGGGACTAGCAGGCCCATTAGAAGGAAGATCAAATCCTCTTGGTTGAAGGACTATGTCCAGAATAATTAGTTTGCTATTTTACTTCATTTAGTATTCTATTTTAATTACAGTGCACTGATTGGGTCTGGAGCTATTGTAAGCTTGGCCCGATTATTTATCCATAGTTCTGAAGTATATTTAGCTAAATCTAATGGTGGTAAAGAGGGAGTGAATACTTTACTGAATTTTCCAGTAGATTTTTAGTTCCTTGTTTTCTTCTGTTGCGTTAGTAACCATATTGTGAATTGGGGTCCTATTACAATGGGACCCTTAGTCGTGAACTTGTCCAATAAACGGTATACGAATTGATGGTTCGACTCATACATGGTGGACATAAGGGGGAAAGAACCTGTAAGTGTGTTGTACCCACACTTGATGTAGATATTGTCTGTTATACTAAATTGTGAAGTGTTATGTTAGATATGAGGAGATGAATGCAAGATTCTATAATTGGCAAATGCGCGTGAAATAACTAATTTAAGATTTTGGTTCAAAACATGTTATCTCACTTATGTCTCTTCAATCTACTATGTATAATATCAAGGAGACTCCCCATTTGTAACATCTCTCAAATTTTCTTTAATGAAGTAGGCACATGTCACAATCTGATTCCTTGGCACGGACTTGTAGGATGAAGATGGATGTTTTTGTCCTCTTCCAAATAATGGAGTCTCCACTATGTTTTTGCTGATTAATGACACCAAAATTTATGAGGCTCAAAGTAAAAAAAGAGAGTAAAGAATGAATAACGAGCTGGTAATTTTTGTGGTTTTAAAGTTATATAATTAATTTTATCAATATATGAGTATTCACTTACATTTTTTAAGAGAATATATGTATTTTGGTGATTTTAAAGATAAAAAATAACAATTTTATAGAATTCAATAATTTTTAAATAAATTTCTATAGCTTCAAAATTATTATCAACATTTTTTTAATACCATGTAACCAATATTCCAAATAAAGGATAAAAAATTTATTCATCGTTGTTAAATATTAGAAAATGAGATAAAAAGATTGTCAATATTTAAATTAGACTAGTGAGTTTTCAACTATAAATAGACTCACTAGTCTCTAGTTTTTTGACACAAAAAGCAAAGAAAATAACATTTAAACACAAAGAAAAAACTAGAAAACAATAACAAAATTTTATTTGAGATATTAATATCATTACTACTATCCTCGAGTTTGCGCTTGACATCGTACTTAACTACGTGTTTATGGCCGCCACGCATTGCACCCCCTTGCTACCATGTGTCATGTCCTTCCCGTATGTAACATGTGTCAGACCTGTGCCAACTATCCTGTTTTTGCTACATGTAGCATCTACCACTCCATCATTTTTAGCCTTGGGATTTGTGTTGCCAATAGGTGCAATCCCAATGCAAGCACATGCATTTTTATTTGTATTTTATATTAATATTAATAATTATAATATTAAATAATAGCAAAATAAGTAATTATATAATTAATAAAAGGAAAGTTTTTCAAACAAAGATATCTTTTGTAATGATAAGTAATTAGTAAATTATATTTTAAAAATAAAATGAAATAATATATTTATTGTAATTAAGATGGGGAAGATTATGATTTCTCCTCTTTTTTGCATACAATCTTTAAAGGGTATATTCATTAAAAATAGAATAGTAAACAGTTTTTTATGATAAATAATTAATAATAATGATTAATAGTGAATAAAAAACTATATAAACATGAATATTTTCTTAATTAATTTCAAAAACATAAATATATAAAAATGATTATCACATTGTAGATAGAGGAATGTTTGTGAATACTTAATTTTTTTCTCAATTCATCTTTTGAGTGATCGCGAGAGGTCACTTCCGTTCCTTACAATAATTAAAAGGCAACCAATCAATAAAACATTTTATATCAAGAAGAATGCAAGTCTTGATTCCCCCTATTGCATATGAAGATACATAAGAGCAAGATAAATTCTTTTCATACATAAATATAAAAAAAAATATTTTTGTCTTTTATGAATAAATGATTAAGAGAAAAAAAAAACAAACAAAAATTGGAATATACAATACTTCATACATCTAGCGAGTGTATCACCTTAATACAGTGAAACAAATGCTAATAACGTCTGGGTCCGTAATCGACTCTCAAATCTAGATCTATAATTAAAACATCACATACTGAAATTGGATATAGAGAAGACTTCTTATGTTTTGAATAGGAAAACACGATGGTGATTCTAATTTTTTTGGAAGAGGTTGAATTTCCCTTCTCCTTATTCTTAAGTCATGAAATCGATGTTTAACATAAAATCGGGCTGCGATACAGACAAAACATAGTAAATCTTATTTGTGCCAAATCCTAAATTATGTTAGTTTGTGAATTAGATTTCTCAAGCTAGAGAGTCAAATATGTATCGGAAAAGAGATTAGGACCATGTGTGCTCGTACTTAGACAATATTTGTGTTAATTATATGGAGCGGAACATATGCTAAACTTATTGATTATTTAATTATTTACAAATAGACCAAACTAGTTTATTGTTTTTATGTCTAACACAAGTTCATTTTACTCATATATCTCTAGATGTAATGAGAGAGGAAATCAAGATTACATAGTTTATTGAATAAAATTATGTTTGAATGATTGAGTTTATTCTAATTGATTTAAAGAACAAAAACGATAATCATGACCATTTAAAAGATGTGATGATGAAAATAATTGACTCATCAGTCATCATGACTATTCTTCCATCCTTGTGGGATGTGACAAATTATTTTATTATCTTTATAAACAAGATAATTAATAAAAAAATAGAAGTGGCACATCAGAATCATCAATAAAATGCTTCGAGGAAATAAAGTGAATAATCATGACCATTCGTCTATCCTTAATGTAAATCTTTATTTTTTTATAAATAAGAGAATTTTATTGAAAAGAATTGACTATTAAGAAATGATATGAGAAAAAAAGTAAAATGTCACTCCTCCTCTTTGGTCATTAATATAATTTACTAAAATAGTTTTCTTTAACTTGATTAGATATTTATTATTAATTACTCTAAATTGAAAATAATATTTTATATTATTGGTGATTCTCAATTAATTACTCAATGAAAAGATAATGTTTTTATAATTAAAGATTTAATATTCATTGGTCATTATGACAAAGATGTTGTTGTTTAATATTAGTAATGATTCACTATTTATTGTTCATTATTATAAAGAATATTATTTTTATTATTAAACAAATATGACCACAACAATGCATTAAGTAATTTAATTTTTTATGTAGTTATTTATCAAATTAACAATAAAATATATATCAATATTTTATCAATAACACTAATATTATTAATGTTATTATAATATTGTTTGTAACAAGAAAATAACACTATTAGTATTAATCTATTAATATTATTTATTATTAATATTATTTTATTATTTTTATTTGTTAAAAAGAAATAAAAAACAAAAAAAGGAGGCCAACTTCACGATGAGAAAAACCAAAGGAGCATGGAAATCTAGGTGAGATGATCGCGACTGAAAAATGAGGCCGCAAGAAAATCTATGGGCTGATGACTGGCACACATGCAACACAAAAATTCTATTGTCATTTTATGTGAAATTACTATATTTTCATATTAAAACAATTAATGACAAACTTCTATTACGAAAAACTATCAAAGAACCCTTAATTGGGTTAAATTCCTAAATAAGTTCATGACACGTTGAAATTTGTTGAAATGTTCCAGGTGGTTGGGTAAAAATTTGTTCAAATTTACTAAAATAACCAATTACATAAAAGTAATTTGATCAATTTTAAAATTATGAAAATTACCATGATTCAAGTGATTAGGTAAAAATAATTTAGCGGCTTCATAACATCACAAAAATCACCATAGTAATCTTAATTGGGTAAAAATACCATAATACCAATTGTTGGGAAAAAAGTATTTAGTTAATTTATAAAAGCATAAAATTTCTAGAATACCCCTACCTAGGTAAAAATAATTAAATATTTTTGTAAAATTGCCATAATACCTTATCTCTCTATTTTTACTCTTTTCTTCTATAATTCTCATCGAATCAAAATATAGTGAAAAAAATAAGAGTGTGTTTGCATTCCAAAAATGTTTTCTATTTTCATTTCATGCTTTTATTTAAAGAAAACAATTTTTATTTTCACATTATCATTTCCTCAAAACATGTTTGTTACTATCATTTTCATTTTCAAAACTCTTCAATCTAAAGACAATCACTTTTTAAATAATTCAATTCTAAATTTTAGTCACTAAAATAATCAAATTTCTGCTTTTATAAGATAGCTTCATATTTAATACTTGCATTTTCTTTTCCAAAATAGTTTATGTCAACAATAAATTCAACATATTTAATTGCACGACTTGATCATTGGCTATCAAAAAGATGTGTGGAAGGTCATAACAAAAATCATTCACTTGCAAGCACTCTCCAAAAAGTTAAAGTTAAGATGAATTAGTAATGTACAAGTGTTCTATTACTTAAGTCATGTTGTAGTAACTTCAGGGACGACACTGTTCATCCCAAAGTTATATTACTACACCTACCATCAAACCATTTCAGCATTAAGAGAGGCGAAGAAAAATTGTCATATTTATAGATAAATAAATAAATTTTATTATGAAGATATGTGATGATCTGAATGTGTGAAACAATCAATGATTGATACTGATATTTTGTTGATTAGTGGAGAAGATAATTGAAAAAATTTCATATATTTTTTATGTTTAAGGTTATGCACATAATTTAAGAAATTATTAAATGATATGAAAATTTTATATATTTGACTAAAACTATTAAATTTAATACAAATTTAAAACAAAATTAAAAACAAATGAATAAAAAGACGTGAAAAACATGAGCAGTAAATAAGGGTGTAGTTAGAAAATAAAATATAAGGGTGTGTTTACTTTGGTTATTTTCTATTTTCATTTTCAATGAAAATAAAAAATGATAATGAAAACATGTTTGTATTGTTGTTTTCATTTCATATTTCTGAAAAATGAGCTTAATTTCTAGAAATTTTGAAAATGATCAAAATACTATTTCCAATATTTTCAATAATGAAGAAATGAAAATTTTAAGTTTTTTACTCCAATCAGTTTAATATTTTTTTGTTTTATTTTTTCCATTTTATTGATATTTTTGAAACTTAATGGATATTTATATTTTAGTTTTCAATTATACCCTTATTTATTACCTATTTTTTCACCATATTTTTATTTCTTTTTTAATATAGTTTTCAATTGCATTAAATTTGACTATTTAATTAAATTGTATCGTATTTTTATATTATTTAATAATTTCTTAAATTTTGTGTATAACCTTAAATATTAAAAATATGCGGAATGAGGGGAGTAAACTTTTTAATTACTCTATCCACTAATCAACAAAACCTCAAAATCAATTGATAGGTGTGTCCATCATCTAGATCAACACACATATTCATAATATAATTTATTTCTTCATCTCTCAACATAGGAAACGTTTTTACCACTCATATGGTATTGGTGAAATAATTCAACCATGGGTATGAGTATTTGATTTTGGGATGAAAATTGACGTCTCTTTAAGTTATTGTAATCTTAATTAAATAATAAGCACTTATATGTTAGTATTTTATTTTAACTTTAAATTTGTTTAGAGAATATACCTAGAGCTGCATAATGCTCATTAAGACCTTCCCTACATCTTTTTTTATAGCTAATGACCAACTTCAACAATTAAAGTTTTTCAGTGTATTAATAACATATAATTTGTTGAAATTATTGACTTGACTAATCCAATGATTAAAATTTAGAATTGAATTAATTTAAAAGGTGGCATGGACCGTGAAGGTTAGAGTGAATGATTTTGAAAATGAAAATGATAGTAACAAACATGTTTTGAGAAATTAAAACATGAAAATGATTTTTTTAAAAATGAAAGTAGGAAAAAGAAATAGAAAACATTTCTTAAAACCAAACACACCCTAAATGTGTCTTGAGTTTCTAAAACATCAAAAGAATTGGAATAAATTGAAAAAATTAAAATGTCAGAAAACATGGAAAGAAAGAAGTAACAAAAGTGTTAAAAATTTCAAAACATTCCACTGCTTCATTATTGAAAATGTGGGAAATATGTTTTTCATTTTCAGAGTTTCTGGAAATGAAACACTTGTTTTCTGAAATATAAAATGAAAACAACAATGCAAACACATGTTTACCCCTTTCCTGACTTCATTGAAAATGGGAAATAGCCAAAGAAAACACACCAAAAGGTATTCACAACTACTATCACTCTATTGTGTTTCAATAACCTTCCAACTTTCGCTATTTTTAATTAGAAGAATATGACTATATGATACACTTGTGATATTCTTAGTTTAAAGCATAATTATAAAAAACGGCTCGGACCGACTAATCTGACTGGTTCAACTGTGAACCATATATCTGATCGATCAGAATCTCTCATCTAACCAATTTTGCATCAAAATCGGGATGACTTGGTTAGATCCGATCGATTTAAGCATAAAATTGTGACTCAGATGGTTGGACCAATTAGACCGACCGAATCAATAAAAAAATGTAACTTTGAAATACAATCAAAACGACATCATTTTGAGATTAAAAAATTAAGTGCTTACAACTTATTTATAGTTGTGTTTCTCATTTGTTAGGTTATGCTCTAGCAAAATCTTAGTTGTTTAATTAAAATTTAAACTTATTTGTGTACTTCGTTGCGACTAAAGCATAATCATATATTGTTTGATGATGTTTTCAACTTATTTATTATATTTTGTGGTAGTGAAACCATTATTTTATGAGAAAAGGAAGTATGCATTAGTGATGTAAGAGTTTTTTACACTATCACTACATCATCTACACTTCATTTTCAATCGCCATTAACTCTTAAATTAAAAGTAATACAAAAGATGGTTAATAATGCACTCATTGTATGTAAAATTTTATACTGTCAATGCATAAATATTATACTCTTATTTTATTAGGTATAGTAATATTTTTAAATTTGGAGAATATAATATTAAGTAATGTTAACTAATACGATGATTTTTTTTTTAAATTTAATATAAGTCGAGTCAATTGGTCGAACCACTAGCTTATTGGTCCTACTAGTGACGTATTTATCCATTGCCCTGACCAAGTCATTGAACGGTCTGAATTTAATAATCTATAATCTATATGAACCACTAACTCATTTTATTCCAAAGTCACTTGTGCATCATAAGTTATATAATCTATAAGCTTTATTGTTAATTAACAAGTCTTGAATTTTTTATTGTATTTTGACACTTATTCAAAAGTGTGATATTCTTCATTTGGAAAAAATGAAACAAATATGAACATAAGATAATATTCAAATATGGAGAATATGACATAAAAATGATATGGAGAATATGACATAAAAATGTTAAGTTGTTTAGTTTTTGAGTGTTTCAAAGAACATATTATGTTCTTCATTTAAAAAGTAATTTAAACTAATCATATACAACTCCTTGAGTCATTTTTTTGCATTAAATTATTGCAAAATTATATTCCTTATATATGTTATAAAATTGAATATATCATATTGTCTCTGAGTTACCACCATTTAAGTATCTAAATGGAATTATACATGTTCAATTACCTTAATACCTGTTAGACATATTTTGTATTTATATAGCAAGCAAAGGTAAAGTTAGAATATAAAAATATGTATGTTCAATTACCTATATACCCCTTAAATATATTTTGTCTTTATGTAATAGTATATAATATAAATAATATACCCAATGAATATACTTTATAAACTCTACTTATTAATTAAACTCCTTTGGATCATAAATCCTAAAATATGGAAAACATCCCCAACTTCTAAAATACTAGAAGTTGGGTTGCTTATTTTTCAAAATATGATACATAATTATTTTACTTTTATAACTCCTACATTCTATTAAACACATAACATACCATTAATAAAATATCATCCACCAAATGATATGTAGTAACCAAAGTTCAATAGGATAAAAACTTAATTCATTAAAGATTCTATTTTTCCTTTCAGTTTTCGGTTATTCTGGATGAAACACATATATGAACTCTTATACTTTTGGACTTGTCTTTTATTTTGTTTATTTTAATTATGATTGTTACCATTTTTTTGTTTAAGAAATTACATTTATTTCTCTTATAAGCACAACTGTGTAATATATATATATATATAATTAGGGTGATTTATGTGAGTTAAAAAAGAAAGATATAGTTTATATAATTTGACTAAAACTTAGGGGATGTAATATAACTTACTCTAAACTTTATGTGTTTTGCACATGATCATTATAATTTTTTTTAAATTACCACTTAAATTTAATATTTTGAAATTTGTCTTTATCTAAATATAATTTTAAATCATATATCCACCATGAGACCGGCAATAGTGGCAACACAATAATGATGTTAGCTATGGGATAAGGAAAAACATTGTCAAAATTAAATTAATTGACAAGAAGAAAAGAAATAAATATTAGGGTTAGCTAGAATCAGTAGTAGTAGGAAACTATTGTCAAAAAATAAAAATTGAGTGAAAATAATAAGATAAATAAATTTCATAACTAACAGAGCGTAATACAATAATACTGATATATAAAATTAAATAAATAATGACTACTAAATTAAAACAAAATGTACGATTTTGAATTTTAACTGTCATTAATAAATAAAATTTAAGGAATGATTAAGAATAAAAAATAATTAATAATGGCTATTCCACAAAAACATAAAATCTATGAGATTTTTATTTACTTTATTCTAAAAAAGATTGTATGTAGACCACATGTACCTTTCAATTATTTTATTGGAGACGTAGAAAATATGACACAATTTGATTTCATTAAATTATTTTATTAATTTATTTATTTGCAAAAGTGAAAAAGTGAAGAAACAGAGACAGCCAATGAAGATAGACAATAGTCATACAACATTCTAGAAACAAGAAACCATCCAAAATTCTGTTTCTAACCACATCCACCAACTCCTAACACAGAACATTCCAGAAAGACCGAGAGAAAAAAATATCACATTAAAAACCCTAAAACCACACTATATATAATTCCCACTCTTTTTCTACGCCTCATCCACTCTAAACTAAATCTCTCTAGTTTGAAACCACTTATACTTTTCTCTCATTATTTCATTCGTTGACACAACACAAAAGATAACATGGCCGCTAAAGGTGAGGGTCCCGCAATTGGTATCGATCTTGGAACCACATATTCATGTGTTGGTGTGTGGCAACATGACCGTGTTGAGATTATAGCCAATGATCAGGGAAACAGAACGACGCCGTCTTATGTTGGGTTCACTGATACAGAGCGTCTTATTGGTGATGCTGCTAAGAATCAAGTCGCCATGAACCCCATTAACACTGTTTTTGGTGAGTTAACTTTGCAACTATGTTTTAATATTAGAAGTTTTAGCTTTGTTGTTGCATTATAATGGGTTTCCTTTCTGTTTTATAATGGTTCATGAAGATTATGATTATATTCAAGTTGTTATCTTTCTGTGTTTACTATAGTCTCATTTTCATAATTTGTGATTTATGCAATCCTTTTCCATGTTATGGAAGATGTAAACGTTATCTACTGTTTTATATTATTTTGCTGGAGATATTTAATAATCAATTTAAATTTCGAGTAAAAACTTATTTTGGTTCATTAAATTTTTTTCTTCATACCAATTAGTTCCCTGAAAAATTTCAAAGCCCAAAACTAAATTTGCCATTTTTTATTTTTTTATACACTATTTTTGAGATATTCGAGTACTGCTTTAGATTTTTTAATTTTTTGAGATCGGAATATATGAGTACCAAATTGTGGTTTTCATTCTTAAATTATTTGGGGAGTATACGAGTATCGTTTTGACTACAGTAAAAACCTTAAAAAATTATACCTATATCATAAATGAAGTAAAAGCTTTATGTTATTTATGATCTTTGCCATGTACACTATATTTAAATTTGCTAGAATATACAAAATGTTTCATGTTTTTAGATTTACTGTTTTGTGTGATGTTGCTTTGTCATGTATATGGGTTTTTAAGAATTTACTAACGGTTAAATGTTTTTGATGTTTCTTATTGTTTAATAATTAAAATCCATTTGTCTTATTCTGTTTACATACTGTCTTGTTTTATGTGTTATGCTTGAATTTTCCCTGTTTTCATGTGAAGTAGATACTGTTTTTTGGATTTTTCGTGAAGTGTAGAATGTGGACTTGCCTATTTATAATGTTTGGTTTGTTTGACAGATGCCAAGAGATTGATTGGTCGTAGACTCAATGATGCTTCTGTTCAGAGCGACATGAAGTTGTGGCCTTTTAAGGTTGTTGCTGGACCAAGTGACAAGCCATTGATCCAGGTTAACTACAAGGGTGAAGATAAGCAGTTTGCTGCTGAAGAAATCTCTTCTATGGTTCTCATTAAGATGCGTGAGATCTCCGAAGCTTATCTCGGAACTACAATCAAGAATGCTGTTGTAACAGTCCCAGCTTATTTCAATGATTCTCAGCGTCAGGCTACTAAGGATGCTGGTGTTATTGCTGGTCTTAATGTCATGCGTATTATCAATGAGCCTACTGCGGCAGCCATTGCTTATGGTCTTGACAAGAAGGCTACCAGCGTTGGTGAGAAGAATGTCTTGATTTTTGATCTTGGAGGTGGTACTTTTGATGTCTCTTTGCTTACCATTGAAGAGGGTATCTTCGAGGTGAAAGCCACAGCTGGGGACACCCATCTTGGAGGTGAGGATTTTGATAACCGTATGGTGAACCACTTTGTCCAGGAGTTTAAGAGAAAGAACAAGAAGGATATCAGTGGCAACCCCAGAGCACTTAGGAGGTTGAGGACTGCTTGTGAGAGGGCGAAGAGAACTCTATCATCAACTGCACAGACCACAATTGAAATTGATTCTCTTTTCGAGGGAATTGATTTCTACTCTCCCATTACCCGTGCCAGGTTTGAGGAGCTCAATATGGATCTATTCAGGAAATGTATGGAACCGGTTGAGAAGTGTTTAAGAGATGCTAAAATGGACAAGAGGAGTGTTGATGATGTTGTACTTGTTGGTGGTTCTACTAGAATCCCCAAGGTTCAACAACTTCTACAGGATTTCTTCAATGGGAAGGAGCTCTGCAAGAGCATCAACCCTGACGAGGCTGTTGCATATGGTGCTGCTGTTCAAGCTGCTATCTTGACTGGTGAGGGCAATGAGAAGGTTCAAGATCTTCTCCTCCTTGATGTCACCCCACTCTCACTTGGTTTGGAGACCGCTGGTGGTGTCATGACTGTACTCATTCCCAGGAACACTACAATCCCAACAAAGAAAGAACAGGTTTTCTCAACCTATTCCGACAACCAGCCCGGTGTGTTGATCCAGGTTTACGAGGGTGAGCGAACAAGGACCAAGGACAACAATTTGCTCGGAAAATTTGAACTCTCAGGCATTCCTCCTGCACCAAGGGGTGTTCCACAGATCACGGTGTGCTTTGATATCGATGCCAATGGAATCTTAAATGTCTCTGCTGAAGACAAAACTACAGGCCAAAAGAACAAGATCACAATCACCAATGACAAGGGTAGGTTGTCAAAGGAAGATATTGAGAAGATGGTTCAAGAGGCTGAGAAGTACAAGTCTGAAGATGAAGAGCACAAGAAGAAGGTGGAGGCGAAGAATGCATTGGAGAACTATGCATACAACATGAGGAACACTGTGAACGATGAGAAGATTGCAGGAAAGCTTGATCCTGCTGATAAGAAGAAGATTGAGGATGCAGTTGATGGTGCCATTCAGTGGCTAGATGCCAACCAGCTCGGAGAGGTCGACGAGTTTGAGGACAAAATGAAGGAGTTGGAGGGCATCTGCAACCCAATCATTGCCAAGATGTACCAGGGTGGTGCTGGTCCTGATTTTGGTGGAGTGGGTGAAAATGCACCTGCTGGTGGAAGTGGTGCTGGCCCCAAGATTGAAGAAGTTGACTAAATTTAGTTCCCTTCTACTTTATCTAAGTTATGTTCATTGTGTTTCTGTTGGATTTAGTTTGATTGAGGACATTGTTTTTGTAATGTTTGATTACTTTGTTGTACTGCTGGATCTTTTTAAATACCATTCTGTCACTTTTTTGACAGGTTTTGCTGAATTGCTATTCTATTACTTTTTTTGTTTCAATTTTTGAGGAAGCACTTGATTCACTTCAAACTCTTTTGGTGAATCCTTTAACCAACTATCTGCGTCTTGATCTGGAGGATGCAGCAAGAGGAATGTTTATTAATGCTTTTCAATTATCTAGCATAACTTTTCAATTATGTAGCACCCCTAACAACCTTTTTCTAATTTTATTTAACGTAATTGCCTGTCTCAAGTCAACATAAGATCATTCCCTCCTAGAGGGCAGAGGCAAACACAAACGTCATGCTCTTCTGATTCCACCCAATGCTTCGGCACCATGATTTCAAGCACTGATCCTGGGCCATCATAGTGAGCTTCAATATTGGCATCTTCCCGAATTTGATCTGATAGGAGGATCATGAGTCATAGTTTTCCTCCAAGAAACCTTCACACTTGGAAGATCTACAAAGGGGAGACTAATAATAATCAAGTAACCTTCCTCATCCCCATAAATAGTTTTTGCAGCAATAACAGGTTCATAAACATTCTTCATCACACTGATAAAATCATGTATCCAGTGTGGCTAAGGTGGATGCATTTCTATATCTGTAACCTGGTCAGATGGAGGATTATCAGCCAAGTAACATTCTCCACCATTTCCATGAGGGGAAAAGTCCTTCCTCCTTTTGCTACTGACATGAGTGGAAAAGTCCTTTCACCTTTTCAGGTCATCCTCATCAAGACACGCCAGATTGGGTGAATGAACAACCTCAATACCATGCACAAATTGAGGCTTTGGAAGAGGACCACAGCTTCTTCTGTCCCATAATTTGTGTCACTCAATGTGCCATTAGTCGTGATTGGTCAGAAAAATGTTTAATAATTAAATTTTTAACTTAAATACATCTTCTTCAACCAATTACAACTAGATGAAATATAGAGGACACAAATTATGGAACGACAAATGTGTTCCCCTTTGGAAGTCGTATGTAATGCTTTCATTGCATCTTATGAGATCGAATAAAACGCGATCGATCCTCTTGTTGAGAATGTAACTCCACATCTGCATCTTACCCAATGCAT
The DNA here is from genome assembly GCF_001865875.1 of Lupinus angustifolius. Classification (NCBI taxonomy): domain Eukaryota; kingdom Viridiplantae; phylum Streptophyta; class Magnoliopsida; order Fabales; family Fabaceae; genus Lupinus; species Lupinus angustifolius. The sequence goes on along the minus strand of NC_032019.1, from coordinate 21,110,654 downwards.
TCTCATGCCTATCCTTAAAAACCCTCATGTACATGTTCTCCATGTCATGTTGAACCATGAAAACTTTAGGGTTTAGATCATAGTGTCTAAAATAATCATATTGCAACTATAAGCCATCTAATCCAAGTAGTCTTTGAGCCCAAACTCGCCAAGTTATAATTCTCTTTATCACTTAGTCTCTACATGAAATATCGCTCAGATAAGAAGTAGTAGTAGAAACAAAGAAATTACTCTCTCATGAGAAAGGTCTTTGATGAATATAAAGTAGCATTTAAATATGATCCATTTCAGTTCTCTGGGTTTACCCCCAATAATATTCAAGTCTTTGCTTACATATATGACTTTGAAATTTTAACTGTAGAAGATGATATTTCAGAAATATCTTTGGTCAATTATTCTTACTCATTGATTGCTACACTCATGCTGAGTGGATCAGTGGAGCTCATGAATATGAGCATTTTGTGCTTCTGACTAGCAAGCATTTCTTGCTCTAAAATAGTAAAACTTATTTTTTCTTATAGATGGTGGTCAAAAATATAATATTTTACATCATTTAATCATAATTTGTTTTTAAGTACTATTATATTAGAATTTATTTTCTAAGGATATGAAAATGTGTTTAAAGAATTAGTGCTAATATTCAAAGAAACTTTGTTTGGGGAATGAGTAATGTTAATAGATAAATGTTCTTTTGGATTGTTTAGGAATAAAGTAATTAAATTGTCTTAATATTTCTCTTCTTTCTATATGACTAGTAGGATACCCGTGTATTCGCATTGATAATAATGTATTTTACATGAATTTAATTAAAGAATGATAAAATAATTTGTTAATAAAAATATTATGGAGGGTTATCTCGTAAATATTTTGTTGTTAATGTAGGATTGTTAATTAATGAGATAGTGTTGAACCTATAATATTAAATAAATAATTCTTAAAGAAAAAGTTTGGAACAAATGTAAAATAAGTTGTAGAATATCTCTTAGAGAATTTGGAAAACATATTTATAAACTATATTTGTTGTTGATTTTAGTGGTCGACCATCCTTTATAAACCACATAATCTTTTATATTGGTCTAAATTTCTTAATAACATTATTGGAGTTCCACCTTTCAACTTGATCTTATCATTGAGGAGACCGAAGGCTGTACGTGAGTTTAAAAATTCAGGAATTAGTATGTTGAATGTTTCACTTTCATTAATATCAGACATATCAATTGAATCTAAACTCATGCACTCATTTTCCTCATCTATAGTCATACATTAGAATATATATTAATATTAAGTTTAATAAATCTATTATATCAAACATAATAAAAATTTAAAGATAGCTAAAAAGTTAAGTTGAAATTTTATTCAGGACATATTCATTGATTTGTTCAATAATCTCAAATGTTGATACAAATATTATTCTAGATTGTAGAAATTGATCGTCCTTGTTGTGATTATGCAGGTTTGATAAACAATTTGAAGTAATAAAATTGAATGAGATAAATAACATTGTTGAAATATGCAACTAATATTTAATATTTATTGACTTGTTTACACTAAAATTGCAAGATGTAAAAATGGAAGTTTAAAGAATCACCAAGTTACCAGATATATTTAAATATTTAGATTGACAATAAAATTATATGAGAAATATGACCTTATTTTATCTCAATCCACTTTTCCCTATAACCTAGTGTTATAGCTGGTCTTTTTCATAGATAGAATGAGCTTAGCCTTCTCCATAGCATAAGATATCTATCACTCTTGAGTCTTTACTATTACAAAGGGTTAGTAAACCGTAGAATAGGACGACAACTTTCCTATCAGTCATGTTCTGTTTTAAACATAAGCACTTACGACTTGAACATAAACAACTGAGATCAATAATCAAAAACTAACTTCATACTAACATGAGATTGAGAGGAAAAAAAAATTATCTTGTAATTCATTTCAATATTCTCATTAAATCATAAATAACTACATAAACATGAAACTATCAAACTTGACCACCACAAAAAATTAAAAAGAAAATCATAATCTCATAATGACATAACATTTCAATCTAAGTAGTTTTTTATGAAGTGTAATGCTAATTTTAATGTCTCAATATAAAAACTTATCATTTGAACACACTCTAAATTAGCATGTATACATTTCTTTACTTTATTAATCATTCTTACATTCTTCCTATCTTATTTTCACAATTGTGTCTAAAATCAATAACAAAAATTAATTTTTTTTGTGACATCAAAAATCATTCAATTCCTGCATCTCCTAATACATTGAGACTAACTCCCAAATTTGTTGATAATACCCCACTCATAAATCACTTGCATATGACATGAACATTAAACTAAACATCAACATAAATAAAAAAAGCAAAATAATATCATCCTATTCAACATAAATAAAAATGTGCAATTTTTTAGAAATAAGATGATACTTTAGGTACCATAAAATAGAGTAAGACTCCTCTATAGTAATGGAAGGGCATTTACATTTTATAGTGTATTTTTAAGGTTACAATTGTAAATTCAATATAAATTAAAGGTCATAAATGTCATTGTCTTTTTAAGTTTTTAATGCATTTTCCCATAATTGTTCTCTACGCTAATGAAGAAGAGTCCCGCTCCACAAAATAATACTTTGTAGGTGAGATAAAATGATATAACTTACATGTTAAGTATAATGAAAAATGTTATATTAGACACAATAATACTTTTTGTGTAGTAAATAATGCTATATTAGACTAAGTAACCAAATAGGTTGTACAATAGTGCAATGATGAAACAAACTTAGATCTGGTTGTAGAATATTTGTACTAAGTATACAATTTATATAATTTAAAATAAAATAGAGTGTATGATACTTTAAAATCAATTCAGATATGAAATTTATCTAGATTGAGCCAAATATTGTTATGTCTATTATTACAGAAGGCCATCCACTGAGTAATTTGTTATAATTCTAAACTCATATGCAATAATAAAATCTACAGATCTACTTTGTAGACTCTTAAAAATACAGGTGTGATTTACTTAATTAATGATCGTGTTTTTGGAGGAAAAAAAGATATATGAGTTTCAAGATGAAGAAAGAAGAGAAAAATAAATTTGAGTTGCATAAAAGAGAGAAACATGGATTTAATTACTTGTTAGGGAAAGAAAATGAAAAGTTATTATTTAAAGAGATGTAGTAATTTACATGTGTAAAATACAAACCATCCTTTTAGTTTTACCAAATTATCTTTGCAAAAACTTAACACCACCTATGTTACCAATCCATTTTAGTAATATCACTGAACTTACTAATCAATGAATATGTAGACAACATTATCTTATTGTATATATTATTATCTAATGACTAAATTATTCTCACCACAAGTAAAGACATAAGTTATTTTTTTTCCAGTTATATACAATATATAATTTCGTTTTATATTTTTTAAATAAATAAAACATGTTGTTACAAATATACTCTTTTAAATGAAATCCAAGTCTCAATCAAATCAAATAACTTCATAACCCATCCAATTTATATTAAAGAAGATAGTAGATTTGGTTATTTTCTCAATGCTATGAAGAAGGCATATGGCCCGCAAGAAAACCAAAAAATGTTATATTTATTTAAAAATATGGTTAAATAAATATTTTTTGAATAAAATAATATATAAAGAGAAGATATGCAAGAAATGGAAGGTTGAGGAAGTATTGTGTCAAAGTTTAAGTGTTGTTCTTCTAATTGAATTCATTGTACTGCTTTTTTGCAAAGATGTGATCATTCATATAAAAATAATACAGATATTAGAAAAAGAGAGAAGTGAAAAAGTTGTGACATGCTGAAATTTTAAAAAAGTTGGCGGCAAAGTAATAATGCAAAATGTTTGCATCAATCTATCACAATCTGGCTCAATATGTCACTTATATTTTTCAATTAATTTATGATCTTTGCATCAATATGTTAACTGTTTACTTTGACAAAAGATGTTTCCTTTCCCAACACAAAGTAAAAGCTTTTCAACTAAGAATCACATGCAATAACTTGCATTCTCTAATTTGTAGCCAAATCATTAACCTTAAAGCAAATATTCTAACTCCACATGGTACAAAGATTTAGCTTTTATATATATATATAATACTCCCTTTTGGTGTTTGGTGTTGTCTTTGTTGAGCTTTTCTTGGTTTTAACATCAATCTAGTTACATTAATTTTATTACATATTTATTTCCTTTTCATAGTTTTTGTCATCCACCTTATCACTTGTGTAGAGATCACAATTGTTCTTAGTTACTTCCAGCTATGTAGTGAGGACTACCTTTGATGGTGGAGGCGATTTTTGACTTCATGTTCCTCTACATTCTACATTTTCCTATATGCCACTTTTTACTTCTTCACCAAGCTTGATTACATGACAACTTCTTTCATATGCATTCTTTATTTTCACTAATTGTTACCAATTTGTAAGTTAGTATTCAGGTTTACTATTTAAGCACAAATTTCTAGTCTTGTCGAAGTAGGTTGTTTTAGAGTTCTGGTTTTTTTGTACAAATATGTTTCCCAAGGGTTCATTCATATTTTGTACTCTCATTATCATTATTTTTTAGTATCCTTGGTATTCTTCCTCTCCCCTTTGTATCCATGAATTTTTCTTATGGTTCTGTATAGCACATTCAATTTACATGCTTCATGGTTTTGCTTGGAACATTCCTGAGAACTATTATGTAATGACCTTGCGATTCACTTTTATAATGAAGTGAAAATCTTAAATAGTAATAAAATAAAAAATAAAAAAATATATTAAAAAATATATTCTTAAATCAATATACAATTTTTTACATATCACGAAATAACCGTAAACACAATAAAAACGACATATCACAAAATATATACTTTAAAATTATGAGTTGATTTTATAAGAGATAAATCATTTTTCTAAAATAACATCAAAATAACTAACTTGAATGTGATCACAAAATATATACTTGCATCACATTGTAAACATTGGGTAAAATTAACGCTTGTTTTACTGTGCTTTCTACTGTATATATTGAAGCATTCAAGCATATATGCTTCTATATAGTAATAAAATGGGGTTATAATTGAATATTGTTAGAGTCACAATCATTCCTAGGTGTGGACATGCTTGGTAATACAACACCCATGATTTTTTATTTTTGCATAGTGAATCCCACTTAACCGAATTTAGATTAGGTGTGAGTCATGAGAAACTTTTTGAAGACCAATGATAAAGTGTTCATAGAGTCAATCATGCAAATAAGTTTTTTGTAACCTCTACTCAAACAGATTTCTAACCCACAATAAAGAGCTTTGAGTTCACTCTTCCATCTGAGTCTCTAATACCACCAAATCCAACAGGATCGGGATTTACTAAGGAACTACCGTCAATATTAAGAGCTACAAAATTGTATGGTGGGCAACTCCAATGAACTAACAGATGACTCGACGACAATACCAGTGATGGTAGCTTTGGTGTGTGACATAAAAATGTAATCTTGCTTCACCAAAAAAAAATGTAAACTTGTCAGCTCAAAATATTATTGTGTTAGTAAAGTTTGAACTAAAAAACAAAGAAAACCTAGAATCCATTATTAGTAAACATTGAACTAAACATTAATATAAGAACATGAAGAAAAAAACATACCTTTAAGAATGAGATGTTAGAAAGAATGTCATAACTCTTCACCACTTCAAACACAAATTATTAGAACCTATAAGATTTAATGAGAAAGAAGTTGTAAGGAAAAATCATACATGTAAATGAAGAACTCAACGAATGATTTCACGGGTGAAGAAGTTGCACCTAGGATGAAGAGAGAAATTTGCGGAAGAAAAAATGCAAAAGGTTCAATGAGTCTCAAATTCAAAAATGGAGAGAGAGTGTGGAAATGGAGAAAGAGAGGGAGAGTGGAAATAGAGAAAGAGAAAGAGATAATCTGAAGAAAGACAATAAATACAACATGTGCACTATTTCAAATTATTTTATATTTTTTATGAAATAAAAAATGCTATTACAAATATACCCCTTGAAAATCCAAGTGTCAATAAAAGGAGATGTCTATTTTTGTAATACCACCAGCCCTTTGCATTAATATATAGATAGTAGAAGAGTGATTGAATTCTTTGATTTTATGTAGTTAAAATCTATTTGGAATTATGTGGCAAATTGAATGAATGCTCTACTTAAATTAAAATGACATTATTAAATATTTTATTGATCTCCATGCAAGGAAATTCACTACACACATACACATATAAATATAAATATATATATATATATTATATTATATTATATTATATTATATATATTGGTTATGAGGAATTTGATATAGTATAATGGATTTGATTAAGGTGAGTGATTAACATATGTTTGGTTATTGTTAACAAAATTTAATGTTTTTTTTGTGAATTGGTGTATGAATCCATCAGTCTGTATTACATGTTTCAGCGAGTCCATTTGTATTTGGGTTGAGTGTTTATTTTACTATCATATATTTCAATTTTGGTTATAAATTTTTTTGAAACAGGAGATGAATGTTTCATTAAATATCATATCAAAAATTCATTTTTTTATTTAGATGATTTTAATATACCCATCCTAATTGAAGTGGAACAATTTGATTCGTTTCAAGTTTCAACTTTTAAGGAGGTTTAAGGATCGAACCAAACAAAATTAATTGATTCTATTCATTTTTTATATTTGATACTGTAAAACCCAACCAAACACATAGTTCACTCAAGCCACAAGTTTTTTTGATTCATTTTTATGATGTTTTTGGTCAATTAGGAAACACTTACACCTGATATTGGCAATATGGGCTAATCTCTGGGCTTCGCTTGTCCCTCGATGGTTTGAGCAGGTGATGTTAACCTCCAAAAGTGGTTTACTTTTCCTGTACGACCGTTCTCGTTTGAAAGTTTATCTGGCTCGTGAAATATGACTTGTATGTCAAACCCACATTTTTGGTGTTTGGTTTAAGTGTCTGGGCTAGGTATATATTGGCAAAGTGTATGGGAAAATGTGTCTGACATAGCTAGGATATGGCTAAGTGCATGGGAAAGACTTTGTGTATGGGTTTGTTAAAGTGTCATGGTTTTAGTAAGCTAAGTAAATGTGGTTGATATTGAGGATGATTGAGGCGCCACAAACATAGGTGCTTGATAAGCCTTAAGGAGTTCGCCACAAGGAATGACCCTTGATAAGAACAACTGATAGACGCCACACCAAGATTGACGATAAGTCTATGAATGCCACAAACACACTTGTGTTTGACAAGTCCTATGATAAGGAGCATAACTCACTTAAAGGAAAATCAATTCCAAAATTAACTTAACTCAAACTTGTTTATTCATGATTCAAAAGCAAATACATATAGATTCGACTTACCAAAAGGGCTCCTAAAAAAAGGAGTCAAAAATAAATGCATAAAACTAAAATAATAAGTCATGACTAAGTCTTGCGGAATAAGGGAAGGAGAATCCACAGTTTGAGCTTTGTTTTGACTTGATTGACATTTGAATTTGAATGAGATACATGACTTGCTTGAAGTTGAAAGAGTCCACACAACCAAAGAGATTTGGCTACCATCTTATTTGAATTCGAATTTCAACTTGAATTCCCATAATCCATACTGCTAGAACTTATCTACATTTGATAAGGTTGTTGCAAAATTGAATTTGAGTTCATACTCCTTAATATGAGATAAACCTCACGACCAACAACTCTCTTCCATGAATTTCTCATCATATGAATCTTTTGAACTTGAATTCAACTACTAAGGATTTTACCACATTACTTGAATTCAAATGAGTTGAGCAAGTCTTCCAGCCAAGTTTGATCTGTCTAGCTCCTTGTTCCATGTGCATAGCACCTTGCCAAATTTATCTCAACCACCTAACCAAGAATGCCACACGCCTAGTGCCTCAACATGGGACTACGTCCACGCCTAGCAATGGCTCGACATGCCTAGTACTCCACTTGGCCCTAAATGCCATTTTATATGAGATTATATGAGCAATCCCCCAAAACCAAATTACATGAATTTATTTGCAAATAAATAATGAAGTGCTTAAAGGAAAATATCCTAAATTGCCCATAGGAAATTAATCCCACTTATTACAAAAATCAAACAACTAAAAATAAAATCACTAATGCACTCCGTGATCATGGTCACAGCGGGGTGGTTCTCCAGGATGAATGATGTCATTTGTAAGCTTGACTTGTGAGGTTTTGGCCATTGCCCTAGTCCTAGGCCCCATAGGTCTTGTATGATCCTTGAATCAAGGGTTGCCCTAGCTGGTTCACATCATCCACTCCTTCTTGGAATGAATTTGACCTCAAATTCGACCCACCATTACCAATTTTTCAGACCTTATCACGATCTTGCAAAGAGTGGTTCAAACTAGAAATTTTTTCACAGCTTTATGAGGGTTTGAATCCCCACTTTTCAATTCAAACACAACTTCTTTTCTTTTCCTTTCACTCTTTTCTTCAGCTTCACCTTCCCTATTTTCTTGTTCCAATTTCTCCTGTAATATTTTCTGATCTTCACTGACCTGTTTTGGAGACAAGGGACATCACACCACCTTGCAGTCTTGATGCATGAAGGTGATTTTGATGGAGAATCCATCATGAGTGGTTATCTTGTCATACTGCCACGTCTTAACCAATAAAATGTGGCCAACTTCCATGGTGGCTACATCACAAAACACCTTATCAACATACTTCCATATAGAAAAGGGAACCTCATCCTGTCTGTCAATCACTACCTCTACAACCTTACTCAATCAATGGAGACGATAAGGGGTTGGATGTGCCTTAGTCTCAAGGTTGAGTTTGGACACCAACCTTGTGCTCACAACATTGACACAACTACCACCATCCACAATCAAAGTGAAAACCTTTCCCTCCACCAAACATCTAGAGTGAAAGATATTCTCCCTCTTGGTTTTCTCACGTTCTTTGACTTGGCTTCCCAAGGGCCTCCTCCACTCGAAGTCTTGGATTGAGACTCCACTCCTCCATTTTTCAACACCATGATCCTATTTGTAGGACATTGTGATGGCCTAGGCATTTAAAACACTTTATATCACGACTCTATTTTTTTGACTCCATGGGTTGCTTTCCTTGATCTTTGGATGAAATCACGACCTCCTTGGTGTCAGCTGCATCTTCCTTGGTTGGACCTCCCTCATTCTTTGGATCCTCCCTCCAACTTGAAGATTGAAATTTTGTTGATGAGTATTTTGATTTCCTCTTCTTCAACTACTGCTCCACCTTCATAGCCTTTTTCACTAGATCTTCCAATTCCACATAAAATTGCAACTCTACCACATCCTGGATGTCTGAATTGAGTCCATGAAGGAACCTAGCCATAGTGGCCTCCTGGTCCTCATGGAATTTGACATCAACAAGGACAACTATATCTCCTTATAATATACATCCACGATCATAACACCTTGGGTGAGTCTTTGAAGTTTGTTGCGGAGGTCCATTTGATAGGAATTCAACATAAACTACTTTCTCATTACTGCCTTCATCTCCTCCCAAGTGTCTATGAGTTGGACTCCACATCTCCTCTGATCCTTCTGGTATTTGTCCCACCATACCATGACACAATCATGGAATTCTAAAGCTGCCACATTTACCTTCTTCTCCTCAATATAATTATGGTAGTCAAAGACCTGTTCCATTTTTGAGTTCCCACTCCAGAAATGCCTATAGGTTGTTCAATCCCATAAAGGATTGAACTTTCAATTTTACACACTCCAGGTGTGACTCCTCACGCCTCCTTTCTCCACGATCTACTTCCCTTGGATCATATTCTTCACGCCTATTCCTCTTATGCCTCCTTCTCCTTCTATGGTCACTAGAGTCACCATCAAGCTGTCTCTCCACATCCACCCTCATTAGTTTCATTTGCCTTTGTAGGGCTTGGAATTGAGTGTTCATCATGGCATATAGAGATGTTGACATTGGAGTCAAGAGTGGACTACTATCTTTTGTATCTGACATTGTAGTAGACTTTCAAGCAATAAGTGGCTCTGATACCACTTGTGCAAACCTCCAGGGGTGGTTTGCTTTTCTTGTAGGACCGTTCTTGCTTGAAACTCAATTTGGATATAGAATATGACTTGTATGTCAAACCCATGTTTTTGGTGTTTGGTTTAAGTGTTTGGGCTAAGTGTATGGGAAAATGTGTATGGCACAGTTAGGATTATGGCTAAGTGTTTGGGCTAAGCGCATGAGAAAGATTGTGTATGGGTTAGTAAGCTGAGTGAATGTGGTTGAGATTGAGGATGATTGAGGCGCCACAAGCATAGGTTCTTGATAAGCCTTAAAGATGTTCGTCATAAGGAAAGATCCTTGATAAGAACAAGGAATAGACGCCATAAACACACTTGTGTTTGATAAGTTATATGGTAAGGAGCATGGCTTACTCAAAGGAAATTCAATTCCAAAATTAACTTAACTCAAACTTGTTTATTCATGATTCAAAATCAAATACGTATAGATTGTGGTTGACCAAAGAGGGCTCCACAAAAAAAAGGAATAAAAATTAAATGCATAAAACTAAATTAATGAGTCATGACTCAATCTTACGGAATATGTCAAAGAGTCTCCACAGTTTGAGCTTTGTTTTGACTTGGTTGGCATTTGAATTTGAATGATAGACATGACTTGCTTGAAGTTGAAAGATCCCATATGGCCAAAGGGATTTGGCTACCATCTTTTTTGAATTCTCACAATCCATACTGCTAGAACTTCTCCACATTATGGCAAGAGTTTGAGTCCAAGTTTTCATCCTCAACAGACCTAGGGTTTTCCCACATGGGTGGTAAGAATTTGAATTCTCCCATAAATTCCACACGTCTAGGAGTCAGGATATGGCTTGATAAGATTGTTGCATAATTGAATTTGAGTTCATACTCCTTAATAGGAGATAAACCTCACGACCAAAACAACTTTGACCTTGGATTTGATTTTGTATTTCAAATCCCCTAATCTTCTCTATGTGCCACACACCCAATAACTCCCTTCCATGAATTTGTCACCATATGAATCTTTTGAACTTGAATTCAACTAGCATGGATTTTACCACATGACTTGAATTCAAATGAGTTGAACAAACCTTCCAAGTCAAGTTTGATCCACCTAGCTCATTGTTCCATGCGCATAGCACCTTGCCAAATTTACCTCAACCGCCTAGCCAAGAATGCCACACGCCTAGTGCCCTAACATGGGACTAGGTCTAGCCTAGCCAAGGCTCCATACGCCTAGCGCCCTAACATGGGACTAGGTCTAGCCTAGCCAAGGCTCCACACGCATAACACTCCATTTTCCATGAGATTACATGAGCAATCTCCCAAACCAAATTACATGAATTTATTTGCAAATAAATAATAAAGTACTTCAAGGAATTTATTTGGCCATTGCCCTAGTCCTAGGGCCCATAAGTCTTGCATGACCCTGGAATTAAGATTTTCCTCCAGATGGTTCACATGAGCAGGTCAGATATAAAAATTGTATCTGTTAACTAGTTTTAATCGACCATAATGTAGTTTCACCATGTTTTCATGGCGGGGTTGCCCATGAACATGTTAAATCTTTCTTTTTATATTTTCTCAGTCATATTTTTTTTAAATAAATCTTTGATTTTAATTTTTTTGAAGATTATTTCTAATTTTATTTCAAAAAATCGGATATAAGATTGATGTTTTAATAAGTGGTTGAAATATTTTGACCTTTAGTCTAATATATTGATATTGGAATACCATGATATCTTATTGCTAAGGCTAATATGTGAACTAGGAGATACTATAATGGATGAGAATAAATTATCAGTCATTAGATCAATTGGCTAGAAATTCCAACCATTAATTTTCAACCAATAAATGGATAGTAGTTGTGTATATAGAAGTTGTGTAATGATGACACAACTTTAGTGTTAAAAAAGAGTTATGCATGGAAATTGTGAAAATCGTTCCATGACTTATAGTCAGTGAAAACATTTACACCTAGAAGTCATGAAAGAGTTACACAACTTCTACACAGTGAAAAATTACACCTAAAAGTTGTGAAATGGCTACACATCTTTTACACAATGAAAATAATTATACCTAAAAATCATGAAAGGGCTATATGACTTAAGCGCAAAATGTCACCAAGAACAAAAATCGTTAAAAGGGTCACGACTTCTAATATATGTTGAAACGATAATCGATTACCACACTTTTAATTTAATGATTGATAATCAATTCATTTGGATGAGAGTTGGTGGAGAATATCACATTTTTAATTCAATAATAATGTACAAAACTTTTAAATTATGGGTGTATACATTTATTTTTTTCTATATTTACAAATATGTCATTCCCACGAATATATTTTGACACCATCAAACAAAGGTCCCTTATTTCACCAAAAATATCTTCTATTTAGATAGTATATTTTCTCTTATCAGTAGACTCCATCGACCTCGCTCTCTTTTTCTGAGACTCCAAAACATCGAATTCAAAATAAAACACATGGGTCAAGGAACACCGGGTGGTTTAAATCGCCAAGGCGGAGACCGAAAACCCGACGGCGGCGACAAGAAGGACAAGAAATTCGACCCACCGCCTCCACCTACTCGAGTGGGCCGAAAGCAGCGTAAACAAAAGGGTCCCGACGCGGCGGCGCGGTTACCAACAGTGACACCGGTGACAAAATGCAAACTGAAACTCCTAAAGCTAGAGAGAGTGAAAGACTACCTATTGATGGAAGAGGAATTCGTAGCGAATCAGGAACGGCTGAAGCCTCAGGAAGAGAAAGCAGAAGAGGATAGATCTAAGGTTGATGATCTTAGAGGCTCACCGATGAGTGTTGGAAATCTTGAAGAGCTTATTGATGAGAATCATGCTATTGTTTCTTCGTCGGTGGGGCCTGAATATTATGTTGGGATTTTGTCTTTTGTTGATAAGGATCAATTAGAGCCTGGTTGTTCTATTTTGATGCATAATAAGGTATTCAATTTATTCTATTTTCGTCTTAATTTGTTAAAATTAATTTGCTTTTTAATTTTTAGGTTTTAAGATACGGGGAGCATATTATAATCTTAAGTTATTGGGGTAATTACCTGACATAGCTGATGGTAAGGTTCTAAAAAATAGGGATTGTGGTTTCGGAAATCCCCAAAACCTTTACGTTTCAGACAATCACATGCAAATGCGGTCGATGCGGCTACAGTTGCATTTGCGATGTGGTTTTGTTGACTCCCAAAATCTACATATTGTTGCCTATAAGGTGGAGGACCAAGATTAAAACCCTGAATGATGGTTAGTTTAATTGCAATAGGCAATCTTCTTACTTTAGAAATTTATGATTTGTTTGTGAGTTGGTTTTTGCTATGCTTCTTATAGCAAAGATGGTTGAGATTGAGTGCAACTCATTTAGACTTTAACAGTTTAACCCACAAAACGAGTTGAGAGTAATTGCTGACTCTTCTATGTAACAAGGAGTGAAAATTAAAACCTTTCTATCTGAATTGATTTCACTTCCAGCTCAATCAAAGCATAACTGTTGTGTCATGAGGATAGGGTTTCTTTTGTTGCATAAAAGTTATAACAACTGATCACAACATCAATTGGGTTTGCATTCAACATTACGCAGAGATAAACTAAAGAAGTTAACATGACAAAAAGATTTACAGTATGTGGTTTTAAGACTTAAGACTTTTGGCTATATATCAATAGAAGGTTGTGTGGGCACCTATCGTTTGATGTAGCACATGAATGATTGTTATGTAAAATTATCTAATAATATACAGATTATAGAAAGCTTAATTGAGAGTGAACCCTATCTTATTGAAGAAGTGATGAACTTAATGTGAAACAAGTGCTATACCATACCACCCTTATAACTGAGTTGTAGACCCCTGAATCTGGAAAAAAGTGTGGGAAGAGTTGTGGTTGGGATATTTTTTTGAATGCATGGTCCTGAAGTAAAAAAGAATTGTTGTTCGTTTAATTAATTAAGTTACTCGTCTCTTATTGTTATAGTTCATTTGTTAGATGCAGGAGATGTAATGATTTTTCTGTATGGTTATTTATTAGGTTCTCTCTGTTGTTGGGCTTCTTCAAGATGAAGTTGATCCAATGGTCTCTGTAATGAAGGTTGAAAAGGCTCCTTTGGAATCTTATGCTGACATTGGTGGTTTAGATGCCCAAATACAGGAAATTAAGGAAGCAGTTGAACTTCCCCTCACACACCCTGAACTATATGAAGATATTGGTATCAAGCCCCCTAAGGGTGTCATATTATATGGAGAACCTGGAACTGGGAAGACATTGCTTGCAAAGGTTTGCAATTACTTGCATTTCTTATTGCAGCTATTTGTATTTGCAGTACTCTTGTTATTTGCTAGCTACTTTTCTTTGCTTACAGATACTGAAGGGCAATAAAAAAAATCTTTTTATTTTTGGCTTTTCATACTTTATGTTTGAAAGGGAATTGTTTTTGGTGTTCAGATGAACATGTGTTGGGTTTTAAATTGTTTAATGCATGGTTTCAGGGTAGTTTATCCGCACAATCAAATATGACAGGTATTGTATTTATTGGAATTATGGATGGTTTTAGGGCGGTATTTGTAGATTTACTGTCAAATGTGATTAATATGGTATTTGTTGGAATTATGGGGTATAAGACTACTAATAATAATTAGGTCAAGTGCTAGTATTGTATTACTAGTACAAGACCCAGCCAGTAATGCATAAGTGTATATAAGACTATTAACTTGAATTAAATAAGAGAAGCGATAATGGAATATGATAAAATCATGAAGTAACTCTTAAGGTTACTTCCTAAATCTGATCACTATCGATTCCACAATATATTCTTAAGATCATCTAACTATCTAAGATGTTATAAAATACTCGAGCTATTCTGACAGTATTGTTATTGGATCTCATGTTACAAAGTGGTTTATATCCCGTGTATGTGCATGTGTAAGCTTTGAAATACTTCTGTGCTGTTTTGAGGGTGATCTACTCACGGGCATACAGCTAACTAGGCTAATATTATATTAATAATATAGAAGAAGTATGTGACAGACTCATCTCGGATTTGTTTAACCATTTCTCTTGGTAGTAGGTGTTACTGAATTAACTCCAAAACTGGATCAGAAATAACTGTTTTGTATTCAGAAGTCAGAGCTGTTCATTTGAAGAACAGCAAATGACAAAAGGATGGGTTACTTTCTTTTTCTTTTTTAATACAGATGATATTATATGATTTTACCAGGAATGCAGTTTGTCCTTTGCAGTTATAAGCATTGCTTGACCCATGTCTGGCTGTATCATCATCTATAAATTGTTTTATCATTTCTCTTAAAGTACATATCACAATCAGTTAGGTCTAAGACAACCCTTGTGTTCTTTCAGGCTGTTGCAAACTCAACATCAGCTACATTCTTACGAGTTGTTGGTAGTGAACTGATACAAAAATACCTGGGTGATGGCCCGAAACTCGTGAGGGAACTTTTCAGAGTTGCTGATGACCTTTCTCCTTCTATTGTCTTCATTGATGAAATTGACGCAGTCGGTACAAAGAGGTAATCATTGAACACCAACTTGATAAGAATTTTCATCCTCCTTTCTTTTCATACATGCGTGAGTTATTTGTTAATGTGCCTTACAGGTATGATGCTCACTCAGGTGGAGAACGTGAAATTCAGAGGACCATGTTGGAGTTGCTGAACCAGTTAGATGGTTTTGATTCAAGAGGAGATGTAAAAGTGATTCTTGCAACCAACAGAATTGAAAGTCTAGATCCAGCTTTGCTTCGACCAGGTCGAATAGACAGGAAAATAGAATTTCCTCTTCCTGATATAAAAACAAGGAGACGCATATTCCAGGTAGGCGCGACTAATTTTGTGACAATGACACAGTTAATGCCGTTTCTGCTGATTTTGTGATATATGGAATTCTTCACTTGCATATTCTGCTTAATCATATTGATATAACTAATGACCTCATTTTGAAATTTAGATCCACACATCAAGGATGACATTGGCTGACGATGTCAATTTAGAAGAATTTGTCATGACTAAGGATGAGTTCTCTGGAGCTGATATAAAGGCAATATGTACTGAAGCCGGCTTACTTGCTTTACGAGAGCGCCGTATGAAGGTTAGAAGTCTCTTCTATAATTATATCATTTATACAATACCATGATCCTCCTTTGCTGTTTGGAATGGTAAAGTTGGTAGCTTATGATACTTCAGCACAGTATAATATTCTCAAGTATAACATTCCGAATTTTGGCCAGAAAAGGATGATAGTTCACAGGGTAAAAGGGAGGGTTTTGCAATGCTACAAAGATTGTGGAGTGTGTGTGCGTATGGGTGTTTGCATGCTAGAAGGAAGTAGAATAATAAATGGTGGTGGAAATCAAAGAAAGAAGAAGAAAGAGTGTTTTTTAGTGATTGAAATATGCTCTTTTGGTATTGAATGCTTGGAGCATAAGAAATATATTCCTGTGCAAAAATTTAAGTAACATCAATTAATTTGGTTAAGTATTGAACTGTTTTAATTAAAGCATCAAGCCTGCTTTTGTTAATATGAATCACCTTTGCATTTCATTGGTATTTTGAGCATAAGTTTGTATCAAAGTTTGGTATGTTAAGTCTCAAGTTTGTGTCACCTGAATAACATGAATGATCTTTGCTTGTTTGTCCATAGTTGTTTATACTCTCTTTTGGTCTGCACCTTATAACATTTGAAGATTGAAGTACTTTAAAACAAAACATTATTGTTATTATTATGGCATCTTACTTTTACTTTTTTATTGTTATTCAGGTGACTCATCCTGATTTTAAGAAGGCAAAGGATAAAGTGATGTTTAAAAAGAAAGAAGGGGTGCCAGAAGGATTGTATATGTGAAAACTTCATCCACTCCATTCCCCTGGCCCTTTTCCTTTTCTTGTGGCCTATTATGTTATTGTTATGTGAACAAAGGTCATTTCATTTGTATCAAGATACTGATTGTTGAGCTTGATTCATTTGCAACTGCTTGTTCAAAGTCAGTTATGGCATCATGGGACTTGAATCTCAGCCAGAATTGGTTTTAGCTCAGTATGTACCGTTCTTTCAATTTTAAATATTTGGGAACTTTTTCTACCATCATATTATGGAGGAGTCCTTCCCATTATCCTTTCATTCATGTTAATACTATCATGTCTTATTTTAAGTGTGATTTTAACATAACAAATACAGAGATTAAGGCCATCATTGAATATGTTAGTTGGGGATGTAAAATAATGTATTTTGACTAAATTATTCCCAACAAATTATACTCACAATTACTACTCTTTATTTAATGCAATAAGCGGAAAAAGGAAGGAAAAACAATTTATACATCTTGATTTCCTAAAATGTCAAGCAATATGAAAAAAACTTAAAAATGCTAAGGTGATAATTAAAATAGGATAAGGGAGTAATATCTTAAATTAGAATCTGTCAGGGTGTACAATATATTTTAAAAATTAAAATAATAAATATCATTAATTATAAAATGATGAAAATATTAATGTTCAAATTACAAAATTAAAATATATTTAATTAAGTAAAATATATTTCTTTGTGTGATTTCATGATTTGAAATCATTGAATTGTCAATAGTTATAAATATTGTTTAACATTTTTCACTAAATATAAGTCACTACAGAATCATTTATTCATGCATCTTTTATTCAATTATGTAACCTATTTTACATAATTGAAAAAACTTATTACAACTTCTAAAAAGATAAACTAATGGGTAAATGTGTCTTTCACTTTCAACCTAATTATATATATATCAATGATATAAGTCTTAAGTTGATTATCAAACATCATCAAATTAGTTGAAAAATAAAATCACGTGGATAAAACTATAAAAATTCAATCAATTTAGCCATATCAAAATTAGAGAAAAATTTAGCTAGACTCGAACAAGATATACAAAGAAACAATTGAGTATTTGTCTCGGATATCAGATCACGAAGTTCCTTCAGTTGCATATTGATAATATTATAAAAGAGTATGACTATTTGTTTTTCACAATGTCATGTCATTTACAAAAAAAAATTGGGCTTGTATAATTACATATGGATGATAGATAACATAGTTTTTCACATGTCATGCAAATTTTAAATATTTATGTATAGTTACTATATAATTTACCATTCATCTAAATTACTTTATTTTAATAGCGAATGATGATTAAATATGAATGATGGATAACACAATAATAATATATGGAACTCATACTTTTCAATATATACATTTTCTCTCCATATTTATATAGATATTTTTTCAAAAAATTCCAGGGTATGCACACACCCTCAACATCAAATAGCATTGTCTCTTAATCTGCTCATTGTGGTTGAATTATTTTTACTCTGGTTCAGAACCATGAAAAATGGAATAATTAAAGTAAGGATAGTAAACCCTTTAATAATGCATGTTCAATTGGATAGAGTAAAGAAATGCATTTGCAAATTGCTTCTCTTCCTGCAGTTTAAGTTAAGTGTTACTAAACCCTGATCCGTTATTATACACTAGAGTGTGATTATCCGGAGGTTGTACATATTTGTGAGTTACTTGCTTGAAGCTAGGTGGTCCAAGTTAGTTTTATCCCTAGGGAAGTTAACTCTTTGGCTGATTGTATGGCAAAGATTGATGCATAATTAAATTCAGGATTGTAATATTGGTTCAACTATTGGTCTTTGATTGAAATGTAAAAGTGGTTGAAGTAGAAAGATTTGTGTATGTCAACTTTTATCATCTATTTGGTTTTTATTGAAAATGAGGGGAAGAAATGGATAGATGAGAAAATGGATGAATTTATATGTTATGTTGTTCGGTTACTAAAGAAAATAAGATGGAAAAAAGTCAAGTGGGATACACAAAATCATTTTCACCATGTGGAAAGAAAATCTCGAGAAACAAGTCATCAAAGGTAAACTTACGATCTTACTCCTAAAGAACCATAGACGAGGTACTATATTGTTATGCACAAATATAATAGTTGGAGTAACCTAGTGATTTGTTACCCTTTATTTATTTGATATACTTTTTAGGTTAAAACAATGTTTTGATACTTTATCTTATTTTTAAGTTTTAATTTGTTTATCTAATAAAATAAATTGACAATTAGTCTTCTATCTTGTTATTACGTTTCAATTTCACTATCTAATAATATAAAATATCAATTTGATCATCTACCTTCATAATGTTTATTAATTTCACCCATCCTTATTAGCATCTTAACTACTATAATACTCTTTTGAAATTTGAAGATATTTTTTGAGTATGGAAACATCTAAGAGATATATTGGGATGTTCAAATTCATACCAGTCAAAAAATAAAACTGAAAATTGATCTAAAATAAACTGAAACTACAAAAATCGAATGTGTTGGAATTGTGTTGGGTTTATTCTTTAAAAAACGATCAACTAAGTTTAGTTTTTGGTTCCAACTCTACAATCCAGACAGATCCAAACCGAACCAAAGTAATATGACAAAGTTCCAACTCTTATTGTTGTCGTTTTACACATATTGTTAAAATTATGTTAATTATGGTGTTATTGTTGTCTTGCTGGCCATTGTTTTATGCTATTGTTTTATTATTGTTGGACACTTTTTTCCTTCTGTTTTGTTGTTGCTGAATTCTTTTTTTTTTTTTTTACTCTAAATATTTAGTCATTTTTATGAGTTTTAAATATATGTTAAATCGAACTGAAATCACATATAATATATGAATGAAACATCTTAATATAAATATACTAGACTCGACCAGACCGCAGATTAATTACATGTTTAGATCATATAATTTTTTGTCTAAAAGTCAATCCAAACTAATCACAATCACCCTTAATACACATTGGAGCAATGCACATCTATTTCCATCCGAAGGACTAGATGAGTGAAGTAGTGAATACCATAGATTTAAATTGTGGATCACATCACATAATGTGGTCGCAATATTGTAATTGCGATGACCACTGTAATTACATCACATTATAATTACAGTGTGATATCGAATCACAATGATGCAACCACATTGTGGCACATCGCAACCACATCACATTGTATTTAGGCCACATCAAGATGTATTGAATTGATTTTTTTACAAAATAATTCACCCGAAACGACCAAAATTCGCATTATAGCGACCACAGTAACCACAACATAATCATAACTACAACTTAAAAAAAATTAAAAATTAATGAAAACAAAATCTATGTTGTTGTAGTTAAGGGTGGAAACAGGCCAGGCCAGACCAGGCTTTGCCTTAAACAGGCCCAGCCTATATAGCACATAGGAGCCTAGGCCTGGCCTGTTTAAAAAAAATTTCAAAGCCTAGGCCTGGCCTGTTAGCCTGTTTAAAGGCCTATTATACTATATGCTCATGAAATAGGCTACCATGCCTGCATTTTAAGGGCTTATAGGCTTATTTTTAGTTAGGCCCATCTAATTATAATAATTAAATTATATTTTTATATACATTTTTATATTAATATTACACATATATAATAATATTGCTTATATTAAAATAGTATAATTTTAACATTCTTATATAATATAGCTAAATAGGCCGGCCTTTTAGGCCTTTATAGGTGGCCTAAAGCCTGACCTGTTAAGCTAAATAGGCTTTTTAGAAAGCCTGGGCCTGACCTGTTCGTGAAAAAAGCCTGGCCTGACCTAGCCTGTTATAGGCCAGGTAATAGGCCCCTGATAGACGGTCTAACCTGTTTCCACCCTTAGTTATAATGAAAGTATGTCGAATCAATTAAAAGAATTAAAAATTTATTATTTTTAAATTTTTACATCATCATTATCATTGGAGGCAAATAATTAGTTGAAGGTGTTTGTTTCCATTAGTACTTCTACTGCTGACTGCGGCGCCTTTCCGAATTTCCTGGCAATTATCGAATTTCTTCCTCTCTGTTGATAGTAATAACATCATCTTATAACTCGTACTTTATTCTATATGATTCCGTTTTGTTGAATGAATCCTTTTAAACATAAACTTCTTCTGTTTCAGGGAGGGACCGTTTTTGAACTTCAATGGCTCCTCGACAATGTCAAATCTGCAACCTAGCACAATCCAAATACAAGTGCCCTTCTTGTTACGTACCTTAGTAAGTATAAGTCCGAAGGGGAAGTCACAAATATATTTCATGATTCCCGAGTCTTTCAATTACTTTCCAGGAACCAACTCGCAAATGATCCTAGATATATCTTCCCTCGACTTTCTTATTTTCTTTTTTAATTAATCTTTGTAATTGTGCACTGTTTGACTTTTTGCCTTGTGTTTGTAGTTGTTCTCTGATCTGTTTCAAGAAACACAAAGGTATGACATTTAATGATGCTCTATTTTGAATTTTTTCACCACATTTTTTTTGCCTGTCACATGTTTGATGAAATGCGGGTAAAGGTAGTAGCTAGAGATAAGTGTCAATTGTGGAATGGATGCTCAAGTGGTTTTTCTTCTTAAGTGGTCATAGGGAGTTAGGGACGTAGATGTAGACACGGGTTATAAAAGAAGTTTCACAAATCTTGAGAGGATAGTATAGGAAAGTGGTCATATTGTGGTGCATATCTCTCTCGCTTACATTATCACTTAAGCATTCAAGACAATCGATTCCTAGTGAAAAGAGTATATAATATGAAAGGGTACCTTCCCATGATATGATACACTCTGGATTTTTAAATACATGGGGTTTGAAATATATTCTTCTTTTGCTGGATGTTTGAACCTGAAGTGTTTGCATTTTTTTTATAATGGTCTTTACCTGGCGGGATAAATCAAAATCAAGAGATATTTCATATTTGGCTAAATTGGGTTGCTCATGGGGCAATTGAAGTTTGAACCATGGAGCCATGATGAAAATTGACTTTTATCATAATTTTTGTTCAATAGTTGGATTTATCATACTTAATTCAATGGTGCAGAATCTCCATGTGTCAAGCCGCCAACTTCAGAGGCCAAAACAGGTAAGAGCTTTCACTTGCATAACTAGTTTGGTAAGATAGTCAACAATGGCTTTTCCTTGTCACCCTCTATGGAGGTGATAGTAGGATTTGAAGTATATTGATTGATACATGTCATTTCATTTCGTCATTTAAGATGGGGATTTTCTTATTGTGATTACTACTTCTATCTGATCCCTGTTTTAGCAACATCAAGCAAGCAGAGTGCAGTAGAATATTGATAGTTTGGAGCTTAGTTTAGTTTAGTTTTAGTTCTCTGTTTTAGTGCCTTGATTCAGTTAGCTTTCAGTTTCCTGTTTTAGACTTGGTCTTTGTGACCGTTAGGTTTGTTATTCAACTAATTCTGTTTTTAGTTGGTTTGCTTGTATTCCAAGCAACCTTCTCTTTTGTATAAATTTGGCATCCCTTCTGCCACAAATGAATAAGAGAAAATCAAGATGTATTCCAGGAATTGCAATATTTCTTTTCCACTGTCTTCTTCTCTGCCTTTGCAATTTTTAGATGCTGGAAGTAAATTGCAGCCTCATACTATGAAATAGGGTCTAGGGAATGGTTGAATCCACTGTGTGGGTCTATGCTATGCAGCCTTACCTTGCATTTGCAAGAGGTTGGTTTCATGACAACTGGAAACCTTACCTTTTATCTGCACTCATTTTGCAAAAAGTAAATAACTTTTGATTTTTAATGAAACTTGAGTGACTTGAAGTTTTGCACGCTTTCCTAGTAGTTTCGGTAGCTATTTTTAAAACTTATAGGCTCTGTTTGGCACAACTACCTTTAAGCCAGTTGAAAGATTATAATGTAGTTGTAAGCTTATAAGCTAGGAACGGAAAACTAGGATCTTATAAGCTAGCTGATGAAACAAAACTGTTTGGTAAGATTAGCTTATAAGCTATAAGGTAGCTGATAAGTGCAAAATAAAATAAGTCTCTGGCTTATAATTCATAATTCACCTCCAAGTGAGTTATTAAATATGGACTGGTAACTCGTCCCATGGACTTATAAGTCCCTTTGCTAATCACAACCAACTAGTTTATTTTTGTTCAAATAAGCTAGCTGGCTGACTTATAAGTCACTTGATGGTAAAACCAAACACATTTGATATGCTCTTGGAAGCACACTTTATTTTTCTGGCAAATTTCAGCAATCAACAATGTCCAAGTTTTAGCTGAAGTCTCCTTTTTGGGAAACTAGATTCTATTGAATAATCAGTGCTCTTAATAATTTTGGTGATCTGATGTTTGTTTCTCTATTTTTCATCAGCTGTCGTATCAGAATCACCGGTAGTAAAGCCATTAACTGTTGGCAAATCAAATCTGGTGCTGCAAAAATCCCAACTAGAGGCTATAGGTATGATCAAATCTCTGTATGAGAGATTTTTCTAAAGAAAAAGAGAAAGGTGGAGGGGCTGCTACATTTTGTATGTATATAAATATATAGAATGCCCTACATGCCAGACCACAATATCAAAATTCCAGAGTAAAACCATATATTTGGTTTATTTAAGTGATTGTATTTCTGCTACAGCCTCTTCCAGTGAAATACGTGATGCTTTGAATGATAAATCCCTTGAAGATCTAATCCGCCGTATTGATTCTTCCCCAAATGCAGAGAATGTAAGATAGATAAAGCTTTCTTTTTTCTCACCCACTTCGTCTTCTACATTTTTCATTCTTTTTGTATATATTCGCTATCAAGCTACTTGCCTAGAAAACTATGTGATATTCGTCACTTGTTGCTAATTTTAATTGAAAATTTCTTTAAAAATTGTTTTACCTTAATCAGGAACTTGAGAAAGCTATGGCAGAGGAGGCATTTCACTTGTTCACAGAGAAGGTAATGCTATCTGTTCTGATGTGCTTTCTCTCCCACTGCTTTGCAAATCCTTTGTAGGTTAATCACATCGGATAAACTCAAGTTGTCAAGTACCTTATGCCTTTCAGTTCCTTGTTTCATTGTTTCCAGGTTTTATCAACTATCAACCCTAAACCATAATTGCAATAACTTGCTGCTGAAAGAAGAGTCGGAGGAAAACTAAAGATGAAAGGAAGAACAGATAAGCCTCAAGATTTGTAGTTTTGGTTTAATTGACATTTTTGTTTAATCTGTACAGCTCTACCCCTTTACCCCATGATTCAGCTTTTGGTATATTAGAAATTTTATATCCTCATTGAGCAAGTGTATTGGTAAAAAGTTTGATATCAATTATACTTAGTTTGTGGGTATACCCCCAAATCTGTAGGTGCTACCCTTTAGTTTTTAGAGCTATACTCCCCAAACCTTGAGTAATGCCTTTTGCACTGTTGAGTTATAGCTATACCGAAGTATAGTGTTGATGATGATACATGATACATTAACCAATTGGACGTGAAGTCACGGTATAGTGTTGATGATGACACATGATACATTAACCAAATTGGATATTCAATTAGAAAAGCGTTTCACACACCACTTTATTTACACCAATTGATATTACCATCTGAGTTAACTACTACTTGATATCAAGATATTTACAAAAAAAGTTAGAGTTCCCATTTAGTGAGACTATTTTTGGGGTGTTCTACTTAAGGGTCCTTTGCGATTTAGGTTGTGAAGGGTAAGGGAAAAAATGGAAGACATTATCTTACAAGGATATTTTACTGTACTAAAGCTTTTTCTTTCCCCTTATTCCACTCTCAAACTCAACTTGCAAATAGATCTAAGGGTTAGTTTGAGAGTTGGATTTTGGAGGGGAAGGAAGGGAAATGAAAGGCCTGTGAGTCATCTCACAAGTGTATTTCAGGGTTATCAAGCCTTCCCTTTCCTATCATTCCCCTCCAAAATCCAACTCCCAAACTAACCCTTTGTATCTTTGATATTTGCATGTTACTAGGTTTATTGAGTTGTGTGCTCTCTCTAACTTGTTGATTTTTGTTTGACCCTTTTAGAGTTTGGGTCTTGGACTCGTCATTTGTAGGGAAAAAAACAAGAGTTAATTACATTAATACTCCCTGAGTTTTAGTGAAATTACACAAGTTACCCCTCACTTTTCTACACCTACACAAACCTCCCATAGTTTTTATACTTTCATTACACTGACCTCCCCTGCATGAGAAATAAGTGTAATCTTTTAAACAAAAAATGTGATAAATATAATTAAATTAAACAAAACATGATATAATGTGAGGAAAAGTTCAAATAATATACAAATTAATGTATCTTTATTATTTTTGGTTACAAAATGTATCAACAATTCTAAAAAAATATTGTTTAAATCGCTCTTATACTATATCGTAACGAACCAAAAATAATAAAAAGGTATCGACTCATTATTTGGACTTGTCTCCACAATATATCATGTTTTGTTTAACTTAATTGCATTTATTACATTTTTTGTTCACAAAATTACACTTATTTCTCATACATGGGTGGTAGTGTAATGAAAGTATAAAAATGAGGGGGGTTTGTGTAGGTGTAAAAAAGTGAGGGGTGATTTGTGTAATTTTACTAAAACTCAGGGGGTGTCAGTGTAATTTACTCAAAAAAAAAAAAACAATTCATTTTTTGAGTGAAAGTTCATTTGAGGGTTATAAATAAGTTACTAAGGTTATCATACTATACTTAACACTAAGATTTAGGGGTTTTACAAAGTCAATAAGAACATTTTTTGGATTGAAGCTCTAAGAAGAATTTTGAACTAGGAAGACAATAAAGAATTAGCAAAAATAATTCTGGAATATTAACTGGATATTTATTATTTATATCATTTTCATAACCACAATACAACTTATAAAGAGGAAAATGCAAAGTTTAAAATGATCTATATCATACATCTAGTTAGATCTTACATATAATGGTAGATTTAATAAAATAGATAATGAAATTACTCAACATTAATTCATGACATAGTCCTTTAGCCACATAGGATTAATTAGAGGATGTTTGTGCCTTCCATTGGTAACTTGGGCCTTAACATTGTCCAACTCTTCAGAAAAAACCTTGTCCTTAAGGTTGGGACATTAGGCAGAACGACAGCTTGCTGGATGGTGCAGACGAGAGGGAGAATTGGCGATATTTTTAAACGAGCAGCTAAGTTTGTTGCAGAATAGACGTGACGAAGTCAGGTAAAAGCCCTAAAATAAAGCAATTAATAATTACCTCCTGAGATAACCCTAGATTCTAATACACAATTTCTTAAACTATGTTTGCTAATCAACCTAAACCCAATTGTTTCAACTTGAATTGTTCAACTTGGTGATTAGTATAAGAAGATGGACCAAAATAGGTCTCTAAATCTGTGGTAAAGGAGTTCCAATCATAGAGTTGAGAGTTATGGAACATCCACTTAAACTAACTAAGTGTCTCATGCATATAAAAGGAGATCATAAACATACGTTGGCCTCACGAAACTAGATAGACTTGAAAGAATTGTGCTGCCTAGAAAATCCAGTCCACTGTTTCAAAGCCATCAAATCGAAGGAGCTATAATTTGGGTGGTCCGAATTGTTGGTGTAACATATGTGAGATATGTTGGTAGGCGATTGGTGGTGGGTGGGGGGTATGTGCTTGATATCTTTCGTAGCTCTTTGTCTCATAAAATGTTTGAAACTTTCATATTTTCTCAAAACTGGTTAAACCCCGTCAACTTTAAGGATGACAAAAATACCCGTTTCATGGATACCAGCTAAAATACCCACAATTGATACCCATAAAAATAGCTTATGAGTGAGAGCGGGTATCATGATACCCGCCCCGTGGGTACCTGTATATTTATAAATTTATTTTTAATTAAATAATTTATATATATATTACATTTTTATTATTATTTTATAATTATATATGATCTATTTTTGTATTATTTTATAATGAATTTTAGTTATTGAAATAAATGATAAATTTAACATGTATATAAATTTTATTATTCATGTAATAATTATTTTCTATGTATTGATTATTATAAAAATATATAAATATATATTGAAATGTGAAGAAGAGCTGACTCTTGACCTTGACACGATTTTGATGAAGATACCAATATCACATAAAAGAAGAAAATGAAATACTTATGAAGACAATTAAGACAAACCTTCAAGAAATTAGAGTATAAAGTCTTAGGTACTTCTATCCCTATACTCTAAACTATACACTTAGTAGTAATGCTCAAAAGTATTTTAAAAGAAAATTGATAAACACAAGTATAAATGAAAACAATTTTCAAAATACTGTGTAACAAGTTACTAGATCTAAGTAATATGTAACTGTGACTAAGTAACAAATTACGAGAACTAAGTAACAAGTTACATGAGTAAGAAACGAGTTATCCAACAAAAATTGATCAGGGTAATCGATTATACCGTTTGGGGAACCGATTACAAAATATGGTAAATAACTACCCAGTTGGACAGAGCCATTGGGTAATCGATTAAACCTTTTGAGTAATCAATTAGTGCCTATGAAAATCAATTACGCAGTTGGACAGACTTGTTGGGTAATCGATTACATCAATTAAGTAATCGATTACTGAGAGCTGGTACACCAATTTTCAGATTCAAACCACACAACTTTTAACCCAAACGAAATGGTTTCATTCCAAACAAATCCTACATTTTCATAAAGGTATTCTGGTTTATTGGAAAGTCTATATAAAGGCTTTGAAACTCATTTCATACATATACAATCAATACACAACTCAGATATAATTCATCCATTCAAATCTACAATTTTCTGAAATACTTGTTCTACACTTGGTGCAACTTGTTCATAACTTTCAAAACTTGTTTTGCAAAGTTGCCTTAAGTGTTATTGCAAGTTATTCAAACCTTCTGAGCATTACTATTAAAGTATACATTTAGTTATTGAATTGCAAGAGTTTATAACTTCAAAATCTTGTAAATGCAATCTATTGCCATTGTTAAACATTTTCTTCGTTCAAAGTATTATTAAATTACTTTCTTTCACAAGGGTGTGATAAGAAAGGGGATAGAGTCACTTGGAAATTGTGTTTTCTAAAGAGTGATATAGGTATTAGAGAGTGAGTAAGGTACAAGAAATCTCGGAGTGAGAAATTGTAATTACTACTCTTAATATCTAGTGAAGAAATCTATTATGCTGCAAGAGTACCGAATATAGCATTCGATGGACAAGAAGGTGAACCAATATAAAAATATTTGTGTACTCTCCTCTCTTTTATCTCCTTACATTTACTTGATTATTTATGCATATCATTTTATGCTGCTATTAACTCTTGAATTATGCTGAAAAATCAAGCACAGTTTTAAAAACTAATTCACCCCCTCTTAATTTCCATCTCAGTCTTACAATTGGCACCAGAGCTTTTTTTGTGTAATTTATTCTCAAAACTGATCCTTTTTCGAAGATGGCCGCAAGATCATTTCTAGGAGAAGGTTCCAACATCACTCACCCTCCATGCTTTCTTGGAGAATGCTATGACTTCTGGAAGATCAGAATGAGAATCTTCATAGAGTCCCAAGATCTAGACATTTGGAATGCAATTGAGGAAGGACCCTATGAACCCTTCATAGTTATCAACAATGTAAGGGAAGTGAAGCCGAAATCATCATGGAATGATGAAGACAAGAAGAAGGTGTAATATGATCTAAAAGCAAAAAATATCCTCACTACTGCACTCGATATTGATGAATTTTTTAGAGTATCAAACTGTAAATCTGCTAAAGAAATGTGGGATACTCTAAAGACCACACACGAAGGAACTGAGGAGGTAAAAAGGTTGAGACTAAATACTCTTTCCCAGGGAGGTATAAAGGTCGAGACTAAATACTCTTTCATAGGGATACTCACCTTACAAATCATCTCATTGCACTGGAAAAACTTTATCAAATGGTGAATTGAACTTAAAAGTTTTAAGATCACTTACCAGAACATGGAAACCAAAAGTTACAACCATTTCTGAAAAGAAAAGTTTATCAAAAATGTATTTTGTTGCTTTATTTGGAAAATTGTAGGAACATGAATTGGAACTCAGTCAACTTGAACAATATGAAGAGCAAGAAAAGAAGAAGAAGAATATCTCTCTCAAGGAAAAAGTGGATAGATATGATTCATCAGGAGATGAATCTGAAAAGGAAGAGATGGAAGATATGAGTTTGTTCGAAAAGAAGTTCAGCAAGTTCCTTAAAAGGAATAAAGGCACTAAAACTAGACAAATGAAGAAATTTACCAAGAATAATGATGCTTCCACTTCAAACCAAAACTTCACATGCTTTGAATGTGGGAAGCATGTTCATATGAAAATGGATTATCCAAATCTGAAGAGGGATGCCTTCAAGGGTAAGAATAAAATGAAGACTGGACGAAGAGATTACATAGCTTGGGAAGATAATGATACCAGTTCTGCCTCTGCACCAGAAAATGAAGAACAAACACATCTCTCTCTCCTGGCATCTCATCATTCTGATGATGAAGAGGTAAATGAATCTAACATATTTTCTTCTTCTAAATTGCAACATGCATTTAATGATTTACATGATGAATAAGTCAAACTCACCAAACTATTTTTAAAACAAAAAACTGAGTTAGAAAGAAATAAACCATCATCATCTTCATGCCAAAACTGCATTACTCTTGAAAAGAAAAGCCCAACGTTAAGTCATGAACTAAATAAGGTAAACAAGAGTAGCAAAGCTCTGGACAAGATTATCAAAGTTCAGAGACATTTTATAGACCGAAGAGGTCTTGACTATTCTAAAAACCAAAATTCTAAGAATTAGAATGTCTCAACAAAGATAAACTTTTAAAAACAAAGTATCTATGCTTTTAATAATAATAAGTCTAGGATACATAAGCATCATTCCATATGCACTTATTGTAAAAACCATGGGCATACACCAAACACTTGCATAATTAGAAAACATGGTGTGCCCTTAGGTCATTATAGATGGGATGAGAAAAATGCTAACCATGTAGAACCCAAAGAAAATTGGATACCTAATATTACTTAACCTGTTTGGCAGGAAAATTTGAGAGTCACCTGTAACTTGTGGTAATTGGACAGTGGCTACTCAAAGCACATGATGAGCGATAAAGATAAGTTATCCGTCCTTACTCTAAGGGACAAAGACTATGTCACATATGATGATAACAACAAAGGAAAAATACTTGGAGTTGGTAGAATCGTAAGCCGCATTCAATGACTATAGAAGGAGTATTATATGTCGAATGACTCAAGCACAACTTGTTGAGCATAAGTCAACTATATGACAAAGGATTTCATGTGGCGTTCTACCCGGATAAATGCATCATCGAAAGTAAAGATTCTAATAACTCTAAACTAATTGGTAAGAGAATAAATAATATTTATATGGTTGACATAGATTCTTCTTTACCAATAAAATGTTTAGTTCCTAATAATAATAATGATTGTTGAAAGAGTTATTTATGCTTGCTTTATTGATGCAGCAAGTTTCTGATTGATTTATTTAATGACATATCGATTCTTTGCTCGCCATCTCGGCTTTGTTGGAACAAATTTCAACGCCGGTATAATGGTTTCAAGAATGTTCCTTTAGTAAAAAACTTATCTTTATTGAATTATTAATAATTCCACACCATCTCAGTTTCTTTGGATTAATTCCAACGCTGGTGTAATGGTATGAGTTTAGCAAATTAACACAAATGATAATGAGTGATACTTATTTTCGTTTTCCTTTATTAACCGAAATACTTCCTTATGGAAGGTTGGTAAAGAATAAATAAATAAATAAATAAATAAATAAAACAATAATTAAATGTTAGTTGTGGAATTTAAATGACATAAAATAAATGTTAGTTGCGGAAATGTAAATGACCAAAAATAAAAGTTAGTAGTTAGATCACTCATTATAACTGCGTATTTTTCCTTTTCACAAAGATACAATTCATGAATTAAATTGCACTTTGATTCAATGTTTTTTTTCTTGTCAACATATAAATTTATAAGTTAACACTTTACTATTTTACATTTGCATCTCTTTTAAGATCCAACTGTAGTTTAATATAGGGTTATGTCGAACCACAAAGAATTGCCTAATATAAATGTACTCATACTTTGTATCTTTTATCAAAAGTAATAAAGTAACAGTTAAAGTTGTTTTTGTGATTTTATGAAGTAAGAAACATGAAAAAGTAAAGAACTAACTATTTACAAATTCAAGAAGGGAAAATTGATTTGAAATATGAAATTATTTCTTGACTCAAATGATTTTGAAAACATTACAAGTTATGTGTTATACTTTCGGTTAATTCCAGACCCCATTTCTAAATCCTTCATCTAGTGTCCTAGAATGATAAGATGATTTTCAAACCTTATGTAATACACTAAACAATAGTTAAGTATCACTCATCGGAGTAGGTTGTCACACCCTACTCTAGGCTCCATTAACATCATTTAGCCTTGAACATAAGTTGCTTAAAATAAATGCTTGATGTGGCAATTGAACTAAGGTGTAGGTTATACTTTTTAGTTCACTTGTCAACACTTTAAGAAGAAACATTTTTGGATCTTTAAATCAAGTTTTAGGTGATCAAGCTAAAACCATATTAAGAACTTCTTAATGAATCAAAACTTAACCAAAAAGTAATAGCTTGAATGTATTGAAATCAAAATATGATACAAATGAAGAGAAGAAATAACCTTACACCTTAATCCAAATCAATATGTAGGAGCATGAGCTATCTATGCAAAGATGAGATACTTTTGATTCCAAATGAGGTTACAAAATCATGTTTTTACACCTCATTTGTCAACTCTATTCACTTTGAATTTCTATGAACTAAAAGCCTAAGAACAGCCTTAGAACACTCTAAAAAGATAGAGAACCGAAATGAGAAGTTGACTTGGTCCAGAAGTTAGCTTTGGTTGGTTGCTTGGCTAGTGACATCATTCATGACATAGCCATTGTTCTAGGCCAAGCAACCATTTTTCTGGTGGGCCAGGTGCTTAGCTCACCTGGTCCCATGCTTAGCTACCTGCTAGAGCAACTTGGTTGACCTGGTCCCACACTTAGTTACTTGCTTCATTAGCTTAGCTGACCTGGTCCCAGGCTCAGCTGCCTGCTTGAGCAGCCTAGTCTGATATGGTGCATGCTCAGTTGCCTGCTTGAGCAGCTTGGCTGACCTAGCCTGGTGTTTGGTGCTTGGCTGGACAACTTTGTGCTTGCCTGAACAACTTTGTGAGCAACTTTTTTTGTCTTTAATTTCTTCCAACCAAGACCAAGTTTCTTAGTCATGCTTAAGTTTAAGCATGCACCTTACCATGCTTAGTTTTAAGTACACATGTGTCATGTACTTTGACTTGATTTCTTCAAGGTGAAACAAGCTTTCTTTCTTCAAGATCAAAACTTATGCATCATTCTTTTATGGTTCCATGAGATGTGTTTATGGTTATGTGATTTTGACTCATAATGCTTCAAACTAAGAATGAACACATATTTTCAAAAATTCATTTAGCACTTCACTTATAGAAAATGTTATCAATCAAATAGATGCATTATCACACAGTTCAAGAATGGAACAAAATGGGTAAGTGTTTCACTCAAAACTCAACTTGTTTGGTTTGCAAGAATTTAATTTTGTTTTTCTTCTCAACACTTACTTTGATTGCACAAATTTTTCAAGGATAACTAAAGTCTTCCTTAGGTTGTAATGAGGCTTGACTATAAAATAAAATTGGTTTTTCAAGATATTCAAAAATACTTCCATAGTTAAAAGGGAGCAAAAATTGATTTGACTTTTTAAATACATACTCTTTTTCAACTTTTTCACCTTTCTTATTTTTCTTCCTTTCCTCATTCTTTTTCTTAACCTTTTTGTGTAACTTTTCTTGTTTTTTTTTTCAATCTCTTTTTACTCCTTTTTATTTTTGGAGCATTTCTTTACTTTTTTTATTTGTAAAGAGATTGAGAATTTTTGTTTTCAACATTTTCTTACATAACCAACCATTCCCCCCAACTTAATTCTTTCCATCAACCTTCTTTTTGAAAAATGCTCTCTTTTTACTTAGAAAAGTATAGGAAATTTCATTTTTGTTTTACCATATTAAGCTCAAGGGTTGTGTTTGAAAAACATTTTTTCTTTTAAAGGCTCAAAGGGGTTAACAAAGGATGTTCCTATTTTTTGGTTGGTCATTTTTGGTCAAGTAGCTCATTCTATTTGAAAGAACTTGCCTTGATCATTTCCTATTAAATTGTGTGCAACCAAGTAAAGAAAGGTTCAAACAAAATCAATTGTGCAAAACCAAAACGTTTCTCACCAAGTTGCTTAGTCATGCTTAAGTTTAAGCATACACCTTACCATGCTTAGTTTTAAGCACATATGTGTCATGTACTTTGGCTTGATTTCTTCAAGGTGAAGCAAGCTTTCTTTCTTCGAGCCTAAGCATTCTCTCTGGTCCAATTTCCTACGACACTCAAATAAAACTTGGACAAGAGGTGATCAAAAATTATATTATTCAAACACACAAAATTTATCTAAAAAGTGTTGAATTAAGTTGGTTTTCACATTTTTGCATAAGATAAGTGCCATGAAAAGTGTACGAAAATTAGACATTTTTGGCACTTATCAATGATGCATGGCTTTGGCATAGGAGAATTTGTCATATTCATATGGATCATTTGAATAAATTGATTAAGAAAGATTTAGTTGTTGGTTTACCCAAAATGAAGTTTGTTAAAGACAAACTATGTAGTGCTTGTCAAATGGGTAAACAAACAAAGACTTCTTTCAAACCTAAGCATATGGTTTCTTCCGATAGACCATTGCAGTTACTACACATGGAATTATATTTGGCCCCTCAAGGACCAAGAGTTATGGTTTCTCAAGATATACTTGGACTCTATTCTTAGTTCATAAGAATGACGCATTCAATGCCTTTAGCAAATATGCTAAAAGAGTTCAAAATAAAAAGTCTCTAAAAATCACTACTATAAGAAGTGATTATGGGGAGAATTTCAAAATGCTTCTTTTGAAGAATTATGTGATGATCTAGGTATCAATCAAAAAATTTCTGCTCCTAGAACACCACAATAAAATGGTGTTTTAGAGAGAAAGAATCGGTCCTTAGAAGAACTGACTCGAACAATGTTAAATGAAACTAACCTCCCAAAATACTTTTGGGATAGCTTGCTATGTTTCAAACAGAGTTCTTATAAGATGAATTCTCAAGAAAACCCCATATGAACTCTTTAAAGGTAGAAAACCAAACATTTCTCATTTACATATATTTGGTTGTAAATGTTTTGTTTTAAATAATGGTGAAGATAACTTAGGCAAGTTTGATGCAAAAGTTGATGAAGGACTCTTCCTAGGCTACTACTCTCTTATGAGTAAAGCTTATAGAATTTTCAATAAAAGAACTTTAGCCATGAAAGAATTTGTTCATGTATCTTTTGATGAAACCAATCCTATAATAAAGGATGGGCTAACTCTTGATGAAGAGGATTTGCCAAGTTCCCCTTTAAAGAAGGATTATTTTACAAATAAAATAACTAATACTGAGCACTTGAAAATGAATGATATTTTATCTTCTCAAGAAGAAAATACTCATTCTAATTTGCCCAAAGAATCGAGAACTCATCGAGACCATCCTATTGACAACATCATTGGCGACATAAGTAAGGGTGTCACTACTTGTCTAAACCTAGATGATGCTTGTTTAAACATGGCTTTCATTTCTCAAATATAACCTTCTAAGATCGACGATGCAATCGAGGATGAACACTGGATTCTTGCTATGCAAGAAGAATTGAACCAATTTGAGAGAAATGAAGTTTGGGAACTTGTTCCTAGACTAGATAATAGGCATGTATAGGAACTCGTTGGGTATTCCGTAATAAATCATATGGAAATGGAATTATTGTTAGAAATAAATCTAGACTGGTAGCACATGGATATAACCAGGAAGAAGGAATAGATTTTGATGAGACTTTCGCTCATGTTTCTAGACTTGAGGCTATTTGATTGCTACTTGCATATGCATGCTCTTTACATTTTCAGTTATATCAAATGGACATAAAGATTGCATTTCTTAATCGTTATATACAAGAGGAAGTGTTTGTAGGACAACCTTCGAGTTTTGAAGACTATAAACATCATTTTCATCTCTATAAACTAAAGAAAGCTATTTATAGCTTATAGCAAGCTTTGTGTGCTTGGTACGATCGTCTAACAAACATTCTTATTGAAAAATGTTTTACAAAAGGAAAGGTCGACACTATACTATTTATTAAGAAAATAAATCATCATACGCTTCTTGTTCAAATATATGTAGATGATATTATTTTTTATTCTACTAATGAAACCTTGTGTAGTGATTTTGGCAAAATCATGCAAGGGGAGTTTGAAATATCTATGATGAGGAATCTAAATTACTTCCTTGGATTGCAAATCAAACAACTCAAGGATTGTATTTTCGTAAGTCAATCCAATACTGCAGAGACTTGCTGAAAAGATTTGAAATGGATGACTGCAAGCCAATTGCCACTCCTATGTGTTCTAGCACACACATTGATACAGATGAAGCTGGAAAATGCATTGATATATCAATGTTTCTAGGTATGATCGGTTTCCTAATTTATTTAACTGTCAGTATACCTGATATATTGTTTAGTGTTTGCTTGTGCGCTCGGTATCAGTCTAAACCAAAAGAGTCACATTTAGTTGATGTCAAAAGAATCATTAAATATCTAAAAGGCACAACTAACGTTGGATTATGGTATCCAAGAGGAAGTATATGTGATTTGGTTGGATATTCAGATTTATATTTTGCTGGATACAAAACTAAGAGAAAAAGTACAAGTGGTACTTGTCATATATTAAGTAATGCATTGGTCTCATAGTCATGCAAGAAACAAGCATGTGTTACTCTAAGTACTACTGAGGCAGAATACATAGTGACATGCAGTTGTTATGCCCAAGTGTTGTGGCTTAAACAACAATTGTGAGATTATGGCTTGGACTTAGGTTGCATACCTCTAAAATGTGACAATACTAGTGCTATAAATCTCACAAAGAATCCTGTAATATATTCTAGAACCAAACACATAGATATAAGACATCATTTCCTTAGGGACCATGTCCAAAAGAAAGATGTATCTGTAGAAGTTGTTGACACTCATGACCAACTAGCAGATATATTCACTAAACCCTTGACAAAAGAACCTTTCTATAATAAACTTAGATGTGAATTAGGCATATTTGATGAAGCTTACTTATCTTAAATGCTTATTCATGATTATATGTTTGATTCATTGTGCTTATAATATGCCTACTTGTATTTAAAATTGATTAAATCTTTTCAAAAATTTCAAATTCTTGGGTATGTAATTGATTACATGTGATGAGTAACCGATTACCAGGCATCAGGTATGCCTAAAAATTCAAATTATGGGTTCAGTAACCAATTACTCTAGAGAGTAATTGATTACATCATTGAGCAGGAAGCTTCAGTAACTGATTACCCTCTTGCGTAATCGATTACCTAAGACATATGTTTGAAATTTTGGAATTATTTTGTGATGAGTAACCGATTACTCACTTTGTGTAATTGATTACTCTTAGCGTTATTTAAGTTTCCCTCCTTTTTTTCAAACACTTCTTCTTCCTTCTCAAACTCTTTTTTTCGTGTTCAACCTAGAGTTTTTTCCTAAAAACCTCATTTTTTATCTGATTTGTGTGATTTTTGAGTCGTTTTATATCACATTTTCAATTCTATTCCATAGATTTCGGGTTTAGTAGCCTCAATAAAAAATCCCCAAATCTCTCAAAACTCAAAACCTAACCTTTCAAAAACCGCAATTCATGGCGTCATCATCAAGAGCTAAGAAGCAATGTACCGGTGTGTCTCAAATAAAGCAAGGAGCTTCATCTTCTAAGGCTAATCCTTTCGATTTGGCACGTGTTCTTGCAAATGATGTTCAACGCAAAACATTCTCAGAGCATTTTCTTGGACGCTCCATTTTCGCTCCTCAATATGGTAATGTCAGTAACTTTGAGTTTGAAGATTTTCATTTCCCTACTCTTCTAAGGCAACAATATCTTTTTGATTTCGGTGAGGAATCAAAAGCCTACTATCCTGAACTTGTTAAAGTATTTTACTATAACTTGAACTTTAGGAAAAACTGTCTAACATCCTATGTAAAAGGAAAAGAAATTATTTTGGATATTAAGACCTTTAGTTCAGTTTGTTGTAATATACCTTTTCAAGGTAGCATCAAAGATTTCGGTCTTACATACGATTGGGATAATTATGATAAAAAAGAGTTCTACTACTCTATGTGTAGATTCTCTAAGAGAGAAATAGAAATGTGTAAGAAACTGGCTTTAGGTGAAACTGTAAAGAATAAATATATTCTTGCTGTAGGAAATCTCAATCTCAAAGATCGCTTGTTTCATTACTTTTTGAGCTATGTCATTCTTCCAAAATATTCAAATCATTCTCAAATCAATGACATGGAACTACAATTGATGTATGCTCTTAAGCATATCCTTTCTATCAATTGGGCTAACACAGTAATGAACATATATGGTATGTTCGAGAATCTCACAACCCTTTGCTTTATGCCATCTTCATAACCAACATACTTTAGCATTTTGGTGTATCCAATGCTGGTGAATTCAAAGTCACACTTGATGCACACGATTGTAAAATTAATGTGGAAGTGATCCACAAAATGGGCTTATATCGAGATCCAATTGATAGACTATGTAAGCATCAACGTGATAGACATGTTGCACCTACTGATCCTAATGTGAATACCTCTGCTAACCCTCCTGAACACCAAACTTCTGAGTTTCATGTTGAGTCTTCTTCATCTGTTCCCATGCCTACAAACTAGATGATCATGACTGAGTTATTCTCTCTTCGAGACTACATCTCTAATCGGATGGATGCTCTTGACGCTCAGAATCAACAAGTCCAATTCGAGCTTCAATGTCTTTTTTACAAGATCAATAGCATGGACCTTGGTGACGATGACACTGAACCTGAACCTTAGATCTCTGTTTGTCTAGGAATTATGTTTGTAATGTTGCATGATTGTGAATATTTTGCTATTTGTTTGCTGTTTTTCTGACTATAGTTGAATTTGTACGAATATCTTTTAAATATTTTCTATGCGATATCACTTTTATACATATCGTATGCTATATATGTATATATATATATATATATATATATATATATATATATTGTCATGTACTATTGGCTTTTCTTCCTTTTAATGAAGTCAAAAGGGGGAGAAAAGTTGGGAGAGTGTATTTTATGGTTAAAACATTTTAGGCACATAACTCCAAATCAAAGGGGAGCATACAAAATAGGGGGCATACTCAAGACAAGTCAAGAATATCACAAAGTATGTTACTCTCAGAAAACTACATTGTCAAGAAGATATTGGTTCGTCATTATCAAAAGGAGGAGATTGTGAAGAAGATCTAGCTCCTAACTTTGGCACGATTTTGATGAAGACACCAACATCACATAAAAGAAGAATAATTATGAAGACAAAGTTTGAAGAAATTAGAATCTAAAGTCTTTAGGTACTTCTACCATTATACTCTAAGCTATACACTTAGTAGTAATGCTCAAAAGTATTTTAAAAGAAAATTGATAAACACAAGTATAAATGAAAACAATTTTCAAAATACTGTGTAATAGGTTACTAGATCTAAGTAACAGGTTATTGTGACTAAGTAACATGTTACCAAAACTAAATAAAAAATTAGATGAGTGACAAACGAGTTATCCAACAAAAATTGATCAGAGTAATCGATTACACCATATGGGTAACCAATTACACAACACGGTAAATAATTACTCAGTTGGACAGAGCTGTTGGATAATCGATTACACCTTTTGAGTAATCGATTACTGCCTGTGAAAATCAATTACGCAGTTGGACAGACTTATTGGACAATAATTACTAAGAACTATTACACCAATTTTCATATTCAAACCACACAACTTTCAACTCTAACGAAATGGTTTCATTCCAAACAAATCCTACCTTTTTGTAAATGTATTATGGTTGATTGGAAAGTCTATATAAAGGCTTTAAAACTCATTCCATAACATACAATTAATACACAACTCATATATAATTCATTCATTCAAATATACAATTTTCTGAAATACTTGTTCTGCACTTTGTGCAACTTGTTCATAACTTTTAGAAATTGTTTTGAAAAGTTGCCTTAAGTGTTATTGCAAGTTATTCAAACCTTCTGCGCAATAGTACTAAAGTATACATTGAGTTATTGGATCGCAAGAGTTTATAACTTCAAAATCTTGTGAAGGCATTCTATTGCCATTGTTAAATGTTTTCTTCATTCAAAGTATTGAATTACTTTCTTTCACAAGAGTGTGATAAGAAATGAGATAGATTCACTTGGAAAGGATGTTTTCCAAAGAGTGATATAGGTGTTAGAGAGTGAGTAAGGTACGAGGGAATCTCGGGGTGAGAAATTGTAATTACTACTCTTAATATTTAGTGAAGAAATCTCTTGTGCTGCAAGAGTACTAGACATAGCTTTCAATGGACAAGAAGGTGAACCAATATAGAAACATTTGTGTACTCTCCTCTCCTTTATCTCCTTACATTTATTTGATTATTTCTACATATCATTTTCCGTTGCTATTAACTCTTGAATTGTGCAGAAAAAGCAGTCATAGTTTTAAATAACTAATTCATCTCCTTCTTAGTTGTCATCTCAGTCTTACACGAAATTTAAAAACCATGGGGTACTCACAAATACCCGCTATCCGTATGGGTACCCGTAGATAGTACCGATATGGGTATGGGAAGGCATTACGCGTGCCCATTCCGCCCCGTTGCCATCCTTAGTCAGCTTAAGTTTGTTGATAAGGATTTTGATTAATCTGACATCATTGAGAAAGTTGTTGATGGTGAGTTAACTTCTTTTTTACTATTTCGTTAATTCAATTAAAAATATGCATTATGTAACTTTGACTATTTTTCTTGTAGAGGTGGTGGCAAAGATTCCTGAGTTACAAGAAGTTAAAGAGGAACATGCAACCATGAATCTTAATTGATAGGAACCCAATTAATTTTTAGTTTTTGTGTTACTTTGTGTGAACTCCAATTTAAGTTTGATTTCTCAATTAATAGTTAGTTAGTGTATTCATTTTTATGTGAACTTTTGAGTATTGACATATTGTTATCATTTCAGTTCTCATGTGTTTTTATCATTTACAAGAACACTTCAGCTTATGTTGACACTTAACAGTTAAATTGTTCTAAAATTTCCAATGTCTTCTATAATTTTCAGTCATGTGATTGTGATAGTTTTTAATTTGAATGATGCAATTTAAGGTTTGTAGTTTATATACTGATGTATGTAGGATGCAGGTTTTAGTTGAGTTTATATACATATTGTGATAATTTTGATTGTGCATGCTTAAAGATTTGAGGGAAAAAATTTACGTTTGTCATTTTGTTCTTTTCTAACCCGGACTCGTTCCTATCGTGACCCGTCTTGTTTTGGACTCATCCCTCACGCGTCCCATCCTAATTAAAGACAGGTTCATGTTCAAAAATTGACTTGATCAATATTTAGGGATATGTGAGAGATATGTTTAACCTGTCTCACACTCACCCTTACAACATTCCTGTGTGGCAGGTTTTTTTACGTTTTTTATTTATATTTATAATTAATATTAATAATCACAATTAATTTGATTCCCCATGGTTATAAAAAGTCAATTTTCACTAAAGAACTATGTAGTCTTGATTTCATATCATTCATAAGGATATATGAGAGCAAGATAAAGAATATTGTGAGACGCAAAAATAAAATAAATAAATTTGGCATCTCTCAATAATTAAATAAATAAACAAACAAACTTTAAAGTATAAAATAATGCATGCTATTTAGTGGTACCTTCTAGAACGGGAAAATGAGGTGCTAATATCTTCTCTAATCCGTAATCGATTCTCGAATCTAGATAACAAATTCAGAGACCAACATATTCCTAGAGGTGAGTTTAAAAAAGAGTTTTCTATGTTTTGGCTACAGAAATACAGTGGCGAATCCAAAACCGTTGTGTAACCGATGTCTAATGAAAATCTGTGGCGATAGCTTGAGACTCCTCAGTGGAGTCGTCAACTATCACACCTTGACTTTTGGTTGAACACCACATGTATAACTGGCTTAGAGTTGCCACTACATTTTTGTTGTTAAATTGTAGAAAACTCATTTTAAGCCTACTTTTTAGGACACATTGGTCTTCGAATTTGATATCCAGATTCAGGAGTCGACTACGGGTTCAGGAAGATATTAACACCATATCCATCTATACTAGACAGTATCATCATTAATTGCATGGACTAATTTCATACCCAAATTTGTTTGATTATTTTATTTTTATTAAAAAAGGGAAAAGTATTTTTATTTTTTGTTGTATGAGAAGATAAGATTTTGGTCATACATATCACCATGAGTAAAAGATAATCAAGACTACATAATTCTTTAGTACAAAAATGTTTGTTTGTTGAGTTTATTCTAAGGGATATTTATTTTTTATCTATTATCTCTATTTAAATGAGTGAAGTAATGCTCTAATGTATGTTATTGCATCTCATATTATGGAGGGAAAAACTTAATTAAAATCTCATTTTTTTTATTGCAAAAAGGTTTTCTAAATTATTTTATAATGGGTGAATTGATCATTATTTATTAATTATCCAACAATTTGAAGAAGGTGGAGTGCATGTCTTGTGTATCATACCATATAAATCTTAAAGTAGTGGTAAATGATTTTTTATTTAGTTAAAGTGATAAAAAAAAGGACCAATTTATTTACGATTTTTATTAAAAAAGATAAAGGGCAGCATAGTAAAAAAATGTTAATATTAATTATTATTATTTGGTTATTTATGTTAATTACTTTTATTAAAAAAAGAAGTAATTATAATATATAGTTATTATAATATATAACATATAGTTATCATGATATATAACATTTAGATATTAAAAAATTAATTATATCATATAGTTATTATTAAAACAAGAAAAAATAAGTGAGAAATAAAACTTGAAAATGACATACATGTTGTAGCATGCAAATTGATGGTTGATAGTATTATACAACAACAACGAAATATAAGAACTATGCATATAACATCATATTTTTTTACTATATATAAATAGACACTATGAGAGATGATGAACAAAGGTGGAGAATAACCGCACAAATTTTGAGCAATTCCATTAGCAATTCCATTAGGATTCTCTCTAATATTATTGTGTTTCTCTCTATTTTTGGTGTTTATGATGTTTCTCTCTTTTTCTAGTGTATTCAACTAAGGATTCAAGAGATTTATTTATAGTTGAACCTGTTAACCTAAATGATAAGCATTCATCCATAAATTCGACGACCATTCTATCTTATCAATTTCAAAAATTTGTTACCAACCTCTTAATATTATTTTAATTAATTGTTTTTAGAGATAATCATGTATAATTATCTACCAGCCTTCTAGAAACTTCATTATTTTATTAATTTTCAAAATTAATTTATATTAATAAAATAAAGGTGCAATAAAGGTGATAAATATCAACATTTCCCCCTTAATTTCAAAAACCATTTAGAAACTTCTATTTTTATTTTCAAATAAATTATTAATATTAAATAATAAAAGGATGCAACAAATTGTTACATACTTTTATGTCATGTTTATCTAATTATTTTTTCTAAAAAATAAAGGGATAAGCATAATTTTTCACTTTTAATTTCAAAAACCAACTACAAGCTTCTATTTCATTTATTGTTTTTTCCAAAATTATTTAATAAATATTTTTTTGTAATTTATTTTTTGCTAAAAAAACAATTTTGGATTTTTTGGACCAACAAAATTAGTTGTTTACAAATATGTTTTAAATCAGTAGAGTATGCATTCTGAATTTATCCTTATAAAATAAAATTTTGCATAATACCTAAAAAATGTTTTGTTTTGGTTTAAGTTTCTATTATTACACAAATGAATATTTATGAATTGAGCTTTGGAAATAGGTAAAAAGAAATGAAAGAATTATAAGTCATTAAATATACTTATAAGATAATTTTGAGGGTTTTTTTTATTCTTTTCCAAAACTCAATTATAAACTTAAGTTAAGTGGTAAGATGTTAAATGGAATGCCTTAATTAGCTTTGCCATGCCAGCAGCACGTGGACAGTACAAACACGTGACAAGCCCCCGATGTGAAACATGACACTTTTTAGAAGTGAAAAATAAATGTTTGTAATAGCTCATTAGGTTGTAGCATGTTCTTTTTAGCTCGTTAGGATTTATTTATGACTTGAATTTTGAAGGAGCTTGAAATCTATAAAATATATTTATAAAATTATTTTGAAATTTTTTATTTTTCTTCATTCCTTTCTAAAATCTAAATTGTAAATAAACCCTTAGGTTTTATTTGGGAGTTAGGAAGGAAAAGGAAGGAGAGGGATCAAAGAGTTAAGAAGGGGGAGGAAGGGAAGAGAAAATGAAGGAAATATACTCCATTGGTTGGAAGTATGAAATTTAGACGAAGGAGGGTAAACCAATGATAATGTAATAATATTTTCTTATTTTCGATTAAAAATGTAATTAACAATGAGAAATGAATAATAATATATAATATATATTATTACTAAACATATATAATTATTTTGATATTTTATCTCCAAAACCTCAAATTGTGAGAACTTTAAAAATAGACATAGGGAGGATTTTGGAGGATTGAGAAACCCTCCAAAAACTTTCTCCAAAAACAAGGGGAAAGCTTTCCAAAGTCATCCATTTCCTTCTCTTCCCCTCCAAAATTCC
Source organism: Lupinus angustifolius (assembly GCF_001865875.1). Lineage (NCBI taxonomy): Eukaryota > Viridiplantae > Streptophyta > Magnoliopsida > Fabales > Fabaceae > Lupinus > Lupinus angustifolius. Next base: position 21,066,813 of record NC_032019.1, on the reverse strand, counting down.
ACTTCCAAACAAAGCCTTAATATCTTTTTTTTATCACAATCTTCCTAAAATTGTTTCGTTGGATTATAGTCTATTACAATAGCCAAGGTCTTGTAAATGTTGACGTGGTATTATTTTTTTTTCCCACTTTATTCCCTGTAATGTGTAAATATTTTAGATTTCATCATGTAATGTAAGTTTTTTTGGATACATTGTAACTAAAATTTTGCAACCCTATCAAAAATAGACAAAATGGCTTAGTTGTAATTGAAACATAGGTTGGAGGTTCAACTCTCACATATTTCAAAATTTCAGGTAAATTTCCTTCTTTCCATTTTTGTATAAAAGAAACTGAACAAGAGTTTAAGTGTTGACATGGCAAGGAACAAATCCAAAATCTCAACCACGGACCAAACCTAAACTATCTAGACACAATACATGGACAAAATAGAGTTGTAAGGAATGAAAATCACATGTCTCAAAATCATATCTTTAATCATGTTTCATCAAATGAAATAATACATAATAAAAAATTCACATATAACTTTGATTTTATTTGTCACTACTTAATTTCTTATAATAAATATTAATATTTCATTGGATGTGACATGGTTGGTGACATAATTTTGAGATACATGATCTCACCTCAACATTTAACAAACCATGATTAAGAAAGATCCTGCAATAAAAGTAAAACTATCTTACAAGGACTTTGAGCAAAATACTTTTTCCAGGGGACTAAAACTAAATGGTGTCAACTGTACAAGGACTAAAAACATATTTATGTATCACATATAGGATGTGACATGTATCTACCTGCAAATATGATACTGACATGACTCATTTATCTTTGCTTAACAACATAGATTTAACCCAAAATAAACAAGTTTGCAAGAATGACCTTTGTTTTGTTAGAGGGTCTGATTTCAGAACATCCCTACTTTTATCTAGACCAAAAACATAATTAAGTGCAAAAGGTATTTCCTCAGTGCCTAAAAGATCAATTCATATATTAGTTTGGTCTGCAAACCATGTCACATTATACCCTGGTTGAGACCTAAATTGGCAAAAGAAATGATCTTTCACGGATTTAGAAAGTCTTTCATCTTTTAGAAATGTGTTCCAATGATTTTCGGGTGGGTTTATTTCACATCACACCACCCTTTTATATGAACTGCTTCAATTTCTCTTTATAAATAAGCACCATTGGATATTTGGATTCTTGGCTGCTGCAATGTCTAGCAGTAAAATATTGATGGTAAATGAAGTAGATCAGAAGATGTATCAGAAGCAAAAAAATCAAGTAAAAAGAAATTCATCAAGCTGCCAAAAAAGGAGCTTCTACGGTATAAAGTATAAACAGCTATTCTCTTTCCATATAGAGCCTCTCATATAGTATAAAAACTTAAGAAGGGAATAAAGGGCAAGGTAAAAACGAGACGGAGTAAAACTCTGAGGGTGGCCATAATTTACATGTTAGTTGTTTATTTACACATTAACTTGCTACTGAGAACTGATAAAAATAAGTTCTCACTAAAAAACTAGGCAGATTTAGTAATTAATGTGGAAAATCTTACCTGCAATGCACACAAGTCCACTGTTAAGGATAGTCATCCTTGTTTTGTTCAGTATCACTTCAAAGACTTGAAATGCACTAATGAGAGTTACTGGCACCGGGGATACAATAGTGAGCATCACCATTTGGATAGTCAGCGCTTGATTGTAATATCGGTGATCATCTTTCTTCTGAATATCAACAAAACTTGATGTGGTTAAAAAATTGAAGTGCAACATGCTTTTTCATACCAAGTTAAAATCTTACTATCACAAGTGCAGTATGTTTCTTTCATTAAGTAAATGGAAATGCTGCTCTGGAAATGTGTGACTCAAGAACACAGTAAAAACAAATAAAATCAGAAGACCTGAGTGATGCTTTTCTGGATTCTCTTGGTCCCTACTGGTACTTGGCTTGCTGACATTTTGTTGGTTCATTGCCTGATTCTGCACATGTAAATGGACCTCATAAATGTTCACATCTTTGTGCTGAAATAAAAGAGAACTAAGACTACCCAGAAAACAGCCTAAACTGGACGTTTTCCTTGCAGATGTTTCAGAGAACTTTTTTTTAACTCTGGTTGGAGGTTGTTAAGACTTGAGTAAAACTGATATTCAATATGAGATATCATAAATATTTAAGAGTAGACCAATTTTTACAGTATATGCAGTAAACTATTCAGCTTTTTTGATGTGCCTTGGAAGCCAGCAGAGTATTCCTGTTGCATATCCAAGAAGGTATACTATTTACCATGATACACCAAAGCAAGATGATATGTTCTCAGGTGTAGCAAATTGTTTCAGCAATTGTCCCAAATATAAAAATGAGAAATAAGATTACAGACAAAATTACCTGCATTAATTGTAACTGCAGATATTGCTGATAAGGATCACCGAAGTTCGGGATACGTGATTGATCTGAGTCTGGTGCACTACCAACTGAGGGAAGCATATTATCTGACTGATTTGGTGCTTGCATTCTGGATGATTCAGGCGCAGGAACATGGGGCATATGGAAAGGAGGCATAGGGAACCTTGGTCCCAAATGTGCAGCTGCATTCGCTGATGGCAAAGCTGAATTAACTAACATATTAGGAAATGGCATTACGGGTCTGTTCATTCCCATTTCCATGCCCATACCCATTCCAATCCCCATTCCCATTGGGGGCATATACTGCTGGATTCCCGGAAACATCATAGGTACCATACCACATCCCATGGACATCATCTGCACCAAAAAATTGCACTCTATTATCATCAGAAATGATGTGATGTGAAACAGAGAGAGTAATATACGCATTCACTTCTATGAATAATATTAAAATCCTTTGTCTACGTATTTAAAGGATGTGGTAATATTGTTTAAAATTGCCTAGCATGGGGCCACAATATTGTGGTAGTGGTGACGGCACCATATGACACCATAATTACGGTGTGACACCGAATCACAATGATAAAGTTATATTAAATCACATTTGGGCCCCATAGAATTTAAAAATATTGTTTTAATCACAATAGCAGTCACACCGCAACGATCCTAATCAGCATTGCAATAATCGCAATTGTAGTAACGGAAACCGCAATTTAAAATTTACAATAACAACTCAAGTACTCCTTACAATTTCCTGCTACCTTAGTTTTCTCCATAGTTGGTGCCTTTGCTCCTAAAACTTTTTAAAAGCTCAAAGACATATCTTCAATGTTGGATCCAGGTAAATTAACAATAGTAAACTAGATTGTTTGTTCAATGTTCCAACTTCTACCATTGGAGATGAAGCTATTTGTTAACAAATCATCTTTATATAAAATACGACATTATTTGGGTAGTGATGATAAGTCAGTCTTCCTAAACTTATACATGTCCAATTCGATATTGTATGGAATGCATTTTTAACAAATACTAGAGGTAAGAAGATATGAACTATTTACCTGTACTTGAAGCTGCAGTGACTTCAAGTATTCGATTGCTTCGTCCAGCATTGAAGCTTTGTCAGACTATAAATTCAGAAAAATAATCAAAAATTACAAATAGCTCTGAGGAAGGAAATAAAATCCAAAATTTTACTGATAAATTTATAAGCTCGTTGACCTTGTTGCATCGAGGTATAAGTTCTTGCAAAGCTCTCATCTTTTCATTAATTCTATCTCGACGCCTCTGCATGCCAAATACAACATAAAGACATTCAGATTATGAGAAAAATAGTGCCAAATTTGTGGACTTGTCAAATTTATGTACAGAGTACAGACCCTCTCTGAAAGATTATGGACCTCAGCTGCACGGGATTTCTTTGTAGATGTAGAACCACGGACTTGTTTTTTTGCTTCTGGAGATTCAAAATCAACATCCTTTTGCAAGGAGATAAATAGAGATAAGAATACACAACCAGAACATATACCATAAAGATATCCTGTTATCCATATTGTAGAAATTCAGACACAACAACCAAACGTTTCATAATAGATGGGTCGGATACATGGATCAAATATCTCATAATATCTTATCATAAATCATATTTAAGGATAAATCATTTACATTCAAGTCCCACAATTACAACAAACAAACCCCACGTTTGAAGATTTTTCTCCTTTATAAGACAATGGAGACCTTACTATGGCCCAGTATAATACACATACTATCATGATAGGGCAAATCAAAAACCAAAATCAAATTACACTTATATCCTTCTATTTATATTTACGATAATACTTTTATTCTTAAACTAAATATAAAAGTAATACTTATTTCTCTATTAATGGAGAAGATATCTGCTAGCTAGGGCACCAGGATATTCTCAGGATTACTTCCATTGGTCGTACAATCCAAATATTAACAGGAGGGAAAAACTCGTGTTCATATTAATACCAGTAACAGTAAGGTTAGGGTGTACATAGTAGATAGATTTAATATACTCTTGGTACTTATATGATTCTCGGTAACTATTAATTATAAATAATTAATAATATTTTTTTAATATTTAATCTTAACTTTTTAATCTAATTACATATTTAAATTAAGTATCTAATATGATTTAATAATTAATTATATTTCACTTTGGTTAAGAAAAAACTTAATAAATAATCAATTTAAATTTTGAGAAAAACTTGATCAATTCAATTCTTTGAATAACTAAAACCTTCTATTTAGATTGATTCCGAAAGAGTTAAAAATGTCTTGGACTGTCCAACTAAACCCATCAACACCCAACTTCCAATCCTATCAAAAACCTAATTTCATTATATCAAACTTATGGTTGTCGTGATGCCACCCTATGTTCTTATTCTTCATTGCTCCTACGTTTCTTCTCTTAGGTTTAGATTCATCTCTTCCTTATGGTTCATCCAGCCTCATCATGCACTTCTTCTATACTACTTGACCTTTTTTTTCTCTCTCTTCACCAACTAAGTCGGGAATCATAGCGACCCAATTCACAAATGTGTCGCCAATCAATCAATACATGCAAATCACTTCGTGGTTCGTATGGTTCGTATGGGGTGGACGAATTCCGTGACATTGGGCTAAGTATATATGGTTCCTAGAGACATGTTAGAACATCCCATATTATGTGAATAGAGAACATTCTATTGTTTCACAAAATACACTACCTCACTTGATATAACCACAATGTTTTAGTGATTGTGGTAACAATGTCACAGTAATTATGCTATGACTCCAAAAATTACAATAATGTGATTATATTAATACACAATTTAACTGCACCGGACTGCATTTGAGTTGTTTCGGTCCACACCAATTTCAATTTTTAATTACAAAAAATTGACAGTGCAATTGAAACAATCCACATGGTAAGAACCACACTCAAACTAATAACGTACTTTAATTTAAAAAAACTAAAAAATATCACAGCTGGTAACTGGTAAGCACTTGATTACATTCAGCATCCTCGTAGCTTAATTGCTTCCTCTTAAGAGAGAGTGAATACCTAATAAATCTACTCTTACTACAAGCACTTTCAATAACACTACAAAGATTAGGAGAAGTATTTTGTTAACTTTCTTATATTTTAAGAAAATACTACGATTTTACAATTCTCATTATTATAAATGCAACAATATCTTAAGAGTTTCTAATAGTAGGAACTTATCATTCATTATTAACTTTAAAGTGTAAGTAATACAAATGAATAATATATTGATTCTATATAAATTATTACATTAATAATACATAAATATTAATCTCTTAATTTAATCATATTGTCTATCGACTATTGATTCATCATAGACAAAATAGAGAATTAAAACATTTAAGAAGGACAAAAAAAAGCAATAAATATTGATAAAAAATGTAAATTACTTTATCATCAAAATCTTTTAAATTTACATTATAGTTTATAATAAGCAGAAGCACTACAACATTGTAAAGTGGAATGAATGTATCTTATGTCATGATACGAGAGAGATGTGAAGTGAGTGTCATGTCTGGGTTGGAATAACGGGATTGGTAGTAAACCTCATGTCTGTGGGAGCTGTTCACAACTGTGTTGACTCCACTAATTAACCCTTCTCCAGCCAACAAATTCAAGGTTCATCAAAACTTGGTACTATTGTTAAGCTAAAACGAACTCCAATCACAATGGGTAACAGAGAATTTAACATATTCTATATAGTTTACAAACATTACACCCATAACCTTTACTCAAACACCATTACCTCACCCTTACCACCTATAACACCAACCAGAATGCTAAGTTCACTGTTTTTTATCTTTTTCATATTCCTCCTTAGCGTTATTCTTTTCGATTTCAACCTTCATTGATTTATTTATTATGTTCCCTTTAGTTGAATAGAAGAAAGTCAGATGATAGAATCATGTGAGAAAGAAAGTAATAAAAGAGGCAAAAATATGAGATATTAAGACGTATGGTAATTTTTGTGTTATTAGTTATACAGAAAACGAAAAATATGATTCTTCTCTCCCCACTATCTCCCATTTTCCTCTCTCTTCTCATACTATCTCCTAAACAATAAAGGATAGTAAGAATATATTCTTTCACTTTGCCTTCTCTCCCCAGCACATAAGGCATTCCTATCATCATCATCTACCATACACGTGGCGTAGCTGCATGTAACAGTAGTCTTCATCAAAGAGACAACGATACTAAATACATATGGACACACCGAAAATTAGTTAGAGGTTGAATTGAATGCAGGGAAGGGAGGGTGCTCAGTAAAACCCACGTCACTCCCCCAGCGCACGATATCCATCCCATAAGAAATGTGTGAGTGACACAAATAAAGCAAAAAAAAGTTATTAAAATTGATCAAAGTGAATTAGTATATTTTTCACTAAGATGTATTTGATTAAATAGATCAAAAAGTAAAAGTTTCCATTTCTAATATAAAATTTGTTGATAGAGAAATACACTTCCCTGAAGTTCTGAAATTAGTTTGTCATGTTATAGCAAAGAAAGTAAATCTTTAACTATATTATTATCTTAAATTGAGTATTTAATAATTTAAGACTAAGTACTTTTACTTGTTGCCTTATCCAAAAAGAAAATCACTGATCACTCACCTCGCTCTGAAAGTCCGATTCCTCTAGTTCCCGGCCCTTCCGCTTCCGGTCCAACGCTGGTTCCCTCTGTCCCGGTTCAGCACTTCCGCTCGAACCGCCCTGAGATGACGTCACTGTCATATCGCACGTCCCCGTCTCCCCTCCGCCGGAAGTTGCGGGCGCTTTCCCGGCGGCGATCATGCTCCCACGCCCAGTTTCCGCGTGCTCCGCTGAGCTCCTCACATTCTCCGACATCCTAGAACCCGCTGCCACCGTATCACACGAATCTACAACCGTCGATTCCCTTGCATCCGCGGCCTTAGAAATCAACGCCGGCTCCACCCTCGTCATGTTGTGCTTAGAAAAGTGCGAGAAGTTCTGTATCCTTGGCGGCGGGATCGGTGGCCGTGAAGCTACCGTTACAGGCGGTTGTTGGATCTCCGCCATATTTACAACGGTATCCACTGCACCGTTCTGATTCGGCGAAGCGTAGAGTATACCCGTGCAGAAATTGTGATGATCCAACGGAGCCGGATCTTCATCGTGGATCGAATAGTGAAGCCACGAAGCCATTTCATCTTCTTGCATGAACAAGTTTTGGCTGTGGAAATTCTCTTCACCGTCTGAAGATCGAATCTCCCTCGCCGATGAAGAACCCTCCGCGATCACGTCACCGGTGCTTTCCGCCGCCGCCGCCGGCGTAAGTTTTCTGATCTGTCGTTGGTTTTGTCTTTGCATCACGACCTGGCCGTTTTGCCATAACAGTTCCATGATCTCGTCGTTTTGCCTGTTTCAATTCTCATCACTTTTAGTTAATACAAAAGGAATACAAAAAAGCTAAAAATAATAATATGAAAATTGAAAATAGTGAAAAGAAGTAGAGAAGAAAGGAATATTTAATTTACATAGAAGGTTTGTTTGGGTGAGATATTTGGTAGTCTTCTTCATCATCCATTTGAATATCGAAATCTGGAACACAGTGATTCATAGTGCTTCTGATCGAGCTCAAAGGAGAATATAATTCAATTTCTTAATTAAATAAAATAAGAATAAATATAGCAGATTGATATGATATGAGCACTTACAGTTATTGGTTGGGAGCTGTTAGAGCAGAATAATGAGTGAAATTTTCTTTCTAAACTCTGACTCTTCTTTTTTCTGTGCTTGAATTTCTCTTTGAAATTATCCTAAGCTATGTGAAAAGAGAATTGTTATGAAATTATTGTTATTATGTTTGAGTTTGTTGAAGGGGAAGAGCATGAGGTGTAATGGTTGTGTTTAATGAATGGGGAGAGGAAAGATAAGGTGTCTTTGTCTATCTCGGAATAATGGGAAGGTAAAGGACGACATGTATTTTTGACGGTTGCCATTAATTATTTAATTTTATTCTTTAGGTTTACTTTTTATTTTATCTTTTATAATACAGAGGGAGTTCTTTTTAACTCGTCAATCGTCATCAACTTTGTGAATCCTTAATGTTTCCGTATAAAACAGTCAATAATTAGTCTTTGAGTGTTATACTTATTATGTTGACTAGTGCACCACTTAATGATAATTTTATGGTAAGTTGAAAGTTGAAACATACACTATATAGTGTTATGATTGTGAACGAATCGAATTAATTTGGTGTTTATTTGAAACTCGATTCGTTATTTAGTTTGATAAACTTGATTTATGAACTAAATGAGCTGAATTTGAGTTGGAAATTGAACTCGTTAAATAAACGAGCCGAACATGAGGGATTCGTTTACACCCAAGTCAAGTTAAACTAGTTAATCTCAATCTCAGTCATTCTCTTTTTCTCTCATCACTTATTGCACTCACCAATTTGATCTGTTAGATTTATAAAAATGAATGGTTGAGATTGAGTGTAACTAGTGTAACTTAAATTGAGTGCAAAAACATCCCTTCTTATATATATTTGAGTTGTCCAAATGAACCATTTAAACTGAACCAAACCGTTCGCGAAATTTAACCGAGCTAAACTCGAACTAAAAAAATAACTTGTATCGAACTCGAGTCAAGTTTCGAGCTGAGCTAATCCTTATCGAACTCGAGCAGAAGGAAGTATTTCTTATCATAAAATAAGAAGTAATATTGTGACACACTGAAACTATTGAATGAAAGAAAGTGAGAGAGAAGGAAAAAAAAATTCATTGTTTAGTTGCATTGAAAAAATGAAGGAAAGAAAAACTATGGGCTCATGGGTGCCTTTATATTTTATCTTCAATATTGGGATGAAAACTCAAGTAGAGAAAATAAGTCACACATTTTTTCTTTCTTAATTCTCTATACATTAAAAAAAAATTATATTTCTTGTTAGTTACACTTATAAATGTCATTAATTCTTAAAATTCCAAAGAAAACAAACCAACACATGCATATCAATATCATTATTAATAATCAATAATGTGATATTTAGTGATGTAATATTTTATTAGATCTCTAAAAATACTAGTCAATAATTTGATTACTAACACAATGTAAATGTACTTTTAGCACCAAAGTGCTAAAAGACAAAAATCTATCACATCACAAAGTACTAAGCATGTGTCTCATGGTCTTAACCAGTATGGGTGAACATGGGCCGGGTTGGGATAGGTTAAGGCTTGTCCTTACCCGACCCTAAATATTAGTTGGGTCACTTTTTTGAACCCGAACCCGACCCTAGACTCGGAGTTAACCCGACCCTAAATAACGAATGGGTCAGCCTTTAAACCCGACCCGACCCTAGAACCGATTAAATATAATGCATACTCATTTTAGATAAAGACTTCTCAATATTATTTATTATTATGACTATGTGGTTTGATATATAAAATGTTACATGTATATATATATTATTAATCACGTATATATTATGTAAAAATTAAGAATAAATGACATTTTCGATCAAAAGGATATCATTACTCTATACACATGTGAGTACTAACACATATAAACATGATGAGCGAGTGACCATGAGACGAGACTGGTCGGGTCATGTTTGATCCCTACCCGACCCTAAATATTGACCGAGTCTATTTTTTGAACACGAACCCGGCCCTATACCCGATCAGACCTGACCCTATTCGGACTTGATCATGATCGGGCCGTACCGGATAAGCGGGTATGGCCGGGTCCTGCTCACCCCTATTAGCCACATTATCATTAGGGATTTCAACCAAAATTTATCATATACAGGGACCAAAACTCAAAAACTAAATTATAAGAATTAAAAATGAATGTTCAACATGTTCTTAAGAAAATAAGATATATTTAAACCTTTATTAATGAAATCTTAACTAGAGCAATCTTGATTGACAAAATGAGTTACACTTTAAAAATAAAGAACTTTGTAATAATGGTTTTAGTAGGACCACATTAATTTAAGTTATGACAGTTAAAGTCACTTTACCACTTAATCTAATAACTTCGAGTAAATGTTTTAAAATAATAAAGTACTTGACAATTCATTTGAATTCTCACATAAATACTATTCCCCTAAAAGGATAGATAGTGTGCCAAAAGTAATCATTTTTATTCTCTTCTTTCTAACATAATTCTCCTTATCAAGTATAAGCCAAAAGTAATCATTTGTAGAGGAATTCGGATTTGCTTTTTCATTGATTGACCCAAATGTTTTGCTAATACTTAAAATAAACCAAATGCAATAGAATATCCTAGAGAACCGGACCGTGCTGGACGGTCCGACCGGTTTGACTGCTGACCAGACTTGAAAATTGTTTTGGTTTACAGTCTTAATCGAGTGAGTGTTGGGCCGTTTTGAATTTGAGAAATTCCGGTCCGACCATGCTAAACCCGGTTAAACCGGATTAACCTGAGAAGTAAATTGGACGGTTCACTTAAAAATTAAAAAACTAGAACCCTACTCTAATCTTTTGTTTCACTTGAGTCCAAAAAAAAGATAAAGAGATATTACTTCAATATAATTATATATGATTATTAATTATATAAAATTTTACATTTATATATAATTACATATCTATAGATAAAGATTATTAATTATGTATAAAATCACGCGAGATTTATTTTGATTTGACGTCCGATTTGGGTTTGACAGATAACCACTGTCAATAAAGCCTGCTGCTAAAAAGATGAACCATAGCATCTAGTAATAATCAATCCTAATTATTAATCTAAACATCTAATCCTATGTTCTTAATTTAATACACAAACTCTCCGGAATATGATAATTGCTTCTGGAGTGCATCTCGTAGGGACTTACAAAAACATTAAAAATGAAAAAGTATGCTTATTTCTAGAATATTTTGTAATTTCAATTAGGATGCATTTTATTAAATCAAATACGTCTTAATTTTATTGTTTTTTAAAAACAAACCTACATAATAAACTTTAAGTGTCCCATGCAACTAATTCATATCATGTTATTAGAGTTCTTAGTTTTTTTTATAACACCGATAATTTATTTATTTCTTAATTAAAAACGGTTTCCTCGTATCATGTAGTGTATGTTTAAAAGTTTAAAACTGCCTGAGCCCGGGTTTGCTTTTTCAATTCTTGAGGTAATCATGAGATTAGTGACCGACAAAAGTGGAAAGCTCTTGACGTTTTCAAACTAGTGGCAAACATATTAAATGGACACCTTCCTTGTGATGGGTTAACCTGATGATACATATATACTTTAAGAACATAATATTCATCCATTTTATACATAGTTATTATATAATTATCATAGATTTTGAATTATGTTTTCAAATAGTAAATGATGATTAAATATGTTTAATAGATAATGTATTGACAACATATCAAACTTGCACATTATTAGTATATACATTTTTTTTTCATAGTTTAAACAATGAGTGTAATATATATGCATTGTGAGTGTAAAAATTTATGCATTTAATACATCATTACTGTTCAGTTGTATACTTTTTGAAGATTCAATGGTAATTAAATATGAATAGTAGATAATACAATAAAAATATATCAAACTCATACACAACCAATATATACATCTTTTCTATTAAGCAATACATTTCACAAATTTCTTCCCCATCATTCGGTTTAGTTGGTGAAAAGAAGATAGAGAAAAAATACACTACCTGATGAGTGGGTTTTTTGTATTTGGTATATTAGGGGAAAAAAGAAAATAGTTTTCACCATTTTTCTGTCATGGTTTGGTTAGATAAGAAAGAAATATAGTATGGTTCAAGTTATGAGATTCAGTTTCTGTAAAGGTGGTGCTAAATAGAGATACGTTTTTTGATGAATTATTCATATTGAAACGATTTTAATATAGGTGACCAAGCTGGACGAAGATAAATTTGGTATTCAACGTAATTTAATTGGAAAAGAAGCAGTTCAAGTGTAGAAAGACAAGAAACTATGCATTAGCAGTAGCCCACGATGTGACAATTATCAAGCTGAGAATTTAGATGAGCAACTATATCTTCAATTCTTGGCAAAGACATGGATCGACGTCCTATCAAACATTTAGGATATATGACTTTGAGGATATGATTTATGTTGCTCTCCATATTAGTTTAGGAGGGTTGTCTGGTTTTCAATATGCTATAAACAGTCTAGAGGAAGAAAGATGGATGAATGCAACGACAGAGGATATGGAGTCTACGTACAAGAATCAGACTTGAGAGTTTGTCTCATTGCACTAGATAAAACTGATATTAGGTCCAAGTGGGTGTTTAAGTGAAAACGTGAAAACTAGTAGTATCGGATGAAGGAAAAATATCAAGGCTCATTGTGTTGCAAAAGAATATTCATATTAACAAGAGATTAACTACAATAAAAATTTCTCCAGGGTCGTCAACACACTTCTACCAAGGCAATGCTAGTCCTGGAAACTAGTCAGGATATGCATTTAGAATAAGTGGATGTGAAAACTGCTTTCCTCCATGGTAGTCTAGAGGATAAAATCTACATGAAACAATCAAAAGGGCTTAATGAAGTTAGTCAAAGTTACATTTTTGGAAGACGAAGAAGTCTTTATATGAGTTGAACCACTATCCAAGACATTGATACAACCATTATGATTCTTATATGTTGAAGATTATTTACAAGCAACGTGAGTATGATGGCACTTTTAAAAACATTGACTCTTTTACAAGCATTGGTTACAAGTGTATGTTAAAAATCTTGATGATGACTCTTTTATTTTTCTTATACTTATGTTGATAATATGTTGGTTGTTACTGATTATTTGAGTGATGTCAATAAGCTTAAAATCATATTAGACAAGGGGTTTGACATGAATGATTTCAGTGATGCTAAAAAGATTATAAGAATAAAATTCACAAGGATATATGAGTTGGAAGTTATGGCTCTCCCTACAAAGGTATATTGAGATGATCTTAAATAGATTTGACATGAGCAATGGTAATTTGGTGAGTACTCTGTTGAAAAATCACCCCAAACTCCCCCTTAATCAATATCCAAAGACAAATGTAAAAAATGAATACATGTTAAAAGTTCCTCATGCTAATGCATTTGGTTGCTTGATTTATGAATTATGATATGGTTCGTACTAGAGCACATTTAGCATAAGCAGTAAGTCAAATTTATAGGTACAAATCAAAATCAAGGAAGCAACATCATCGGTCCTAAAGACCTCATCAAGTGTCTAAAACAAAGTGTGAGCATTAAACCTTTAAGTTTTGATAATTCCAAATAGATTAAGTGAGATTATATTAAAGTGTATGAATGTTCTAATCTTCTACTTTAGGTATGTAGATAATCAGAAAAATACTACAACATATTCGAACTAATAAAATATAGATATCAAAAGTTGTCTATGTTCAAGACTCGTTTGTGTTCAAGATCCGACTGTGCTCATAATCGACTGTGTTCAAGACACTTATATGTTCAAGACTCATATGTATTCAAAACTTGTATGTGTTCAATACCCTTTTCCATTCAAGATATTTTGAAGTTCAATCACCATATCTAAACAAGAATGCTCCTCTAAAAAAGATACACACTTAATATGAAGAAATTAAGTCCTTGATGAGAGAAGAATGAAGGATAAAAATAGTTGAATTTAGAATAAATAAAAGAACATATCTAGAGACACGATTTGAATAAAAAAAGAAGAAAAAAAATACAATAAACAAACTCATTTTGTCTATATGTTTTTGTAGAAAACAAAATGTATTTTATCACTCCAAAATAAAGTTTTTTTAGTGTAAAATATAAATGAAGCTTGTCGATCATCACCTTTTGATATTATCACATTCTATCTTTCATTAGAAAGTTTCAACAACCATGAAATACTAAATGCTCATTTCAAAACGATAGTGAATCACTAGTAATGCTGCAAAAGTACAAGAAAAAATCAAGGTGAAGATAATGCAAGTCTAAACGAATAATTAATTCATTTTACAACTTCAATGATTACATTATTAAACGTGTCAATTGTAAATAACATCAACATTGAAGAACAGAAGACGATATCATAGAATACGCAAACTATCAAATAACCTTTAAAGTTTTCATTTATTACTAACATTTTATTCATCTTGTATTTAATATCAGTAATATAAATTGAATATTTGTGTTTAATCATTGACAATTAAATACACAATCTTTCTCCTTCATATTTATTTCACTCTTTGAGTGTAGATGAAAGACTTGCAAAGTTTGTAAAACTCTTAACACAAACCATTTATGATGTTGAGGATGGAGAGGCAGGGTGCACAATTAATACTCGAGATGTTAAGTTTGAAGAGACTATGTGAGCAAAGAATATATATTGTTGTAATCAATGTAGGATTATAGTAAAGCTTTGGTTCTTCCAAGAAAGTAGACGTAGCCTACGATTTTGGGTGAACTAATATAAACACTTGTTTCAATCTTCTATCTTTGAACTCCTTTTATTTAAGCTTATGTAATTGTTTTTTAATCTGAGTAGTTTTGATTCTGTGCAACCAAAAAGTAGATGTAGCTTATGATTTTGGGTAAACCAATATAGATAATTGTTTCAATCTTCTATCTTTGAACTTCTCAAACAAGATAATTATCTAAAAACCTTTTGAAAAATAGACCATTCAATTATATGAACTTTATTTATGATTAAAATTGGTGTCCCTACCAAAAGGATATTATTGTTTAATTAAAAGGTGAGAAACATAATTCAACTATCCTACTTGTGTTACTTTTGATTATTTCAGAGACAACCAAGTGGATTTTCATTTATTTAAAAGAGACTACAAGTTTTGGTATCATGTTTGATGACCAATATAACAAACCTTTAATTGTTGGGTTATATGATTTGGGCTATGCATGTGGCTTTGGTGATAAAAGGTATATACTATGGTTAATTTTCACTCTTGAAGGCATGCCAATTATGTGGAGATCGATCGTTAATTTAGTCTATTATTTATATATCTAGAATGTGAGTTTGACACAACAATAATGTTGTTGCTTGGTGACCATGAACTCAAAGTTTTAAATTTTGGAAATAGCCTCTCAACTAGGGGTAAAGATAGATACATATACCTTCCTAAGACCCACAAAGTAAGAGTCTCATGCATTGGAGCGTTTTTTGTTGTTGATATATCTATAATTTAAGTTGAATACATGGCATATGTTGAGGCTTCAAACGAAGCTATATGGCTTATGGGCTCGTAAAGGAGTTAAGAATTTAGCAATGTGAAGCTTCACTACATTGTGATAGTCATAATGTTATCTACTTGGCAAAGAATCACATGTATCATGTTAGGATAAAACATATTGATTTTAGATTTCACAAGATCAGAGAACTTGTAGTTTATGTATAAATATTAATGTAGAAGATTCACACTTCAGAAAATTCAATTGATATATTAACCAAACCAGTTCTCATAGACAAGTTCACACATTTCTTTCACTTTCTAAACATTCATCGATACTAGACTTCAAAGCAACCCAAAATCAACCATAATAGGTGGAGACAATTGATATTCACAAATAAAGATTGTTGTGTATGACTCGTGAGCAAGGAAGATGACCATACCCTTGCCTTATGAGGATATGTGGACATGTTCTATATGCTTTGGGAGACACAAAATTATAGAGATCTACAAAATGGGTGTGGTTTCTACCATGACTATGGACCTATTATAAAATTTGATCTGACCCAAGTATGAAAATTACTTGCGATCTGATTGAATTAAAATATAAATTGATTATTATTAAAAAAAATATTCAAAATAAATTTTTAGTAGTATTTGATGTATTAAATTTACTTTTACATATGAAAAAATGTATGATGAAAAAATGCAAAAAATAATCAATCATATATAAAAAAACTCACAAATATAATGTAAAAATTAATTTTAGTATACAATAAATATGGAAAGTGAACCTATGTAGATAGGTTTGGATTGGTCCATTCTATAAATGAATATAAAATTTAATTGGATGTGATTGATTCTTTACAAAAGTATTCCATTGCAATTTAGATAATTTTTTTTGTTTTTTAGATTAGTCTCCAATTCTTTTGGATCGATTTGAATAATTATTATAACTAACTGGAGAAAAATGGTACAAGTGACTATGTACTATAACATAAGACATAGATTATTTAGGGTTTTGGCTCTAAGTGACATTTTTATTAAGAACTAATCATGTCCAGTAGTTTTTATGCCACAAAAATTATTAAGTAATCTCATTTCTTATCATAAATTAATGGCCTTACATGAATAGCTCCACACACATACATATATAAGGGTGGTTCTATTCACATTTCAAAAAATTTATCTATATTAGTTAAATGGTATCAATTTTGGCTAAAATACTTTTTAGTCATTTATCTTAATTTTATGTTTCAATTTGATCCTCTAACAAAAAAATATCAATTCAGTCCTTTATTTTTTAATTTTACATTTCTTTCATAATAATGTTTGATTTTCATTAGGATATTGGAGATGAAGATTTATACCAAAAATTCAATAAGATTGACAGGAGTAAGAAGGGATTTCCAACAATAAGTGGGTATATTCCT
The DNA here is from genome assembly GCF_001865875.1 of Lupinus angustifolius. Classification (NCBI taxonomy): domain Eukaryota; kingdom Viridiplantae; phylum Streptophyta; class Magnoliopsida; order Fabales; family Fabaceae; genus Lupinus; species Lupinus angustifolius. Next base: position 21,049,807 of record NC_032019.1, on the reverse strand, counting down.
ATGAAAATCTAACACTACTATGACTAAAGGGTACAATTAATAAACATTACAAAATAGAAGATTTAATCGGAACATTTTTATTAGAAATTGAAATATAAAAATAAGATGAAGATTCAAAAATATTTTTTATTGCTGAATTTTGATATAGCCTCATCAAATATAATTTATTTCCACGTTTCGTCTGAATTGAATTCACTAGAATATTTTAAAATAACATTTGACTCATAGTAAAAAAAATTAAAAAGTCTTTCCTGTGATATTGTTGACCAACAATTGACACAATCATTGTTTTGTCACCATCACAAATGAAAAGTAGATTATCATCAAAATTTGTTACCTCAGTCCTAATCATGAATCTTATTAGTTTTATTGTTTTCTTTCTTCATCCGTGTCATGACAAAGCGTACCCAATTAGATGTAGATTATCTGAGTCTAGCCTGTCTAGGTAATCATAATATCAGTCTAACCTAGGATGAGATTTTATCCACTCCGAAAAAAGTGCATAAAAAAATAAATGACAAAAATAATATAGTATTATATTTTTATCATTTAATATAATATAATGACATTTTTATCGGAACAACAAATAACTACTTAGTTTTAGTCTTTTCTCTTTTATTTCTTCTTGGGCCCAGTTATTGTTATCAGTTAGGCCCAATTACCTAAAGTAGTAGTTAGTTTGATTCTGGTCGTTATTTTCGGTTATGGCTTTCTGTTTTTAGCAACTGATTATATATAAAGGGTAGTTCCCTTTCTTCTTTCTCAATAAGGCAATACAAATGTATATTTCATAAACTCTTCTTCTCCATTCTCGTGTTTCTCCATTTATCAAGATGGTATCGGAGCTTCGGCTCTGATTCGTCTCTCCTCTTCTCAAATCTCCTCCTTCTTTAAATCCTCTTCCTTGAATCTTTATCCCTTACTCACAAATAACAATTCTCTCCACTCTCCCTAAACCATGACGAATCAGAACAACCAAACAGATCTGCACAACAACCCTTACTTTATGCATCCAAGCGAAAATCCTGCTCTAATTCTTGTTACCCCTCTGCTTAATGGAAAGACTCACCATTCATGGGTGATGGAAATGACACTTGCTTTGTACTCGAAGAATAAACTCCAGTTCATCGATGGGAGCACTCATCGACCATCTCTTGAAGATCCAACATATGGCCCTTGGAAAAGATGTAACATCATGGATTCAACACTCTATTGATGAATCGATTGTCAAGTCAATATTATGGATGGATAATGCTGCTAGTGTATGGAAGGATCTAAAAGAAAGATTCGCACAAGCATATATGTTTAGAATTGCATAATTGCATAATTGCAAGAAGAGTTTTACCATCTTAATCAAGGCAACTGTAGCATATCTTAATTCTTTACCCAATTAAAGACTTTATGGGAAGAAATTGAGAATTTCAGACCTATCAAAGGTTGTAAGTGTGAAGTAATCTGCCCTTGTGGTTTTCTCATAAACAGATTGCCCACCCCTTTACTCAAAAATAAAACCCCCTTTGAATTTATATTCTCTACATTACCCCTTATATTACACTTTAAAGTATTTGGTTGTCTAGCTTATGCAAATACCATTACATCCTATAGAACTAAGTCTAATCCAAGAGCTAAAAAGAGTGTTTTTCTTGTATACAAAGATGGTACAAATGATATATTCTATATGATCTCAAATCTCATGCCATTTTTCTCTCTAGAGATGTCCTATTTTATGAAACTAATTTTCCCCATTCCTGACTAAAATGACCACATTACCTCTACCATTACACCTATCCCCTCAGCTGGTAACAATTCCTCTCTTCTAGACACCTATACACTAGATAATGACCTACATACACACATTCCACACACTACAGATTCCAACCCTATCATAATCACTGATGGAGAACAAAACCTTATCCCTATTAGACAATCTCTTAGGCCTAAAAGATTACCATCTCACCTTCAAGATTATCATCTAAACCTTGCTGCATCTTCACCAACACTAACCAATTCATCTTCAGTTATCTCTCATCCTATGTCTTCTTTTCTTTCTTACACTAATTGCTATGCCTCTTACAAGAGCTTTTGCCTTTCCATTACCTCTCACAAAGAACCTTCATCTTAAAAACAAGCCTCTAAGTTACCTTGTTGGCAAGAAGCAATGAACAAAGAGCTTCAAGTCCTTGCTTTTAATGACACTTGGTCCCTAGTTCCTCTACCCCCTGACAAACACACTATTGGTTGTAAATGGGTGTACAAAACCAAATTTCATGTTGATGGATCCTTGAAGATGTATAAGGCCAGACTTGTGGCAAAGAGTTATACACAAATGGATGGAATTGATTACTTTGACACCTTCTCCCATTTGGTCAAAATTACCACAGTCAGAGTGGTTTTAGCCATTGCCACTGCCAAATCTCGGTACTTAGAACAGTTGGATATCAACAATGCTTTTCTCCATGGTGATTTGCATGAGGAAGTCTACATGGTTCCTCCTCTTGGACTGACCTTGCCTTACTCCAACATGGTATGCAAGCTACACATATCCTTGTATGGGCTCAAACAAGCTAGTAGGGAGTGGCACACTACCCTTTCTACTAAGCTTATGTCTGATAGGATTCTTACATTCAGTGGCTGATCAGGCATTGTTCACAAAAGGAACTCTCCAATCCTTCACTGTCATACTAGTATATGTAGATGACTTAGTATTAGCAGGCATAAACATTAAAGAGATACAATATGTTAAGAATGTTCTTCATCAATCCTTCCAGATTAAATATTTGGGGATATTGAGGTATTTATTAGGCCTCAAAATTGCAAGATCTAAACAAGGCTTGTATCTAAATCAAAGGAAATATACTATATCTCTCTTGGAAGAATCAGGCTGCCTTGGATCTAAACCAACCAATACTCCTTTTGATCCTTCAGTTAAGCTTCAACTTCATCAAGGATCACCCTTCTCCGACCCTTCTTGTTATAGAAGACTTGTAGGAAGATTGTTATATCTCACTATCACAAGGCCATATGTTTCTTATGATGTCCAACAGTTAAGCCTCTTCATGGCACAACAAATGGACACTCACTACAAAGCTGCTCTACGAGTGTTTCATTATCTCAAGTCCTCTCCTTCTCAAGGAATTTTCTTCTCCTCTTAGTCTTCTCTTAAACTCACTAGCTTTGCAGACTCAGATTGGGCATGTTGTCTTGATACCAGAAAATCCCTAACTGGTTTCTGTGTTTTCCTTGGAGACTCGCTTATCTCATGGAAGACAAAGAAGCAAAATACAGTCAGTCGTTTATCCTCTGAGGCTGAGTATAGAGCTTTGGGCAGCTTAGCTTGTGAAATTTAGTGTTCGCAGTACCTATTTGATGATTTGCAGATTTCTATTCTTTCTCCAAGTTTAGTTTACTGTGATAATCGATCTGCTATCTACTTGGCTCACAATCCTATTTTTCATGAACGAACCAAACATATAGAGATAGATTGTCATGTGGTTCATGAGAAAATAAAAAAAAAAGGCTCATTCACCTACTGCCTATATCTTCTTCTCAGTAACTTGTTGATGTATTCACTAAACCTCTGCATTCAACATCTTTCATCAAATTCCTCTCCAAGTTGGGTCTTTTATATGTCCACCGCCCAACTTGAGGGGGGTGTTAGAAGTCTTGGTGCCTTTAATTATTCTTCTTTTATTCTGTTGCAGTTTGCCTTGTACTTAGTTTTAGTCTTTTCTCTTTTATTTCTGTTTGGGCCCAGTTATTGTTATCAGTTAGGCCCAGTTACCTAAAGTAGTAGTTAGTTTAGTTCTGGTTGTTATTTTCGGTTATGGCTTTCTATTTTTAGCAACTGGTTATGTATAAAGGGTAGTTCCCTTTCTTATTTATCAATAAGGCAATACAAATGTATATTTCACAAACTATTCTTCTCCATTCTCATGTTTCTCCATTTATCAAGAACTACTTCTCTGAATAGAGATTACATGTCTCTAATTATGTCTCAATTATATGTTCTGGTTAATTAAAAACTGTCATATAAATAAAAAGATTTTTTTAAAATAACATTTTTATATTAATTTCTAAAATCTGATTGGTCTGAGACAGAGAATTAGGATAGAGTTGAGAACATGTAATCTTGATTCCTACTTCCCTCTCAACTAATGGAGATGGATCTTTCTCTTACAACTTGCAACATAGATCAAACTCAATTCATAGTGAGGATAATCTTTAGTACCGGAGAGAGAAGTATATTACAGACAAAAGAAAAAAATAATATGATATGACATTTCCAAGACTTAAATATAATATATTGATGTGATATTTCTATAACTTAAATATAATATATTTTCTATCATTAAAAGTAAAAACAAAAACAATTTAGAGGATTCTCCATGGTAATAAGTGTGATTGGTGAAAACACAATTAGCTTTAGCTATATCTATATCTGACATGTGGCAAACACTGCAACCCAATTTTTTCTTAAAAAAAGTCTGAAATAATATTGGCTCCATGCTTTGCATCATAAGTTGATGTGAATGCCTAACTAGATTCAGGAGAAGATAAAGCAAATAAAAAGCCACAGCTGTACGCAAATAAAAGCTAAAGCAAATAATACTTTTAAAATTATGAGTTGGAATTTGACACAATTATTCTCTATTGTAAGTTTAATTTTATACTAATTTTGTCTAGACCATATACAAAAGTAAATAAATTAATTAAAAAGAGAACCATATTGATTACTAATTTTGATTTGTGAGAAAGATTAAATTTATATGAAGAAATATGACAATACAAATAGTTATTATATTTAAGATTAGATGCATTGTTATTTATTAATAGCATATCGTTTTAAAATAAAATAAAATTATTTTGTATGATTTGGAACCAAATCAAAATAACAACAAAGAAAAATAAATATGGCATGGTTTTGCAATGGCATCCTAAAATTAATGATTTTTTAAAAATAAAATCAAATGTTTTTTTGGTAGACATAATATGTTTGACATATAAATAAGGGTGGGATACACATTGAAAAGACATCAGAAAACACCAAAGCACCTAGTTTTTTACCCAAAACAACCATCAAGGTCAAAACCAATACTCTTCTCTCTAAAACATTTTGTAGATAATGTAAATGAGAGAGATCAACAAAGAATTAGTCTAATGGTGTAAGACTTCACTAGAGTCCTAGATATGCTAAAAGGTCAATATTTTGATTCATGTGAGTAACATTTGTTGAGAATGACAATCACACCTTACTCATAGGCTCCACTTTCTTATCATAAACACCCGTGTATGTTTTGAACATAGCACGATCATAGTAGACATGGCGAAATGCACCAATATCTACCCATCATCTATCAGATCCTCCCACCATATTAACCTCGGATAACACCGCCACATGTGGCTCATCGATTATGTTGGCTTGTGGAAGACCACCCATTGGTTTATTCCTGCACTTGTATACCATATGACCCATTTTCTCACATTTGAAGCAAATAAATACATTGTTAGAGTCATTCTTAGCGAGTGTTTTAACATATCGGACCTTTTGGGTTTAAATTCTTGTAACATTTGGTGTTCTTGATCTTATTCCCATTGCAGTTCTTATTCTTGAAATTATTGCCAGAAGGCTTCAGAACCACACCTGAGAATTTTTTCTTAGTGTTGTTATTGAGACAATCAACACTTCACCTCTTCGATCTTGTCTACGAGCCTCTTCCTCAATGCGCACACGAGTGATAGAGATTTCAAAGAGAATTATTTGGTCTCGTGTCTGAGAAGGATTTTGAAGTCCTTCCAACCAAAAGGCAGTTTGTCAATAATGACAACCACTTGAAATTGTTCATTCAGGGGTGTACAACAGAGATGATTTTATGAGCAATTTTCTGTATCTCATCGTATTAAGACTCTACTGATTTATCATTAGTCATCTGATACTTGAGGTAACGGCTAACAACATACTTTGTAGTCTCAGCTTCCTCAATATCATATTTTTCCTCAGGTGGATACCAAATTAATTTGGCAGACTTGTACGTGCTGTAGTAATCATAGAGATTATCAGACAACACATTCATAATGAAATTCTTACATCGGTAATCATTTTTATTCTAGAGAGCTATCTTAATAGTTAGTTTATCCTTCTCACCCTTTTCACCTTTTCCAGGCATCATTGTGACATCGATTTTCAAAATATGGGCAACTTTTCTCATGGTGAGAAAGAATTCCATCTTATGTTGCCACCGTTTGAAATTTTTCCCATCAATCTGAAATGGTTTGTTAAGGTCAAAGCTATTCGACCAAGTTATATTCTCTACGAATGTCATTGCAGGATGAAACGTCTTAAAATTGTTATTCATGCAACTTACAACAATTATAAATGGTAGCAAATAAATATTGCTGGTTGAGTCACGACTAGGTCGCTTTCTTTAAGACTTTCATGGTACTGTCCAAAATGTGCAAGTAAACTATCAACCACGCAATCCCTAAGATAAAACAATCCAGTTCTCTATTTTCGAATTCTTAGTGCACTGTAAGAATCGATCTTGAGTACACCCACAATATGGTTACTAATGTCAATTTTTGATATACTCATAGTATGACTACCCGTGCTCCCACAATCTGGCAACCTGTGAAAATTCTCGAAATTCTTACAAGTTGGTTGCTTGTGCTAATTCTAGTACCACAGAAAGAAAGACGCATACGTTGGTCGAAATTTTTTCAGGAAAGATTATGAGGTAGAGAAGAAAAGTTGAGGAAATACTCTTAATTGGGACAAGTTTTTCTGAATGAGGGAGACCTCTATTTATAGCCTGAGACCCCCGCGACTAATGGATCTGACGACCATGAAGGAGTCCCATGATCACACGACTAGATCTTCCTTCACGTGACCAAATTCTCCTCCCTCTTCCATCACTCTCCAACCGTGTGCTGACTCAGTAACATGCATGTCAAGTGTGTGTTGACTTGGTCAACCACACGTCCAAAAAAAATAGAATTTCATTTAAAAAATTTGTTAGACCCTAGCCCGAACCCGATTTGAGTCGGCTGGATGGACAGCTCACAACGGCATCAGAGAAAGTGGTAATGGTGGTACGCGTACGCATGTGTGAGGACGAGATATTCTCTTCTTGATTGAGGTGATGAAATACGAAAATACTAGGAAACAAATTCTCAGATATAGGGTTATGTAAAATTTGGGACATTCTTGTTAAATTTGAAGTAATTAGGTAGGTTGGGTTTACTCTTCAACAAGTTTGTCATTTCTAATCATATAAGATATACGGAGACATTATGAATCAGTGAGACTGGTGAGTTGAACATAATAAAAGACATGATGCAAATATTTGATATAAAGCTTGAAGGGATTCTAAAAAATCTAGCCAATCCAATCCATTTGACACTTATGTTGCAAGTTATTAACTTATTATAGATACGCAATGATGAATATCTTTCCCACTTATCTAACTTTGACACCGAGACCCATGATTTTGCCTAGGGCTTTAATTTCAACCATTGAGTGAATGAAGAATATGCCAAGTGAAACTGATGAACCATCCAATTTTTTTAAACTAATATCATGTAATTTCTGTTCTTTGCATGGAAGCTACATTTACTATATGTGGTCCAAACCAAATGTGGTCTTCTTATAAGTGCTAAGCACATTTATGATATGTTTAGATTATCATCTAAGTTGGGGAAATCTTGGAAACCATTTAGAGTCTCCTTAGTTATGGCTCAAATATTTCAAGTATATGAGCTCAAACGTATATCAGCGTATCACATTAATAACAATAAGGTTAATATCACCCAGAAAAACCTAAAACCTTGCAATAAATTCTATATACTACAAGAAACACGAAAAATATAAGATATTCTCTTCTTCATTGAGCCCAAACCATCAATTGATACTCCTGGATTCGCATGAGTTGTTACATTTTTTTTGGTAATAGGAATTTAAAAAGTAATAGTGCAAAGACATATAATAAATGAGAAAGAATAATTTGAAATGATATAATTTGCTTTAAATAAATAATATTGTTTATGTTAAATGTTATTGTTCATGTTAAATGATATTCTTTTGGTCTCTTTGCCAAATGTACCAGAAAAATAAAAACAATATTGTTGCGAAATAGTATTGTGTTAAGTATTATAATTGTCAATACTGTATGGCAAGTACCGGTTTAATTAAAAAATTCACTCTTAATGGTACGATATAACAATTATATTGAATATGTAATTAAATGAGTTAAAATAAAAAAATATTAGTCAAAACAGTCAAATTGTAAAATATAATGCTAGTAAGGGTGTAAATGAGTTGAGTCAAACTTGACTCAGTTTACCTCAATTAGTAAGGATTAGCTTGAGTCCAGTTTTGAACCGAGTTCAATGTTAAATTATTATTTTTGCTTAAGCTCAACTCAATTAAAGTTCATAAACTTCCGAACAAGTTAACAAGTTCAATTTTTTGTCTCTAATGAGCATAAATTTAAAGGCTTGAAGGTTTTAGTGGATTATACATATACTTGTTGAGAAAATTTGTGAATTTTGATAATAAATATAATTGTTAATTAAAGTTCATGTAATAAAGATTATCTATATGTATATAAAGTGGCTCAAGTGAGAACTTGTTACTGTGAAAAATGAGAATAGTTATTATATATCATTAGATTTTAATTGAAACCGTTGAAATTAAAAGATAAGTGCACATGACTTTTTATGCAATCTTATGATTAATAACTAACTTTTAATCATAATCATTCATGTATGATTACATGACACTAATAAAGTGTTATCATAATTTTTATATGATATTTTTCTCTCACTTGAGTCACTCTCATGTATATATATTATAATCGAGTCAACTCATGAATCTAACAAGTCGAGCTATTTGACTCAAGTTTTACTAGTTTATTTAACGAATTCAATTTTTAGTTCAATTTCACAGTTTAGTTGATGAACCAAAATTTAACAAGGTAAATAACGAGTCCAATTTCGAACAAAGTCGAGTTGATTAGGTTCATTATGAGCATTAAACACTAGTCGATACTAATTTGTGCAAGGAAGATTTCATTTTTTTGCGGACATTAATCTTGTATTTATGTTATAACATGTGTCCTCCCTATAGATGGCAAATTGGACAATTCCCATAGACCCGTTCATATAACCCTCAATTTTTTGCGGACGCTACATATAAGTTTTGCTCATTTAGTTGTTTAGCCCTACCTGTTTGCCCGCATCAAGCTCATGAGAATTTATATTGGGCAATGCAGGCATGATATAAGAAAAAAAAATGAAAAAATTAAATAAATTATGATATAATGTGATTTAATGACTAAAAAATTATAATGTAATATGATTTGTTAAGCTCCGTATAAAATATCACATTTTTTTAAAGATTTTTCTCCTCAACTACATTAATTAATTTACTGTATTGTTTTTTATTTTTATATTATTTATCTATCGTTTAAGACAATGAGTACATTGGTATGTATGGGCATGAACAAAATGGAGAAGACAACCTATTTTGCCTTCTATTGGTCACTAAACCATCATAATAATTGAAATATATATTGCAAATAATATTCATTTTCTAAATTTATTATATTTATTGTAATATAACTCTACATGATGAAATCAGATACAGATACGTGTATTGGATACGATACGTATCCGATACGTCGACACGCATTTTTTCTAAAATGTAGGATACGATACGTTCAGGGATATGTATATAAATTAATAAAAAATACATAAAATATGATAAAATTATAAGTGTAAATCAAAATATTCAAAGTAAAAAATATAATGGAAATTGAAAATCATTGTCCTCCAAAATTCAAAGTATCAAAACTAGAAAATATAGTAAAATAATTCATAAAATTGCTTATTGTCTAGCCCTAGAAACAGAAATAGTATCAATTTCATCTCCTCCGTGACCATCATCTGTAAAGAGGACAACTTCTATTTCTGGTTCATCTAGAGATAGTGTGGCCACTTGAAGAGTTCCAGCACTATCAAAGTCTTCCCACACATCTCCAGCAATGTCCCACATCTTAGTATCCCCTTTTTCTGTTTGCTCTTCACAACATACCTATGGCGGTAGAGACAATAACACTAAGCACATGCCGACGACGTTATGGATCGGAAAATACCAACTATTCAAGGGTCAATGTGGTGTGATGGTAAGTTGGTATGATGTGAAAGTGAGTGTTTATTGAAAACAAATCTATCTTATCATAAAAATGAATCTATATATCTTATATTTTATTGAAAACGAATCTATATATCCTATATTTTATTGAAAACGAATCCGATACGTGTCTTGATATTTATTTTTTATTTTTTATTATTTTTGGATACTCTATGGACACATATCATTCGCGAATCTGAGCGTATCCGTCGGATACGTGTCGGTCACCGACACGCAAGGGTATTTGGCGAATCCGTGCTTCATAGAAATTATAACTTAACTAGTATGAAACTGTCGATTAAGCTACTATATAAATATATTTGCACTCTGTCGATTTAATAACTTCTACCGTACAATAACATAATTAAATATTGTTTCTTCTATCCTTACTTATTTCTTTACTATGTAGATTTTTTATTACTCCTATTTGTTTGTTTCTTTTAATCAATATTGTGAAACCTGAGCCAAACATCGAACCGAAAGAAATCTCGTATTAAGTTTAACCGGTTTAAATGGTTAAGCCGCTCGGTCGGACCAGATTATTTCATATATAATTTATCACATATCATTTTTAACTATAAATATATAGTTATATATAAATACAAAATTTTATATAATTAATAATTATATTAAAATAATATATTTTTGTCTTTTTTTGGACTAGAGTAAAACAAAATATTAGAGTAGTGTATGTTTTTTCTTAAATTTTAAGTGAACCATCTGTTTCACTTCCCGGGTTATTGCGATTCAACCGGATTTAACATGGTTGAGCTGGAATTTCTCCGGTTCAAAATGGTCCAATCTGTCACTCGATTAAGATTACAAACTAGAGTCATTTTCAAGTCCGGCCTGTGGTTAAATCAGTCGGACTGTCCGGTCCAATTATCACAACACTAATTTTAATAGTTGAAGAATATTTTTATGTTTATCTTTATCTAATATTTTCTTGATTCACTTAAATAATAAAAAAAATTCAATAAATACCATCTAAATAAGAGAACCATTGAATCATAAAGTTTAAATTAAAATATGGAAAATAATATATATTTCTTAATAAACTATTAGTTGAATACCAAGAAGGCGTTGATCTAGTAGTGTAAAACATTACTGGATCTCCAAAATTGAGGATACGATTCCTGAAAGTAATACTTATTGAGAGAGACAACCACAAATACCGAAAAAGAATATTTCTTTACCAAAAAGGGGAGAGAATACTCTTCATAGTAAAAAACTATTAGTTGAATCATTATACAAATATATTAGTACTATCAATTTTTTTTGGTTTCCACATTTATAATCGCACTGGAGACAATATTATCTAAGCTGAAAATATTTACAAGTATGTGAGGCTAACTCTCTCAGTAGGTATTTTTTTATCCACAAGATTCGAACCCAATACTTACTTAAAAAGGAATCATACATGTAAAACTTGAACTAACTGGTTGGTGTACTCATGTCAATTTGATAAGTGTTACTTTACGATAACATAATTAATATTATTTCTAGCCTTGTTTACTTTGTAGATTTTTATTACTCTGATGTATTTGTCTAGTTGAACTTAATCTAATATTTTTTAATATTGTAAGATTCGTTAGATCTTTAGGATGACTAAAAGATAAATAATTTGATTCTTGATAATAATATTTAATGAGAGGAATAATTACATACACTAAAAGAGATCCTTATCTAAAAGGTAATAAATAATACACTTGGTAGTACCAAAAATATTTTCTTCATTCACTTAAATAATAAGAAAAAATGATTATAAAAAAAGAAATATACCAGAAGAAATACAATATCTACCATCTAAATTAAGACAACCATTACATCATGAGATTTAAATTAAGACAATCATTACATCTTACTTAAATAAGGAAATGATGATGCGACATTAAGGTTGCTGCTGAATAGTCACAGATCTCATACATCTCCATCCCTCACATGAACCCTAACTAAACATGCGCCCCAATTGTTGCCACAATTCGCTTGCGTTCCTTCTTAAATTCCTCAATTTTCTTCAAGCCTTCATCGGTGTTTCAATTATTCTCTACTCAACATGGATGTTCAATCAATGGAATCATCACATTCCAAAACCCCCTCTTCCCAATTCCATCACCTTTTCCTTTCATTCTCACCCTTCTCTCCGTGATGCATTTGGTTTCGATGTCGATTCTATTAACCTACCCGCTCCTTGGTAATAATTATTTTAATTCTTTCACTAATTTCATTTGATTTATAAAATTCATTTCCTCTTTTCTTTTTATAAAAAAAACATTTTTTTACTTCAAATTGTAGTGAAGGGAGTTATTCTGTATTTCTGTTATGATTTGGGTATTTGGGTACTGTTATTGACTGAATAAAATGCTGCATGCAATAGCAAATTGTTTAATTAGTTAAATGCTGCAAACTTTATTGTTGTTAATTATTACTTACTTAATTTGTCAATTGGTAAGATACTGAAATTAGAACAAAACTATTATTCTTCAACCCTTTTGGCCGATTATTATGTGTCCCAATTTAATTGTAATAAGGTTTTCAAAATCTTAGGTGAATTGGGTTTATCGAGTGAGATGGGGATGGTGTCAATAATAATTAATCTGGAATGCTTTAGGGTTCTGAATATTATGTGTTGCAATTTAATTGTGATAATGCTTTAGGGTTTTGAATTTTTGTGGTTGTTTATTATTCATTTGATGTTTAAGTTCTTTGTTATTTTTGTCAGGTTCATTCATGCTTTCATGGGAGTGGGGATAGTGGTTTGCTGCGTTACTTTCTTTGGTTGCATTGCAGCTGAAATGATTAATGGTTGCTGCTTGTGTTTTGTATCCTACTTAGACTGGAGATATATTATTTTTCATGTCTTAGTTAGTTTGGATGTAAATATATTTATCTTTTGTTCTGATAGAAAACTTGTGTTGAATCCTTGGAAATAACTATACTCTTTCTTTACCTTCGATTTTCAATTATTATTTTTTCCTTCGTGTTCCGTGACCTTTTAAAAAATGTTAGTACACTCTGCTCATCTCGATACTCCTTCTAGTAGAAGCTGCTCTGGTGGGATTCATTACAATTGATCGGCACTGGCAAGAGGTTCTTACTTTCTTCTCCACCACCTCTGTAGATATGGTTGCATTGATTAACCTTTATGTCTCTTTCTAATAATACCTATCATATGTTAATTTTTTCCTTTGCAGGATATTCCAATCGATCCAACTGGTCAACTTGAGAGCCTTCGATCTTTCATTGAAGAAAACATGGATATATGTAAATGGGTTGGCATTGTCGTGCTTGTGATTCAGGCATGTTCAATTCTGTTTGGTATCTTGCAATTTTTTCTTGTCCTTTCAATTAGTTAATGAAAAGTCATATCATCTATGTTAGTTCAGAGATACTGATATGCAGCATATGGTATCTATAGTTTTTTGAAGTACGGTTTTTCCTTAAATACTTGTTAACTATTGGGATCCATTGTAATTTGTTTTGTATGTAGAAGTCAATTACTTTGATGTAATCCCTGATGAAGAGAATTTATGTGGTTTGTTATTATTGTAATACTTGATGGGCTTTCCTCCCTCATTGTTATTGCTCATTTATATTGCTGTCAACTTCAGGCGTTATCTCTACTACTGGCGTTAATTTTGCGAGCCACAGTTTCTACTCGGAGATCAGATTTTGATTACGAAGATGAGTATGATGCTAGGGGTAGAAGTTGGGAGCCCCTAATAAATCCTCAATCTGGCCAACCAGCTGGGTCAAGCAAGGTTGATAGCAGAGCCAATCACTCTGACATTTGGAGCTCACGGATGAGAGAGAAGGTATGCTAGTCTAAAGTCTAAACTGTAGTTTCTTTGATGGAATGTACATCTTTGAAACGATAATGAAATAATTTGTGATTTTGTCAAAAGTGTAAACTTCGAAGCTGTTTTTTTCCATCATTGCCTATTGTATCCTTGCATGTTAATTAATTTTACTGTTAGCATATTGAAATGTGATTGTCAATTTTTTTAATGAACTTGTGATTGTCTATTTTACTTGGATGAAAAAGTTTGGTGAGTACTCCAAAGTGTCATTGTTTGGCATGAATTCACGCACAAACATGCGCACTCAAAATCAGGTTGACTGTCATCTAGTGCTATTGCTTTAATGTTTAAACTATTCTTGGTAACACTTTGTATTATTAAAAGCACAGTGGATACACAAATGTTTTGCGCAGATAGATCAATTGAGTGTCTATCCTTGTTATTTTGAATGTGCTTTTAGACATTTAAGCCGATGCGATTATCACACAGTCTGTAAGATCGAAGAACTTCTGCATTTTAAGCCTTTTGGGTTAAGAATAACATTCTAGTGTTGAAGAAATTAGGTATAGGGTTAGGGAACAAAGAAAAGGAAAGAAGACCGTAAAATCAGAATAATAATTATATGACGAATGAGGTGATGTGATATACAAAAGACAAATATAAGAGTCCTATTTATACTAATGGTAGATTCTTAGTCAGACTTAAATAAGGAAACACAGAAGGAAATATAGATAAGAAATAAATCCTTAGAAATATTCTATAATCCTTTTTTAAGATACAATCAATATATATTGAGGCATTTCCCATATATTCTAACAGATAGATTTGCTTTTCCAGCTTTCTTTTCAGACTTTTAGGAGTGCTTGTTTGTCAATCGTCTAGGGACTGTAGTGTCTTTTATTTCCTTCTATGCCCCCAAGCGGATAACTTAGTCCTCAATGTATTTATTATCTGATATGAGTGATATGTAGCTATACATATTTAATATATTCAATACATGTAAACAAATTACTATTTTACCTGCTGGATATATTTGTGTCATTTCACATTAGTAATGTAGGTATCATTATTTCTTCTTTGCAGTATGGATTGAACAATGGTGATACACACAGCTACCAAGCATGAAATCCGGGCAACGAGTGCTACTAGCCATCATGCAATTCAATGTTATGTTGACATCTGAGTACATATGTGTATATCTTATGTTTTTACATTTTGTTTTGCTTCATTTATTTTTCTGAAAAATTGTGATGTGTGCTATGCAGTTATGGTATGTATTTTAAACTAAATTTGTAGAAACAACAAAGGACCCAATGCCAGCATTTTCATCAATGCTGTACTGAACAGTGCAGTCTCCATGATAGAAATAGTTCACTGTGGTGGAAGACCCATCATTGACATTGGTATAGTGTTCAATGGCTCCACATAGAGCTGCATAGATAGGATTAGTCAACACATGAAAAATGCACCTCCTTGTAGGTTTTGATATGATCTTAAGGGTAGTCATTGCACTTCAGATCAGTTAGTTATATTGTTGGTGAGCATAGTGTATAGATAGAAGGAAGATCACCTGTCCCAAAAGCATAACCCTAACCCTATCTCATTTCAATAAAATTTTGACACCTAATCAAAATAAACATGTATGTTTCCCACTATTCAATTTTTTAGTAGGTGTCACAATTTCATTGGATTGAGATATGGTTGGGGAAAAGTTTGGGGACAACTGATTTGCATTTGTATAGATAAGCCTTAGAGGGCAAAGTAAGTCATTAGAGAATTCTGTCATTAGGCGAATATGCCTTATTATGGAGCTTTGAATGTTTTAGTTCTTTCATATGTGAAATTACTCAATTTGAAGGAGGCTGCAAAAAGGTTAAAACTTTGATGAAGAAGGAATTGAGTGAAGATCTGTACAATACTAGAAGGTTTATGATTTTTTTGTTACTAAGAGGCATTGAATTATGTGCTCCAAAATTCCAATTGGGTCAACATATGACTCATTGGTGGTGTATATGGGAATGGGAGTTGTAATTAGTCTGATTTAGATTAGTTAGTTGCATTGATTGATAGTGAGCACACTTGGAAAGATAAACCTAAGAGGTTCAATATTATATTATATTTAATTGAATCTTTGGATGAAATCGGTTTCATTGGGGAGTTTCTTTCCTTGAAGGATGTAGAGCTATAGTTCTTCCGATATTGAAATTCAGTTTGCTTGTAATTAAAGCCGAACATATAAAAATAGGTTCTCACATTTTAAGCATTAATCCTTCTCAAAACAAATATAATCTTTTTGCTACTAGATAGACTGTATAAATTTTAGGAAACCCGTGGAGTGTAGTGATTGCGGGCACAACATATAATTTTAGTCTGTTTGTCCAACCCATTTGTCTATTAAATCTGCAGCCATTCCTATCTGGCAATATGGGTAACATGTGATCTTAATATTTAAATTCAAATAAATTGTGACGTTATTGTCTCAAAAATTTGTGATATAATGTGATTGATTTATATTCATATAACATGGTTTTTTGTTTTCTCTCTTCAACCTCAATGTTTAATTTCATTTTATTTAGTTTTATGAAATTTTCATCCTTTTTATTGTTTATCAATGCTTGTGGATTGAATATGCCCATTTTAAAATAGAAATGACATAAGAATTTGTTCAAAGATCACAAACAAGCATGTCTGTAGTCTATTTTGATTTGCGGGTTGGACGACACATTTTTATCATTACTTGCATGCAGTGTTTTTAGTAGATCATAATTCTTTTTCATGTTTAGAAGATGGACAATGGAATGTGGGATAATGGAATGTGGGATAATGGAATGTGGTATAATGGAATGGAGAGGGAAGACATGGAGTGGAATAGGAGTAACTTTCCCATATATTTGGATTTGGTGATAAAATTATCCACCATCCATAATGGATTGAAATAGATATAATTCAATGGATAATGGATTAATTTGAATCCATTCATTATATCTAATGGATATATTCATTTGGATGGGTACCCACTCCATCCAAAAAATAAAAATTTAAAAAATGATGTTTTTTGCTTTTCGATTTCATTAAATATTTAAGAAAATTAAATTCAACCAAATTCATCTATAATTCTCATCCTCATTTTTAATATTTACCAATTATAAGACATGTGTATGTAGTTCATATTAAAAGTTTATTGTAAAGTACATAACATATAATATATACCGATAGTGTATGAGTTTTATACACTGTCATTGTATCATCCTCATTTATATTTAATCAATCACAATTGACTCTTCAAAAAAATAATCCAAATGAGTGGTAAATGTTGTAATGATTATATATAAATATTTACATCCATAATGTATATATATTACACTCTATAATATTAGTTAATTTTTATATGTTGAACCTTAAACGTTACATGCCTTAGAATATTGTAAATATTGTAAAAAATGATTGTTTTAAAAGTTCAAAAAAATTTGATTTTTTAAATAATCACTTTCTAAAAAAATCAGTATATTAAAAATTGATTTTTAAAGGTACTTTTTTTAAAAAAGTGATTTTAAAAATTGTTTTATTGAGATAGTAATTTTTAAAATAATGGTTTTCTTCCCTAATGTTTTCAGTTCCAATAAGAAAAACAAATGAATTAGATATCTATGCATCCAAATTCATTAAAATGGAGTTATGGATGAATTTGATGGATTGCAATTCATTGAATATTCATAGATTAGATAATTTAAATATAGTTTAAATGAATTTATATAGATTGATAAATGACTTTTCATCCATCCATTAACATCCATATCCAAATTTATCCATTTGTCACCTTATTTAGGTGTTTTCATTACAATGATTACATCCCACTTTAGGGTTTTGGGTGGAATGCAATGGAATTCACTCTGATTTTTGCTGAAAATATTTTCAAACAATGGAATACTATTCCATTCCACATTAACTAAAGCAGAACATTTCTATATAAGGTTTAACTAGTTACCAATACATAAAAATAGTGAAGAACTACAAGTAATATATTATGTCTCGAATCAAAATCTTAAGGTAATGATTTAGGAGTATTTTTCACTTATAAACTGTTGAAATATATAGTATCATATATATATAATAGTGTATATGAATATGTGAGATTGTATTGTTTGGGTTAGTTCTAACCTAGTGATTAGCTTCTAAGAGCAAAAGAGTTAGTTGAGGTTAATCAGTTTTTGTTAGGGTAGTTAGTTTTTTCATTCTTTATATAAATGACTCAATGCAATTTTGTATTTTATCAATTCAATGAATGAAATTCTCATCCTATTTCCATTTCTGATTCTTAATATGATATCAGAGCATAATTATTCTTTCGATAGCTTCCGCTTATTGCCCATCATTCCAAGTTTATGTGATTGATCTTGTTTTCAATCTCCTTCTTCTTTGATAGCTTGTTACTTGATTTTGCTGCCAACTCATTCGAGGCTGAAGTTGTTTATGCAAGGAGAGCTCATAAGAAATATGCATTTGAGTCTTATACATGCCAAAGAATGTTTAGTGGATTTGAGCAAGAAAGGTTCTCTGTCAAATCAGACAATATTACAGTCACTAAAGAGAGTTTCTTTCACCAATTTCTTGCTTCAAGGGAGATAGATCCCTTGGATATGCTAGGCCAAAATCCAGATTATGTTATAGTATCATTATCCATGTAATAGTCATTGCACCACAAACCAGCAAAATAGTTGTCAACATTACGTGCCTGACACAATAGTTAGCACAATGATTTGAATATGGAATCAAGTAGCAAGAAACTATTAAACCTTCCATAATTGCCAAATTCAGATTCCATCCTTGGAGGGTCTACCTTGCCTTACACTCTAAGGGGAAGAACATGAAGAAAAGCAACTAAGAAAGATCCAAACCTTGAGATGCATTTGGTGGAAATATCTTATGTCTTGAGTTTGATAGCTTTCAGGAAGTGAATAAACTTTTTGAAGGTGGAATTACTTGCCTTTGCTGGAAAGTGCTTTGATGTAGTTGCTACCATAGGGTGTATGTACAAGATGCCAAGAGCAAATATATCACACAAATTATACATTCTTTTTTATCCATTACCTCCTATTATCTCATTTCTTTACTACTCTATTTTCTTTATCTCTCTTATATTTACAATATATTTTCTTTATCTACATTTCATACTCTATTCCTTACTCCTCTAAGACACGCAACATCATTATAGTATGTTTTCATATCAATGGAGCTGCACATTAGGATCGAGATTCTGATCCATTTTTCTTTCTTTCTTCATTAATGATTGGTTTGCCTCTGTTCATGGTGGTTAAGCTTAGATATAACTTCTACCATGAATGGTTAAGCATGAGATGGTTAGTTTCTGTCTATGGTGGTTAAGCAAAAATATAACTTCTGTCATGGATGGTTAAACGTTTGATGATATAGCTTCTGTCATGAGTGATTAAGCGTTATTATTGCTTCAAATCAATTCCAAGCTGAGAGTTTAAAATTATCTTGCTTATAGGTATAGATTTCTCTTAGTAATTCTGAAATTCGAAAAAACGTCTCCTTGGTAATATCTTTCACATAGATCTTGCCATATTTCCAGAGTTGTATCCATCCAAAGGATGCTCTGAACAATGGACGCATCAATTGATTGAGTCAACTAAGATACCACCAAAGTGTTACATTTGTCCCATGCATTGAAGTTTGGATCCTCAACTGAAGGTTTTGAGAGAGATCCGTCGATGAACTGAAGCTTGTTCTTCGTTTTGATTGACATCCACATTGCACGAGACCAAGAGTGGTAATTTTTACCTTTGAGAGGTTTGGAGACAAGGACGGCACCTGGGTTCTCATTGGGGCTCATATAGTAAGGAGAACAGGGATCTTGCAGGGGATTTAGCGGTTGAATGGCTCTATTCTCCATATTGTTGCAGATGAAAGATCAGAGAAGAAGAAATGGGAGAGTGAAGATCAAGAATGTGATTCTTGATGAATCTTTTGATAATATTGATAGCGAAAGAATGGTGTATCAGAGCCTAAGCTCTGATACCATGTTGAAGAACATGGTACCCCATTGCAAGAATTACTTAAATAGCCTCTTAAAATCTTTATTTTCTATTAAACTTGATTGATTACAAAGGGAAGAAGAAGCTATATATAGAAACGATGGAAGTTGGCTTAACTAACTTTAACCAACTGAAAAGATAAAAATAGAAAGTTGGGCCTAAAGAATAAAAAAGTCAAAACCGAAAAACAAGGGTGAACAGGGGTATGAATGTTAATGAGCCATTTAATTAACTTTCTTCTTCATTAATGAGCCTTTTAACTAACTTTAACCAACTGAAAAGATAAAAACAGAAAGTTGGGCCTAAAGAATAAAAAAGTCCAAACCGAAAAACAGGGGTGAACATGGGTATGAATGTTAATGAGTCTTTTAATTAACTTTCTTCTTCATTAATGAGCCTTTTAACTAACTTCCTTCTTCATCTTCTATGATTCCATTTTCCTTTTTCTTTATCATATTATGAGGATCATTTCTTAACTCCAACAGTGATAGTGATAGTGTATTAATTGATATATTGTCATGTTTTTTCTATTTGAATATAGGTCAACGAACATAATAGAGGATGCAACATTCATCATTAATTATTTTAGAATTTCTAAAATCGCATTGCGACCACAACTGAAGTATTTTACTGTAGCCCACAAAATAATGATTTTGAAAGTCGTTATCACAACTTTAAGTTATAACCTTGAATTGACTTGTAATTTCTTTAAGCAGAATAATAAATATGTACTATGGCCCTCTAGTGTTGTGTATAACAAATGATTCACTACAATGATTTGACATCCCGAGGGATGGGGAGAAATTAAAATGTAGCACAATGACCCTGAGTGTAATGTGCTAGTAACAAATTTCAACATTCACTTGCTAGAAGTAACTCGAAAGTTCAAAATGCTCGACTTCTCATATGATAAGTCATAATTATTATTTTAATGAATGATATGAGGGTGGGACTGTTTTTGACAAATGACTGAACTTGCAAAGCCTGATTTGCATTCTTAGTCCTAATTGAATTAGTTTAACATGGAATAACACGACATTCTAACTAGACACTTCACTGTAAATTAAAACAACATAGAGATGTTATTATAATATAGTTATGTGAATTTTGAATTGATAAAATACAAAATTACACTGAGTCCTTTATATAAAGGATGGAAAAACTAATTACTCTAACAAAAACTAACTAACCCCAACTAACTCTTTTGTTCTTAGAAGCTAATCACTAGAGTTAGAACTAATCCAACAATACAATCTCACAAGTGTTTGACATAGTAGGTTAGGTCATCTTTCCCATAATAAGATGTTAGCAATGAAGAAAATTTTCCCTTCCATTATTTGTACTAAGATTATGGATCCTTGTCACATTTGCCATTTAGCTAAACAAAGAAACCTACCTTATGACAATAGGATCTCTAAATCTGCTTGCATCTTTGATTTACTACCCATGGATATATGGGAGCCTCTTGCCACTCCAAGCACTTTTGGCCATAGGTATTTCTTAACAATAGTTGATGATAAGTCTAGATTCACATGGCTTCATTTCTTAAAACTCAAATCTGAGGTGCCTGGACTTAACAAGAACTTTGTCTGTCTCATTCAAACTCAATTTGATATATTAGTAAAGTGTGTGAGAAGTGATAATGGAAGGGAGTTTTCCCTTCCTGACTTTTATGCTAGTAAGGGAATAGAACACCAAACAAGTTGTGTTGAAACACCCCAATAAAATGGGGTGGTTGAAAGAAAACATCAACACATACTTGATGTTGCAAGGTCCCTGATTTTCCAATCTAGAATTCCACACTATTTCTAGAACTATGTGATGGCACATGCTATTTACCTAATCAATAGGCAACCAAGTAGATACCTATCAAATAAAAGTCCCCTTTGTGTTTTATATGGGAAACTACCTAGCATCTCCAACCTAAGGGTGTTTGGATGCCTATGCTATGCTACTACCATCACTTATCACAGAAAGAAGTTAGACCCTAGATCAAGAATAAGTGTTTACTTAGGGATAAAGGAAGGAGTAAAATGCCACTTAATTTTAGACACCAAGACTCATGAGATTTTCATATCTAGAAATGTCTCATTTTATGAACACATTTTTCCTTTTGAAGAAACTGTTAAGACAGATCAAGATCCCAAACTAACCCTGAGAAACAACCTTAACCCTGAATCAAAATGTCTTGAGTACATCATTGAGGAACCTGCTATACACTATTCTCAGAATTATACTCATCCTACTGAGACATGTGATAATACAATGGATGAGCATAACAATGATACTCAACCTACTATCATCACCAATGAGGAGAACACTACTTCTAATGACATTCATAATCCTAGGAAGTCTATTAAAAATAGGACCAAACCTCATTACTTGCAAGATTACCATTGCAGACTAATTGCTTCCACTTCTCTTTCAAACTCATCAAAATATTCAAAGGAAAGTCATCCCCTATGCGATAATATCTCTTATGAACATCTGTCTTTAGCTCACAAACATTTTTCTCTTAGCATATCTTCCAATATAGAACCTAGAACTTATAATGACACTGTCAAACATATATGCTGGAAAGATGCAATTCAACAAGAATTGAGAGCCCTTGATCATAACAATACTTGGATATTGACTACTTTACCTAAAAACAAAAGAGCAATAGGATGCAAATGAGTTTTCAAACTAAAATATAAGGCAGATGGGTCTATTGAAAGGCACAAGACAAGACTTGTTGCCAAGGGCTTTATCCAAACCGAGGGAGTGGACTACATGGAAACCTTTAGTCCTGTAGTCAAGATGACCACCATTAGGGTCATCCTTGCTTTAGCCTCAGCCAACAAATGGCACCTGTATCAGTTAGATGTCAACACAACATTCCTCCATGATGACTTAAAGGAGGAGGTTTACATGAAGATTCCTCAAGGTTTAACAGTTGGCAATCCCAACCTTGTATGCAAATTTGAGAAGTCTTCATATGGGCTCAAGCAAGCCAGTAGGCAATGGCATGCCAAGTTAATAGGTTTTCTCTTACAAACACAGGTTATGAGAAGACTTTTGCTGATCGATCTTTATTCATTAAGTCTACTGAATTTAGTTTTACATCTATACTAGTATATGCCGATGATCTTATTCTAGCCGGTAATAGCATCACTGAAATTGATAACATCAAACATCTTGTCAATAAAGAGTTTAGCATAAAAGAAATTGGACAATTAAAATTCTTCTTAGGAATGGAGATAGCCAGGTCCAACAAAGGGATTTCTCTATATCAAAGAAAATACACCATTGATCTCCTTGAGGAGACTAGTATGCTTGCTTGTAAACCCTGCTCTACACCAATGGAATATGCCAGAAAATTAATCAGCACATAAAGTGGAGTTCCTTTGGATGATCCAACTACATACAGAAGACTCATAGGTAAAATGTTGTATTTAACACATTCAAGGTCTGATATTAGTTTGTGTTGGCCATTTGAGCCAGTTTGTATCTAAACCCACTAACCTCCATTATGAAGCAGCTAAGAGAGTACTAAGGTACCTCAAGGGTTCAATTAGTACTGAAATTTTCTTTTCTGCAGGTTGTGACTTCAAGGTAAGAGGATGCACTAATTCAGATTGGGCAGGATGCCCTGACTCTAGAAAATATGTTTCAGGATATTGCTTTTACCTTGGAAATGCACTTATATCATGGAAAAGCAAGAAGCAACAAGTTGTGACCAGATCCTCTACTGAAGCAGAATACAAGGCCATAGCATTGGCTACTTCTGAAGCTCAGTGGCTTGCCTATCTCATGAAGGATTTGAAGATTGCTCATCCAGAACCCATAGTATTGTTTTGTGACAATGAATCTGTCATTCACATAGCTGCAAATCTCATCTTTCATGAAAGAACCAAGCACATCGAAGTGGACTGCCACTCAGTAAGGGAGAAGATACAATCAGGCCTCATTCACCTACTTTCCTTTCCAAGTCTCTCTCAAACAGTTGACATTTTCACCAAGGCACTATCTCCATCTCTCTTTCACAAACTTCGCTCCAAGCTTGGAATGTTAAACATACACATTCTCGCTTATAGGGGGCTGTTGGAGTTAATAAATGATCCTTATAATATGATAAAGAAGAAGGAGGATGCAATCATAGAAGATGAAGAAGGAAGTTAGTTAAAAGACTCATTAATGAAGAAGAAAGTTAGTTAAAAGGCTCATTAACATTCACACCCCTATTTTTCGGTTTGAGCTTTTTTATTCTTTAGGCCCAACTTTCTGTTTTTATCTTTTTAGTTGGTTAAAGTTAGTTAAGCCAACTTCCCTTGTTTCTATATATAGCTTCTTCTTCTTCTTCCCTTTGTAATCAATCAAGTTTAATAGAAAATAAAGATTTCAAGAGGCTATTCAAGTAACTTTTGCAATGGGGTACCATATTCTTCAACAATCACTACATTATCTATCATTCATATTTTTTTTTATTGATTCTTCAAAAAATAATACAAAAAAATAATGAATAATGTAATAATTATGTAGAAATCTTTATATCGACAATGCATATATATTACACTCATATTCAAAACCTTTAAAAAGATCCATATCTTCAACGAATCTTATCTGGTGAGTTATCTCAAGGATGGACTGAAGCCACTGGACTTAAATATTCGGAAAATACATCTTGTAGAATAGTGGAATATAGTCAAACTAAAATTGTAGATCCAAATTTTTTATTACAGTTCTAGTCTAGTCAGAAATGAATCTCCATTAGCCCAAACGGAAATAACACAGTCTTCCATTCGAGAATATTCTCATATTTTTTTATCCAATTGAAAAAAGTAAGATACCTTTTTGCTTCAAGCCACTCAGCTTCCAAGACTAGTAGTATAGTACTTCTCTTAGTTCGCGTCATGTGTGCCAAGAATCTTTTTCTTTATTTCTCTTTCAGTGTGTTCCACGAGTTGTGTAGACAAATAGAACAACTTTCCCATTTTGATACCTCCATTATTTTTAATACTAAAGTACTTTAATTAATTAATTAATGCAATGATAATTTTTGAACCTTTTTAAGGGAAAAGTTTGCATTTATTTTATCACATATAATAAATCAAACATCAATAAAACATTGGTCTAGTTATTTAATAACCAATTGGATCCCAAGTGTCATATTAGACCAAACGTCATTCAATTCCCGAGAACTAACACTCATTGGGAGAGAAAAACACACTCAAAATAAATTACTTCCTTACATGAAATATATCAATGTTTATACCCAAAAAATATAATAAACCAAACATTTAATAAGATGCTTTTGAAGAGGAAAAAAATCTCCTTATATATCATTCATTGTGTACTATCTAATGTATGATATCAAAATTATTGTAAAGATGAAATAGAGTAATGATCTACATAACCGAGGTGATATGACTTTCTTATGATGAGTCTATATCTAGAACCCTTTGTTTGTGAATTGTGATTCCAAATAATCCACGCATTCATCATGAATTGAAGTATTAAACCATGATTTAATGAGAGCCAAGAACATACTGTAAGGAGGACAGATTGTGCATCATGCATTCTACTAACCAATTCCACCGATGGTGGTACCACAGTTATGGCTAAATTTGTACCAACAAAGACACATCGTGATTTGTGACAATGTTTCTTACTAAATATTATTATAGCACCATGTGTTGCACAATAACATTTAATCTTGTATATCCCTTCCAACAAGTTGTTCCATGCTATTTTTTTTCCTAGTCTATCATTCTTTATGGTTTTGTCTTTTGTCTCTTTCTGCTTCTAATTATTTGCGTTCTATTTGAATAGCTTTCCTTAAGGAGGCCTCTCTCCCCATTTATCAGAGGTAATTGTTATATATAAAAGACTAAAAGTTAGATTAAATTACTCGTTATTTGTATGTACATTATAAGAAAAATCAACCATCTACCCTAAACTATAAAAACTGTCAATAGATCCGGAATGCATAAAAAAAAAGTTATAAATGGCAGTCTTGTTAAACTAGAATTGGTCAATGACTCGATTAGAGTATTGGGTCAACGAGTTACTAGTTCAACCAGTAGGTTAATGGTTGGACCGGTTAACTCAGTTTGTATTAAAAATTCTAAAAAATTCATAATATTACGTAACAATATTTAATAATGGTATACTCAAAATTTAAAAAACATTATCATGTCTAATTAAACAACAACAAAAATAACATTTTACTACTATAAAATGACACAAGTAAGTTGATAACATCATCAAATAACATATGAACTATATTTTAACTACAACAAAAACATACAATAAATTTAAAATCTAATTAAACAATGAAAATTTTGTTATAATGTAAATTAACAAATGACAAACATAACTACAAATAACTTAAAAGTATTAACTCGGCCGGTTCAACCGGTATGACCACCTGAGTCACTAGTTTTAGGCTTAAACTGACCAAGCCAACCTGATTTGATACAAAACCGGTTAGATGAGAGGTTCGGAGGTTAAATGCCCGATTCACGGTTGAACTGGTGAGACTGACTGATTGGAGCCGAATTTTATAATACTTGATAATTCGTTTTACAAGGATTCCTAAAATCATAATGACTTATTTGATTTTCTAAAAACAAAATACATAGAATAATTTAAACTTTACAGAAATTTGAAGTACCCAAATAACAACATCATGAACTTTTGAATAGAACTCAAAGTGCATGAAAAACTCAACTACAATTTTCTATCCATCACGGATCCAATTACAAACTTAGTCTTGACCTATTTAAATTCCCCAAGAAAATACATAATGGAGTGCCTATAAATTACATATTCATTAATATAATCTAACAATGTTATATGATGGACTGCCTTGTGTTTATAATGGAGTGCAACAATAATAGAGTTACAGTCTTTATTATTTTATGTAAAACCAATAGCAGGTACCTAATCACAAAAGATATCAAACATGTCATGTTGTCTCTGGGGATTCAAGCCATGCCAGAAGTGAAATCAGCTACAACATTCTCCACGAGCTCTTGTATCAACTTTCTCTCTATTTCCCTCTCCAAAATATCAATCTCCAATTCCATAAGCTCAACCCACCTTATCCCCACAACCTCTTTCCTTACAACATTTTCTACCACCAGCCTGTTACTGTCCCCACTATCCCTCCAAACAAACCTTACCTCACTACCTATTAAATCCTTCATTTGGGCCACAATGTGGTCCATCAAATATGGACATAATTCACCCTCTTGGACTGTGTGGGTCCCACTACACATTCTGCTCTTCAAGAAGTACTTCTCTGATCCATAATGACTACTAGTCATTTCCAATAGTGCAGCATTCACACAATCAAACACAAGTTTCTGATTTGATCTCATTTTCCTTCTCTTGGCCTCATAGAGAGGTTGATAATGAGGAGGGTCCTTAATATTCAGATTATAGGCATATTTGTCCCTTAATGATGGGTCAAGTGGGCTTTCAAGTGAATGCCATATAGGGTAAAATGAATTGAATTGTACTTGATCATCGAGTCCAGCGGTTGATAGTAGCTTTTCCACTAAGAGATGCAACTCTTGTCCCTCAAACTTGGAGTCTAAGGAAGAAACCATCAAGGGTTTGAATGAATATGGACTTGCTAGTTCTGAACATGAATCATTCCATGATAGGGTTCTAACTATTGATTCTATAGGTGGTGATTTGTCAATTACATTGGTCTTGAGAAGCATCATTGATCCTATAGATATAAAATATATGACATTCTGGTAAAAATGTAAACAATAATAATTAAGATGAAACCTACGTATAAACTAAAAATGCCACCATACATCTATTAATGACAGATATGTATAGCACATGTCTACTTTTCTAGTATGACATAAGTCATAAAAAGAGTGGACTTGTACAGAAAATGAAGTTATAAACCATGGTATAATCAGAACATACAATTTTCATATGTGTATCTAACTGTATGTATACGTCTATGAGACATGCAAAAAAATGAAAATTAGGTGAGACCTTATACAATCAAATGATAAAAATTGAGTATAATGTATATTTAGGTGATATAATCACACTATAGATAGAAGGGGAGACCATTTATCATCAAATGATAAAAATTATGCATGTGATATGAGGTGATTTGTGTATAAATTTGGGTGTCCATTAGTACCATGTATATATATATATATATAGCATTTCTCGCATATGTTTAAGATGAGACATCTATTTAAAAGGAAAAACTAATTATTAATAATACATATATCTCTCACATGTAAATGAATTGTTTTAATCACGTCTAAATTTGCCGATTATACATTTAAGACTTAAAATTAAATCACTTTATTCAAATTCAATTACTTACATGTGATTGAGATCAATAGTTTTATTATCCTACACCATCCAATAATTTTTTGTCTAGGTTTGTGGCATAAAAGAGTGTGAATATAGCTATACATGTGAGCTGAGACCATTTATCATAACATGAAAAAAATTGTTTATATGAAAAGTTTCTCAAAATAGCAAGATAATGATAAAGAAAGATAAAGGCCTAATTACCCAAGTGACCACCCTTCATATATTCAAAGGAATCATGAGCAGCATTATCATCTTCAAAGGGAGGGTTTAAAACTGAGATTGGACTTGGCTGATCCTGGTTTTCACTTGAAATCTCTGGCACCATGGTCTTCGATACACTCAATCCAGGCTGTGAAAACAAAAACACAGAGACAAAATCTGTTATTATTTTACTTCTTGAATTTAGCAACACAAGATATTTTTTATATGCATTATATTGAATTCTATACTCTTAACATTTTACCTTTCCCTTTTATTCCACAGTTAAGTAATCATCTAAATATTTGGAAAAACAACCGTTCATCACATCCCCTTCCTTTTTATGCTATCATTTTCACTAGAATTCCCAACATAGCCTAACTAAGTAGCCATGAGTGAAGTTAAACAAAATAAAAGGGCGGCCCAAAGCACTAGACCCTCACTTAGTGGGGTCTGGGAAGAGTATATGTACTCAACCTTATCCATGTAAACTGAAGACTGTTTACAGAATTTGAACCTATAATCTTATGATCATATTAAGCAATAACCTTACTGTTGCGCTAAGTCTACACTCAAAGTTAAACGAAACATATATATAAAAAATAAACAAATTGTAAAGTAGTAATAGCATTACCTCTGGAGTAATTATTCCTTGCTGTTGTCCATTAGAGACTGAATCTGATAATGTTTTGTTTAATGATCCACATAGAGATGAAAGAGAGCACTCTTCAAAGCTATTGAAACTTTGAAACACATCATCCCTAATGAGTCCAAGTGAATTTACTGAAGACACTGATGTTTCAGTAACACTAGATTGAGAAAGATTACACTTTTCCTTTGTTGGTTTCTTATTCCTTGAGAACAAGAAACTCATAACTTTCCCCTTAAATGATGATTTCACACTTTTTGACTTTTTCACCACCTTGGATCCATGTGCTATGATAGCATCATCATGATCAGAAACTTCAACTCTGAGACCAGTTTCACAGACAGCAGAAGAACCAGTGACATAACTTGACATAGGAAGAGTTTTAGCAGAAGAATGAATTCTTATTTCCTCATCAGTAGAAGAATCACTGCAAGAAACAAATTTGGTTGGTTTTTGGTCTTCATTAATAATAATACCCTCAACTTCTGATGTAACAGATTTCTTAGAAAGCATCTCTCCCAAAGTAGAACTTTTTTTCACATGCATTTGTTCTTGAACAACATTACTATTTGATGCCATTATGGTCCATCTTTCAGAAAGTCTTTTCTTTGCTTCTTTGTACACTGATGACTCAGGAGAATAAGAACCTGCACCAAACCCATTGATGGTATCCAATGAATGCATTGAAAATGTTGACATAGCTTCAAAATCATCATGATCTGGTTTGTTACATGAACTTTCATCACCTCTATTGGAAAAGAGTGAAGAATACAAAGTTTCTGGTCTCTCATAGAAATTTCCACTTTGAAAATTTCTAGTTGATAAAGTTGTTGGAGAAACGTCAGAGCTAGGCTTCAATACCACTATTCTAGTAGATTGAACTCGAAACTCCTCAACTTCCTTGCTTGCTGAACAAGAATAGTGTTTCTCATCATTTTTATTCTTCATTCCAGCATTGTCATTATCAACAATCTTCAAAGGTTTAAGGAGATTAATGTTGTTTGTCTCAGATAGTGGAGTTGAAGCACAATGAAGTTCATCCATTAACTTGATTAAGAGATCACTATTGGAGCTTAAAACTTCCAAGGCATCCGAAAATTGCGTCGACCGGCGCAATCTCTCATCAGCAAGCATCCTTTTTGCTTCCATGAAATTCTGATGAACGAGAGCCATCTTTTTCCCATCAACATCTTCTTCACTCCACTTTGTTAACCCTGTCTTGCCTCTTACATGACTTGTAGTTCTCTGAGAATTTTGCACCCATTTTTCATAGATATCCCTGTAAGAAACTTGTTCTGGACTTGCATGATGAACTTCATGAAGCATTGAAATTTCCTTATTCAATGGTGACCCAGAATGAAAACCATACACATTTTGAGAATAATAATTTTTCTGGCTTCTATCTATAGCTAAATTTAACTCTCCACTAGGAAATGCTTCAAGTCCCATTAATTTGGCAACTAAATTTGGAGGATTGTGTTTGGTGTCTTTTTCTTTGGACATTATTTTTAGGCCTGAGAATATTGATGGGTGTTCCATTTAATTTTGTAGCTTATGATCACTAACATGTAATTGAGTTGTTGAAACAGAAGAAGCTGAAAAACAAGTAAATTAGGTAATTTAGGTACATATATAAGTTAAGTGAGATATAGGAATACTAAAAAATAGCATAGCAACATTAACAACTAAATCATGAGTTACAAGTTATAACTATTCCAAGCAACTTGGAAATAAAATAAAAACTTGTTGGACAACTTAAAGAAACCTCCAACTGGGTAGCATCATCATGCTCCAAATAACACATAAAAACAATACAGATCAGCAAGTGAGAGGAAGAGATTCTTTTGTCGGTCTGTTTCTACCTTTTTGCTTAGTTCTAGTAATATGTCTTCCATCTCTACTGCCCAATACAGGATCTCAAACCATATCCAATACTAGTAATTTTGAAACAAAAATAGAAAAATAATAAATATTTAATTTTTTTAATTGATATGATATATTTTTAATAATTAGAAATATATTTTGGGACAACAAATTTTTGTCCATTCTGCCCACTCTACTTAAAATGTTCTAGTTCAAACTGCTTTTCATTTATCTCTTTTATTCTGAAAATACGAATAATTTTCTTTCAGGACAAGACATAACTATCATTTGGAATGCTTTCATTTTGATATATGAATTAAATTTGATAACCAGAACTCAGTAAAAAATTAGATCGAATTGATTTGGAAATTTATTTCTTTGGGTTTGTAATAATCCGAAGAAATGAAATTAATAAGATTTGATTTCATTTTATTAACTAGTGGTGTAAGGTTCCGCTAGATCCTAGTACCCAAAAGGTCAAGAATTTCATTCTTACGAGTGACATTTGTTGGAAGGGGTAGTCACGTACCCGGAAAAAATTAGTTGCTTACCCAAAAAAAGTAAAAGATATATTGATAGTACCAAAAAATAATGAACCATGTCACCTATGTTAACACGATATTAAGGTTATGATGAACATCACAAACTCATCACATTATCTATACTATATATAAAGCTAAAACTTGAAATAACTTCCTTCATGGTGTAATTTTCATTTCCAACATTGCCCTTAACATTATTTAATTTTTACAAAAAAACTATATAATCCTTAGAAACTACCACCAATACATTAATTAACCATATATCTCCCCTTAAATTAAACATTATCATAAACAAAAAAAATATATAATATATAAAAATTGAATATGTAATATCACACAATATTCGCTGGCATGCACGAAGTGCCTGTACACACTAATAATTATAGAGTTGTAATGCATTAACATTTGAGCCCCATCAATCCATATCAGATTCAAAAGTAAAGTTTATTTGACAACAAAATTCATTCGACAACTACCAACATTAACTATAATATTCATAATTACATTAACAATAACTGCAAACATTATCCATAATAATCACAATTACATTAACAATAGCTGCAATTTAAAACATTCTATCCATTTATTGGGGTAAAAAAAGTTAGTGAAGATGAAAATCATCTACTCGTATACCATTGTAGTGTATAAGCTTCATGATTTGTACCATGGGTTACTCTCAGGGCCTGGCCTAATATAACTGTGGCCATGTACATAAGAAAACCCTTAATTTATTAAAATAAATTATCGACAAATATTTTTAGGGGTTGAGAAAATGGTATGGCTACAGTTCTCACACGTGTTTCAGTTTTACAGTAAAATTAATCTTTTCAAGATTATATAAAACTTAAACAAAGATATTAATTTTAAATTTCAAGGAGGGACAAAAATACACAATAATACCGAGACAAAAAGAAAATAATAAGAGAAAAATAAATAATAAAGAGAGTGGAGAGATAGAAAAAGATGAGAAATATAGTACATTTTTGTAATGTTTAATAGAAAAGAAGAATGAAAGAAGATTAAGAGAAATATGTAATTTCTTCTCTTTGGTTGGATAGAAAGTAATGAAAGGAAGATAGTGTTGTATTTTGAGTGACACAAATATCCCTAACTAAGGAAAGAAGGGAAAAATTTGTTTCATTATTAATTAAAAATAAAGGTTATAATTTTAAATTTTATTATATATATTTTATTATAATTTCAATTGTTTTTTACTAATATTTTTATATCTAAAAAAGATTTATGTATGTTATTAATATCTATTAATAGTGTAAGAATTTTTTACATTATCACTACATTATTCACTATTAATCAATCATCATTTACTATTAATTAAAATTAATGCAAAAAAATGATGGATGATGCACTGTTTGTGTATAAATTCATTTACACTGTTAGTACATAAATATTACACTATAAAAACAAACAAGTAGAGAAAATTTGAAGGGTATATTTGACCTTTCATAAAAAATCACATTTCTCTTCATTTTTTCACCATATTTGAAGAGAAAAAGTTTATGGTGGATCTCACACCTTTTTTTATTCTTTCCTCTCCTTTTTTGGTCACAACCAAAGAGGAGAAATCCTTCATTTCTCTTCTATCTCTATCTCACTATTTTTTCTCTACTCTAATTCTATTATACCAAATGAAGGCTATGTGCTGGAGAATTCAAGATAGTAAGAAGATATAACGAAGGGGTTAGGGGAACAAGATCATCTGTTCTAAGAGGATCCTGTCTTTGTATCCCTGCCCAATGAAATAATACAAAATAATATAAAAATATTACTTTATAAAATAACATATTTTGATTGATCCGATATATCATTGAGGACACCAATCGGACAGAGGATCTGCCATCCTGGTTAGGGAATATGTTTATTGTTGTAATGAGAAAACTTCAAAAAGGTTTATAACATGAAATGATGAAAGTCTTATCCTTATATCCAACCTAATTCAATCTCTTTATCTCGAGAGGGTGTGAACAAATATATTCTCCATTAATGGATAGATAAATGTATGTATTTTTCATTGATTTTAATGATAAAACTATAATATCATTATAATTGAAAAGATAAATATATCATTGAAAGTTCTATTTTTCTTTATTTTTTGAATTACATGTCTCTCCATTAATTGAAAGAATCCTAACTCTTTAGCCCATCTTTAGTAGATCCACATTTTAATATATAAGTGTGTGATGTATAAGCTTATAATGTATTGTATTAGCTTATACTATCATTTTTTATATGGCATGCCAAACATACCTAAAGTGTGAGTTCTTCACTTTAAAAGGTAAACTAAAAGCCCATGTTTATGAATTATGATCTTTCATTGAAAAAATCAATAATTATGATCTTGATAATATATTTGCTTATATAAGCTGAGGAAAGTATTATTTCCCCCCCTAATAAACCAGCCTAAAAAGCATTCTAATCATAAAAGGTGATATGTGTCCTAAGGAAAATATTATATCTTTATAATAAATCAGCCTAAAAAAGTTCTAATAAAAACGTGACACGTGTCATTTGAACTAACATATATTAACTTCAAAATTTTTAGGCTGATTTGATGATAAACAAATTATGTAACTGTTGATTTTTTAATAAATAGCATACATGTTTATTTTACTTTGCTATAGAGAATGTCAAAATGTTTTTGGGAGCGAGTCTTATTTGAGAACGTGAAATGCCAATTATTTTATATGGAAGGGTTGGATTTATATAATAATGCCAATCATGTTTATGTTGGATTTATATGTCTTGGAAATATCAATATAGAAATCTTCATGACAGTAAAATTCTCAAATCTTAAAATGTGAAGATGGTAGGATGTTGGATTCTCATCTTTTTATTTGGGAATGTTGGATTTATATGATAATTCCACTTTTTAGTGTAAAATGACATCTAACCACTTAAATCATATTCATAAGAATGTTTATACCAATTAAACAAGAAACAAATATGATAATATTATTGCAAATATCATACCATTCTAACCCATTTTTTGCGTTCTCTTTTAGCATTGTGTTATTGATCGATCACGTGTTTATTATAGATAGTTTGTTAGATTGTTTTGCAACATGCTATTATAGATAGTTAGGTTATTTTGTAACCACTTTCATTCATCATTTGGATCTCAAGCTATCTTTTTTTCTGTATAAATAAGTTATCATTGACTTCTTTTTTTATCAATAAATATAAGGTATATTTTCCAAATTCACTTTAAATATAATTTGTGTGCTTTATATTCTTATGAGGAGTCATATTTTTAAGTATGTTCTACAAAATAATCCCCATAGCAAACATCACTTGATGTAATTTAGAGGAGCATGAATGACCATGACTCCATATATAGATAAAAGAAAACATTTGATTTTAGGAATTTAGTGACAAGGTGAATCACTTGACAATAGCATGGATAGATCCTTTGACATTTTATCTTTATATTAATATAAGTGAATGCAAATAGTTAGGTAAGAACATCAAGAAAGAAAATTAGATCCTTTAAGAGGAGATGGTGAATAAGGAATTAAAGGGGTTGGGACCTCTACTGTACCGGAAAAATCAGTATCAGGCTTAATTCCTAATATGTGATGCCTAAAAAATTTAAGGGTTTAGATTTAATTTTATTTTTAAATTAAATAAAATGAAGATTTTTAAGAAAATATTTTCCTCTTATATTCCAATATTAGAGAGTTCAATACTCCTTTTAATTTCATATAACCATTGTATAAACAAGATAACAAATAAAAAGATGCAAGTGGAATGAAGCCCCAAAAATATCATTGTTTTGTTAGTTTGACTTTATAATAATAATTTTTTCGATTGCCCTTAAAGAGACAAACGCCATACAATATATTTTGGCCTTTAAAATGAGTTAAAACAAAGAAATTTATATCATATGGTAGTCTTTAAATTCTGGGAAGGAGATCTTGAATGAGTCACATATATCGTTTTCTATTTATGAGTGACTTATAAGGTGCACATGCAATTGAAAATGACCTTTTAGATATAATATCAAAGGCCAACTAAATTTATGGTAACTAAAAATCATTCTTATTGAAATAAGAATGTTTTTCATCCAAGTTCACTACTAGAGAGATGTTATTCTTGTTCTTATTTTAGAACAGTAAACTAAATAAGCACCGTTCTTAAAGTTGTGAGTCAACATTAAAAAATAGAAAAAATTGTTACAACACAAAGAAATATAAATGCAGGTAGGTTTGTGAGGTCAATTTAAGAACATAAATAAAAATGTACCATTGTATGTAATTTTGGCTTAAATTATTTAAGTTATTGAAAAGTGTAAACAAATATATAATAATTAGTAGTATCATTTAAGAATAAGAAATATGTTACACCTTGTATAATGCTTACTTTGAGAAGTATGATTACCTTTCTATAAAAAGGACGATCAAATAATTATAACATCAATTCCTATGTGATCATTTGTACCTATACTCCATCATGCATTCCAACACAGCCATAGAGTAATGAAGAAGAGAGACATTTTACAAGTTGATTTTTTGAAAGAAAAATACAAAAGTAAGGGTCCATGATCAGAATAGAGTGGGGGATAAAATAGGATAAAGAGTTGAGTAAAATAAGAGTTTATTGTGCATCAAATAATTATGATATTGACGTGGTGGTGATAAATAACTGATCATTGTAAGTTAAATCAATAAGATGTATGGACACGTGGAATAAAATTGCACTATCTTATCATGCTTAGGTAAAAAACAACATCTCAGTCTGCTAAGATAGACCAATAACATAATATTATTAATATCTATCTTGTTGTCTCATATAACTCCATATATTTTTGTCTATCATGTTTCTCTTAACCCCTTCCACCAAAGTAGCCTTAAAATTAGGGGTGTAAGCAATTTTGATTTAAACTGTAAAATTGATGGAAGTGAATCAAACCAAACCGCAAAACAGATGGAACTGGATCAAACCGTAAAACAGATGGAACTGAACCAAATCGCAAAATGTGGTTCGATTTAGTTTTGCGATTCGGTTTGATTATTTTTTTAAGGAACCATTTATATTCGGTTTGGTTAATGGTTTTAGAAATTTAGGAACCATTAAAACCAAATTTGACCGCATAGTAAAGAAATAGATACTAGAGAATGATGTTTTATTGTTGTTTAAATTCTTCAACCAATTTCGTGTGAATTGTAATATTATGTATGTTATTATGTTATTATTATATATGTTATTATTTACTACATTGTTTTCCACTGTCTTTAAGATTTGGAACATATCTTTCGACTTTTATGATATTGAATTTGAAACTAACATATATCATATATTGTTATACATACATGTATATTGTTATATATATTACTAATTATGAATTATAATATTATATATAATTATTATATATTTTATAGTAATCGTCAATTATATTGTTATATATATAACTAATTAATATGAATTATATTATTATATATGTGATAATTTGCTCTTTTTTTAGTAAAATACATAATTGTTATATATGTTACTAATAAACAGTTACAAGTTTCAATTTTTTTTTACTCAGTTATATATGTTTCATAATTTGTGATAATAATAGTAGTAATGTTTTTTCTTTTATGGACAAATAAAATCTCTTGTAATACATTTTGAACTTTCAATTTATGCAAAATTTTTACAAAAAATAATAGGAAAAACATGGAACCGAACCGAACCATTCAAAAACAGTTCGGTTCAGTTCATATAGTTAAATTTGCTCTTAATTGAGCAAAAATGAATCATGTGTTTGTGTTCAATTCGGTCACCTAAATACACAAAAAACTGAACCGAACTTTTACCCCCTACTTAAAATAGTTAGGAGTTTCATAAATGTAATTCATAGTTTTGAAGTTTTTTTTCCTATTTTTCTTTCAAAAACAACTCATAAACAAACTTTTATTAGCACATACACCAGTCTAATGGGAGAAAGAAAATGTACATATCTTGAATTCAAGTTCACGATTTTCTTTATCACAAGGATTTGATATAAATTGCGAGTATAATGTCACTTTAGTTCATGAGATTGACAACATCGGTATATTTGGTTTTTGAGATTACGAAATCGACAACTTAGTCCCAAAAAATTATATATTACTAGTTAATTTGGTATATATTACGAAATGTTTGACATGATATGTTAAGTACTTAGATGGTGAATCTCCATCTTCAGGGACCAAATTGACTTATTGAATCAAATTTCAAGGATCAAAACTGTGCCAAATTACAAGAATTTGTCGAGGGTATGCATACAATTCATAGTGTTAGATTTCATCTCATCAATTTGATCATAATGTCTTCTGATTTACAAATTTAATCACACGACTTATGTAATAATACGTAGTTTCAAGATATTCATATATTATTTACTCGCATTTGTTATTTTATGAATGTTGTTATGAATTATTTCATTCATCTTTCTTCACGATTGGGTTGAAATAATTGGAGGATCCTTGCACTATTTTATAGTTAGAAACTTTTTTTCTAAGTATAGTGTTAACTGAGTCTTTTAAATTTAATTCGAATGATCAATTTAGTTCCCGGAGTTTAATTAAAATTGACCAATTTAATTCCTAAAATTTGATCAAATTTTGTTAATTGGGCCCTTGAAATTTGATTGAATTCATTTAATATGATTCTTGAAATATGATTCAATCACTCAATTTTTTTAATGAAATGAGTTACGTAACAAGTATTTAGACAATTAATAAGATAATGAGGCAAACACTCTCAGACTTACTTCTCAACATCATTTTCTATTAAAGTCTACCAAACCATGTTTAAACTTTGGACATCGAATAATAAATCATAGAAACACATCACATATCATATCCATAAACAAGGACTTTAGGCTTACCGAAATAAAGGTTGCTCTCCCAAAACACTTTGGGGTACGAATTTGAGGGCATATGTTTTGAACCGTTTTCTAGACTCGTCATCAAAACTGGATTATGAACTGTAAGCCCGAAAATTAAAGTCAACAAAAGTTACACATAAGAACTAGTACACCTTGTAGGTTCTGAATGATCTTTGATGCTAGAATTGTCCAAGACTACCAAAATAAAGCTTCTTGACGTTAAAGGTGAGATGAATCATCCTCTTATATTGTGAATAAATGTATAGACTCATTCTAAGATAAACCATAATTAACAAATTCATATAAGATATAATCATAATATAAATGTTTAATTTCTATGTTATAAGGTATAATCATAATATAAATGTTTAATTTATTTGAAGCTACCTAAATCTTAGGAGGATAAATGACATATAACCAAAAAAGCATAGACTTAACCAGCAATCAATCCTAATATTTATGTTCTTTATTAGGGGAATAACTTAAGAAGTCTCATTAACATATAATGATCAAAGAATCAACTAGGAATGTAACCAATTCTAGTTTAAACCACGAAATTTGTGAAATCAAATTAAAAAATATGGTTTAGTTCAATTTTACAGTTCAATTTGATTCTTTTT
The DNA here is from genome assembly GCF_001865875.1 of Lupinus angustifolius. Lineage (NCBI taxonomy): Eukaryota > Viridiplantae > Streptophyta > Magnoliopsida > Fabales > Fabaceae > Lupinus > Lupinus angustifolius. The sequence continues at coordinate 21,010,682 of NC_032019.1, read as the reverse complement.
CGAAGGAACCATTTAAGATTGATCAGTCTGTGGTTCTAGAGATTCATGAAGTGTTCAAACTGAACTACATACTTAGAAAATCATCATTTTCATTATTTCATAGAAGGCAAAGGAATAAAAGAAATGTGATATTGACTAAAATATATTTTAAGATTTGGAATTTAACTCCTTTAAATATATTGATATGCTATTGATATATTATATGAAAGTTTTATTTATTTATAGATAGTTTTGTTATTATCTTGTAGTTATAAAAACTAAATTTATTTTCGCAATTGTAATTATATATGACTCCTTAGTTATGTGACTTTGTTTTAGCAGAGTTAAGAATTTATATTTTTCTATAATAAATATTCTCATAAATTTATTTATTTCCTGATGATTTTGCTTAAAAAAAATCAACTACCAACATTTACAAATATAAGGTGGTCAACCATTTTTTCCATTAAACAATTAATTAAGAAGTAAGAATAAATTACTAATGACATAATGTGACCATGATAATCAACATATAAGAACATCATGTTGAAATTTTAATATTATTTCATTTTTCCTCATTTTTGTTGTACTAGTCTTTGCTAAGTTTTTGGATATGTCATTTTTTAATTTTTGTTATGCAATTATGAATATGAATTGTGTTTTAAATTTTGAAGTATGTAAGTTAGTTAAAATGATAGATGAAATGAACAAACACTGCCTTATAAAATATAATTTAAAATAATGTATTATTTTTAAAAAAAAATTAAGCAACCTGTGGTACCAAACCAAACCATTCATGAAGGGTTTGTTTCCTAAACTAAATTTAAACATTAACCGAACTAAACTGAGCCTTGACCTTCTATGCGGTTCGGTTCATAAATTGCACCCAAAAAATGAATCAAAATGTTACACCCCTAGAATCAATACACAATCAAAGCACAAGTTAGAGTACTCTTAGAAAACAAAACTCCATTGATATATCTTTGCTTATTGAATGCAAGAGATGAAAGGGAAGAAGAGATTTGTAACGAATGAAAGGAAAAACTAATCTTTCATTATATTTGAATTGAATTACAAACCGAAGGAAAAGAACAAGTATATATAGGTTGGTTCATAATAACCTATCCAACTAACTATAACAGATTAATGTGAAGAAAGATTACACCAAATGCACAAAGCAATAAAACTCCTATTGTATAAACTCGGGTTGCTTGGCAGTGAAGTAACAATTGTCTAGCAATTCCTTTTAGGCTTTGAACTGCTGATGGTTGATCATATTTGGTCCAGGGAGTAAACATGCAACACTTGTCAATATTCTTGAATTCGTGATTGAGTCTATCTCCTTCATGATGCTCCAAGGATATGTCAATGCATTGAGAAACATGGACCAAGTTAAGCTCATGCTGATGCATCACGCCTGTTGTCTTGGTTGAGAGATCTGTGTTACGTTGTATTGAGTTGGCTGAGATGGCCAAGCTTCCAATCAAGGCTGCTACTCCATGCTGCAATGGCTTGTCCAAGGAGCTTGATCTCGAGTCTGCAACAACTAGATCATCAACTATAACTGGATCATCATGCACCAACCTACAAGAAATTAGCTTATGAGAATGAATTAAGTTTAACATCCCCCACAAGATGGAGTGTGTATATCATACAACCCCAGCTTGGAAAGATTATTGAAAAAAATCCCTGGAGGTTGAGCTTTTGTAAATATGTTTGCCACTTGATCACAACTAGCAATTGGTAAGAGATGCACAACACCATTTGAGACCTTGTCTCTAATGTAATGACAATCAATCACTATGTGCTTAGTCCTTTCATGAAACACATGATTAACAACTATGTGATTATCACAATATAAAATAATAGGACCAACATGACTTAGTTGTAAATCATTAAGAAGGTATAGGAGCCAATGGCCTTCACAACCAGTAAGAGCCAAAGCTCTGTACTCTACTTCTGCAGAGGACCTAGACACAATCTTTTGTCTTTTACTTTTCCAACTAATCAAGGATTCTCCAAGGAAAAAACAAAAACCAGTAACTGATCTTCTTGTGTCAATACAAGAAACCCAGTCACAATCACTGAAGCCTCTTAAAGAGATGGTGGTTTCAGTAGGATAAAAAAGACCTTTTCCTGAAGCACCCTTGATATATTTCAAGATTCTCATAGTAGCCTTAAAATGATCAATAATAGGAGCTGCTAGAAACTGACTCAAATGTCCAACAAAGAATGATATTTCAGGTCTTGTATGAGTAAGATAAACCAACTTACCAATGAGTCTTCTATAGGAGGTCACCTCAGGGTATAGTGCACCAGAAGCACTATGAAGCTTAGCATTATTATTTATAGGAGTAGTAGAAGACTTTCTAGCAAGCAAACATGATTCTTGAAGTATGTCAGTGGCATACTTCCTTTGGCAGAGACTTATCCTATCCTTACTTCTTACTACTTTAATTCCTAAGAAATACTTAAGTGTGCCAAGATCTTTGATGCTAAATTTTTTGTCAAGTATATTCTTTATAGAATTTATTTCATCAAGGTCATCTCCTACAATAACAAGATCATCTACATATACAAGAATCACAGTATAGCTATTGGCACTTATTTTGGTAAACAAAGAGTAGTCTGCTCTAGACTGAGTATACCCATGTTGGACTAAAGCAACAATGAGTTTGGCATTCCATTGCCTGCTTGCCTATTTTAGACCATATAGAGACTTCTCTAGTTTGCAAACAAGAGAAGAATTAGGTATGTTAAGGCCAGGGGGAGGTTTCATGTAAAAAATTTCAACTAAATCACCATGTAGGAAAGCTGTATTAACATCTAGTTGATAAAGATACCAATTTGTTTATAGAAGCAAGAGCAACAATGGTTCTAATGGTGGCCATTTTAATGACTGGACTAAAGGTGTCAATGCAGTCAATTCATGTAGTTTGAGTGTATCCTTTAGCCACTAGTCTAGCCTTGTATATCTCTATACTTCCATCAGCATTATGTTTTATTTTGAAAACCCATTTGCAACCTATGGCTTTCTTATCACTAGGTAGTTCGGTCAAAATCCAAGCACTGTTTTTCTCGAGTGCCTTTAACTCAGTGTTAATGGCATCAATCCAATGTTGATGTTGGATTGCCTCAACATAACTCTCAGGCTCAATATTGGAGCTAATGGCTAAAGTATAGTTTCTATGGTTGGAGGATAATCTCTTATAGGACAAGACTTTGGATAAGGGATATTTGACAGCTTTCTCACTTATATATGAGGCATTTGTTCCTAAAGAACAATGGTAATCTTTTAAATAGTTAGGAAAATTCCTTTGTCTAGAAGATCTTCTTAAGTCATTATTGGTACTATTGTTGTAATCAAGAGATTCATCCTTTTGGTTCAGTTGGTAATCTTCAGTATCTAAAATATGATCATCACTACCTTCTATTGTGGGAAACTCATCTTGACAACTAGGTTCATGGCTCACATTATGATCTAGATAGTGATCCTTAATGCTAAAAGAGGAAGTAGGTAGAGATATATCATTGTCTTCTCTAACCAAATTCTTACTATCATCAAAAGGAAAAACAGTTTCATAGAAACTAACATTCCTAGACACGAAAGTTTCTTTATTCATGCAATCAAACATTATATACCCCTTTATACCATGCTTAACACCAAGAAATACACACTTTCTGGCTCTAGGATCAAGTTTTTTTTCCTGTTATTAGTCAAAGTAGATGAAAAACACAAACAACCAAAGACTTTAAGATTTAAAAGATTTGGCTCAAGTTTGTAAAGGATCTCATAAGGAGTTTTCTTATTAAGGAAAAGAGATGGTTGTTTATTAATCAAATATAAAGCATGAGCAACACCATAATTCCAAAAACATTTTGGTAATGATGATTGATAAGAGCTCTAGTTACTCCTAGTATGTGTTGATGTTTCCTCTTAACAATTCCATTTTGTTGAGGGGTTTCAACACATATTTTTTGATGAATAATTCCTTTGGAATTATAGAAATTCTCTAATCTGAATTCAGGTCCATTATCAGACATTATGGCTTTTATCTTACTATCAAATTGGTTTTCAGCCATGTTAACAAAGGATTGAATAAGTATAGATGTCTCAGATTTAGCTTTCATAAAAAACAACCAAGTATACCTAGATTTATCATCCACAACAGTAAGGAAATATCTATGTCATAGGATGGATGGGATAGAAATAGGACCCCATATGTCCATGTGAATGAGATCAAAAGTGTGAATAGATTTATTAATACTGTCATGGAAAGATAACTTTCTTTGCTTATCATAATGACATATATCACATGGTTCAGTATTGACTTTATTATCTATGAAAGAGAACATTTTATTCAAGATGGCAAGCTTGGCATTGAAGGGATGACTAAGTCTTTTATGCCACAAGTCATAGTTGGCAGAATTGTTAGTTTCAGTTTTCTCAACATTGTTAACTAATCCATTGAAATTGTAATGTAAATTCTTAGCACTAATGATGTATAACCCTATTTTTGCCTCAGCTGCACCAATCATCCTCAATGTGGACTCTTCCTGCATCACACATTTGGAGTTGGTGAAAGTTAACTTGCAGTTAAGTGCATAGGTTAATCTGGAAATAGAAATTAGATTAAAACTGAAGTTAGGAATGTAAAGAACATTGCTTAGACACAAATCATTGGAAAAGAAAACAGTTCCTGCAATGTTACTGACAACATTATTTCCATTAGGAAATCTAATTTGAATTGGATCTATTTTTTTGAAGGATTGAAATTCTGATAAATAGAAGCAAACATGATCAGTTGCTCCTGTATCAAGAACCCAATCCTTTGATCTAATCCCACAAGCCATGAGTTGAGGGTTACCTTGACTTAGAGAATCAATATTGGTAACTTGATTTGTGACTTGATTTACTTGGTGATTGTCTGGTTCTTTAATCATAGCTAGAATGACTTTATGTTGATCAGCAGTGAAGACTCATATGCTTTCTTTGGTGTCTTGATCACTTTCTTCATTGCAATTAACAATATTATTGATATTGTTGTTCTTCTTGTAGTGAGGGGGAAACCCATGTTTCTTGTAACAAGTGTCCACAGTGTGGCCAACCTTATTACAATAGGAGCAGATCTTGCCATTAGAGCTACCTCTTCCTCTTCCTCCATTGTTCACATAACCTTTTCCTATGCTAGTATTAGTGAAGGTTCCAAATCCTCTTCCCTTGGATTTTGGCCTACTAGGATTCTCATTAGATGTATTAGCAAGAATCCTTGCATCACCTAATTGACCATTTACATCCAGAAACTGTCTTTCTTGTTGATTATGAAGAGAAAAAGGTCTTATTTATGGATGGAAAAGGATCCATAAGCATGATCTGAGATCTAACAGTAGAGTAATTCTCATTAAGACCTCTTAAGAATCTAATGACATAGCCATTTTACCTATAGGATCTAACAAGAACAACAAGATTAGAGTCACACTGTGCTAGACATGAAGGTAAGGGTCTGAAATTATCTAGTTCTTGCCATAACCCTTTCAGGTCTGTGTAATAGGCATCTACAGATAGATTTCCTTGCCTTGCACTATAGATTCTTTCTTGCAAATCACAAATCCTGAAAACATCACCTTGATAATATCTCTCCTTCAGATCCTGCCAAACTTCAAGAGAGGTGTCCAACCAAAGAATGCTTTGCAAGATTGATGCTCTGATATCATCTTAGAAATATCATAGTAGAAGAATACGCAACATAACATCAATTGATGCTCTGTATCATCTTTGAAAACAAAACTCCATTGACATATCTTTGCTTATTGAATGCAAGAGATGAAAGGGAAGAAGAGATTTGTAAAGAATGAAAGGAAAAACTAATATTTCATTATATTTGAATTGAATTACAAACCGAAGGAAAAGAATAAGTATATATAGGTTGGTTCATAACAACCTATCTAACTAACTATAACAGATTAATGTGAAGAAAGATTACACCAAATGCACAAATGATGTGAACCTCTTGGGTAAAAGGCTCTTGAAACGATCTATCTTGGTTGGTGTATAGCCTAGGCTCACGGTTGAGTTAAGCCTTCGAGATATGTAGCGGAAATAACTTTTGTTTTGGATAAAAGAAGATGGAAAAGAGATGAGGTGAGGCGCCACAAACAATTCAGTTGTTTGATAAGCCAAGTGATGCTCGCCACAAGAACTTGGTTCTTGATAAGAACTTTTAATCTTGGTTCAGCCAAGAAGGTTTGGAGAATACTCTCACAAGGATATAATCCTCTTTGATTCACAAAGGAATACAATTTAGTTTGACTCAAAGTTGTCTATTCCTCAACATAGAACATTACATATATAGTGGTTTGGCTTGCTTTGCCTCCACGAAATTACCATGAAAATAAAGCCTAATAACTTGCCTAATTAAGACTCCTAATGTACTACTTTATGGCAATCCAACATAGGATGCTTATTGACTAAGAACCTACACACTAACAAGGCCTTATACATGTGTCTCACGGCCATGCTATGGATCATATTCCTCACATGTTTAATTAGCCTACATTATTACATTTAAAGACAAATAATGAGTAACATAAGGTGCCATTTGTTGTTCTTCCTTGTGCTCCACGGTTTGAATGAGCTTTGATGAGCCTTGGATTCCCTTCTTCCTTTGTTGCACGAGTGCATGATGGTAGGGAAGTCTTGGACACATTGGATTCCTTTCTTGCATTGATCCCATATTGATTCCACGGCTAAGCATTGAATCATGTGAGTTAACCATGAAATAATTCCTCCATTAAGGCTCTTATGGCTAACATAAATGTTGGTTTTATCATAGGATTCCATTTTGAGTAATTCTTCATATTGTCCACGGTTTCTTAGGTCATTGAAGGCTAGAAACCTTGGATTCTATTTACCATTGAAGTTCACGACCTTGAGAGTAATTCCTTTGAGCACATGGTTGAAAACATGTCATAATGCCCTCATAAAGTCTCAACGACCATATTTGAATGTTGATCAATATGGATTCCTATCTTCAATTGGTCTTCATGGTTAGCATAAATGTAAACGTCTTCCAACGACCATATTAGACTCTAATTACCTGCCAAATAATATTAGACAATGTTAGAATAAATTTGGTTCATGAAAATATTAAGTTGGTCCAAGCATTAAAGTGTCGGTTACACTTTTAGGCTTGGTTTAACTACTCACGAATCAAATTTTATTCTGGTCAATTTTTATGGGCAGATTTATGACAAACATGCTGAAATTAATTAAACTAAGTGTTGAACAAAAGTTAGCCTACACATTTATTATAGAAATTAAAATGACTCAATACTTATTAAATTGACTAAGCCTGACTCGACCAGGCTACGCTCAACGCCTCATGCAGCATGCTAGGCGCATGCGCCTCGGTCAGATTTCCTGGCCAGGCCAGTCTGGCCCAGCACCTGGTGCATCATTGTACGCACCAAGTTCCCCAACCCGGTCAGGGTTGTCTCGGTCAAGAATTGAGCCTGATGCGTCTGGCTCCATGCGAGGGCCATTTTTGGCGCCTTGCCCAGACCCGTGGCCTGAGTCCTGCGCATGGCCTGGTCCATCCTTGGCTCGGTCAGAGCCATGGACCAAGATGCTAGTGAGCATCTTTACATCCCCTTGAGCTATTTTTGGCTCACCATCATGGATCAACATTATGAGTTGTCCAAGGGCATTTTGAACCCTTTTTGCCCGAGCCCTAGTCATAGTGCCACTCATGCCTTCAAGACTACCAAGATCAAGATTAGGCTCTTTGAGGATCATATCAACAAAGCAATAAAATCCCTATTGTATAAACTCGGGTTGCTTGGCAGTGAAGTAACCATTGTCTAGCAATTCCTTTTAGGCTTTGAACTGCTGATGGTTGATCATATTTGGTCCAGGGAGTAAATATGCAACACTTGTCAATATGCTTGAATTCGTGATTGAGTCTATCTCCTTCATGATGCTCCAAGGATTTGTCAATGCATTGAGAAACATGGACCAAGTTAAGCTCATGTTGATGCATTAGGCCTATTGTCTTGGTTGAGAGATCTGTGTTATGTTGTATTGAGTTGGCTGAGATGGCCAAGCTTCCAATCAAGGCTGCTACCCCATGCTGCAATGGCTTGTCCAAGGAGCCTTATCTCGAGTCTACAACAACTAGATCATCAGCTATAACTGGATCATCATGCACTAACCTACAAGAAATTAGCTTATGAGAATGAATTAAGTTTAATAAGTACAATTGCTAAACAATTGATATAATGTCTCCATCTGTTTCATAGCCTTGATTTTCCTTATGCACTTTACGAAACACATAACCAAGGTTTAACCTTATATGGCTAAACTATTGTTTTTCATAGGTCTTACTTTCATCATTGGAGAACAGATAGTATGTCTAATACAAAGTCAATTTTTTGTGTTATAAACATGTGCCAAATATACCTTGGAATTCACCACAAAATGAAACATTGAAATGGAACATGAATGAATCTGCAAAAGATAAATTGCAGGCACTGGAATGTCCTTCTTGGCCATAATGGTACCATAATCTGCATGTTTGCAGCATCAGTGGGTGTTAGAGATTCAAATAGAGCAGTCTAAATGGATGTTGCTTTTGTACTGGAAATATCCTTGCAAAATCCTTGGCTGGTAGAAAAGGTGATGTTGATTGAGTTGGATTCAAAAAATGCTCTAGCATGGGTTAACAAAATATACACAAAATGGGCATTGTCTGCTGGTGCGCCCTCATAGCCCACTTTTTTGTGTGGACAAGGCATATAAAATTTGTCCATTTCGCCCGTGGACATTTCTTTTGGTAACGCGGGTGACTCACAAATATATTTTAAGTAAAAATTAAGAAAAAAATCAAATAAGTTATGATATAATGTGATTTTTATTCCTAAAAAATTGTAATTAGTGTAATTTTTTAAACTTCATATAAAATATAAAAGTTCTTTTTTAATTTTTTATCTTCAACTAATTTATTTAATTTAATTTTTATTTATTATATGATTTTTTTTTAATTATTCAATAATGCTTGCGGGTCGTTTGTTAGTCCGTTTTAAAACGGGCAGTGCATTGAATTTTATGAGCATTTATGGGCGCGGACAAAACTAGTCGGACAATCCATTTTGCTATCTCTAGTTTACAAGATGGAAAAGTGTCCATGGAATCTATGGTTCATGTGGAATAAAATGAAAGTACACTTTGTACATAGAAATAGATAGGCAAATAAAATTGCAGCCTCTTTGGACAATGTTAATTAATTGCATAGTTAATTATAATATTTTAGTTATGAAGAAAATCTTTGCTCTTGACATTGACACAGTTTTGATGAAGACACCAATATCACCAAAAAGAAGAAAAAGAAGAATACTTATGAAGACAAAGAAGACAAATTAGTCTTAGTCTAAATAGGTAGTAATGCTCAAACTATTTTTAAAGAAAATTGAAACACTTCAAGTATAAACAAAACAATTTTCAAAATTAGTGTGTAACAAGTTACTGTATCTAAGTAACAGGTTACATAAGTGAGAAAACCAGTTACCCAACAAAAACTGTGCAGGATAATCGATTACTGTATGTGAGTAACAAATTACCCAGTTTTAGCAAAGTTGAGTAATCGATTACTCAAGGTTGTAATCAATTACTCTAATTAAATTTTAAATGCCCAGTTGAACAGAGAGTTTGGGTAATCGATTACTCAAGGCTGTAATCGATTACTAAGAGTTGCTCCATCAGTTTTCAGATTTCAAAATGAATGGTTTTCATCCCAAACGAAATGGTTTCATTCCAATCAATTTCTACCCTTTCAAAGAGGTGTTATGGCTGGTTGGAAAGCCTATTTAAAGGCATTGAAACTCAGAATCAAATCATAACTTTTACACAAACTTTCAAACATAATTCTGAAAATTCTATGAAATATTTTCTGCAGTTTTTGCAACTTGTTCTTAAACTTTCAAAGTGAATTTTCTGAGTTGCTTGAAGTAAAGTGTTTCAAAGTTTTATAAACTTATAAGAGCATTATTACTTAGTATACAAAGTGTTATCAGATTGCAAATGATATTACATTCCAAACTTGTAAAGACAATCATGCCATTGTTGTAAATTCTTCATTGACATTGAAGAATTCTTTCTTTCACAAGGGTGTAATAAGAAATGGGATAGAGTCACTTGGAAAGGGTATTTTCCAAGACTGGCATAAGTATTAGTGAGTGAGTAAGATACATAGAGGTCTCGAAGTGAGATATTGTAATTACAACTCATAATATTTAGTGAAGAAATCTCTTGTGCTACAAGAGTATTGGACGTAGCCTTCAGTGGACAAGAAGGTGAACTAGTATAAAATCTCGGTGTACTCTCTTCTCCTTTATCTCTTGATTTTTACTTGTTAATTTTCTACATAATTTTTCCGCTGCACTTAACTCTTGATTTTGCGGAAAGAGTGGCCATACCTTTAACTCAACTAATTCACCCCCCTCTTAGTTGCAATCTTAGTCTTAAAATTGGTACCAGAGCTATTTTTGAGTAAGTTATTCTCAATATGATCCTATATTGAAGATGACCTCAAGATCATTCCTAGGAGAAGGTTCCAACATCAACCGCCCTCCAAGCTTTGTAGGAGAGTGCTATGACTTTTGGAAAATCAGAATGAGAATCTTCATAGAATCTCAAGACTTGGACATATGGAATGCAATTGAAGAAGGACCATATGAACCCTTCATCATAGTCAACAATGTAAGGGAAGTAAAGCCCAAATCTTCATGGATTGATTAAGATAAAAAGAAGGTACAATATGATCTCAAAGCAAAGAACATCCTCACTTCAACACTTGGCATTGACGAGTTCTTTAGAGTATCAAACTGAAAATCTGCCAAAGAAATGTGGGATACTCTAGAGACTATACATGAAGGAACTGAGGAGGTAAAAAGGTCGAGACTCAACACTCTTTCCCAAGAATACGAAATGTTTCGTATGAAACCTGAAGAGAAAATTCTGGATCTTCAAAAGAGGTTTACTCAGCTCACAAATCACCTTATTGCACTTGGTAAGGTACTATCAAATAGTGACTTTAACTTGAAGGTTGTAAGATCACTCACAAGAACGTGGCAACCAAAGGTAACAACCATTTCTGAAAAGAAAAGTTTATCAAAAATATCACTGGCTGCTTTGTTTGGTAAATTGCAGGAACATGAATTAGAACTCAACTAACTTGACCAACATGAAGAGCAAGAAAAGAAAAAGAAGAATATCTTTCTCAAGGCGAAAGTAGACAAATACGAATCATCAGAATATGAATCTAAGGAGGAAGAAATGGAAGACATGAGTCTTCTTGTAAAGAACTTCATCAAGTTCCTTAAAAGGAACAAGGATGCTAAAACTGGACAAATGAGGAAATTCACCAAGAACAATGACGCCTCTACTTCAAACTAAAACTTCACATGCTTTGAATGTGGCAAGCCTAGTCATATGAAGATGGAATGTCCAAACCTGAAAAATAATTCTTTCAAAGGGAAGAATGAAATGAGGACTAGACGGAGAGCCTATATTGCTTGGGAAGACAATGATACCAGTCCCGCCTCTAAACAAGAAAATGAAGAACAAGCATATATCTCTTTAATGACATCTCATTATTCCGATAACGAAGAGGATAATTTGGGAGTCACTTGCAACTTATGGTACTTGGATAGCGGCTGCTCAAAGCACATGACGGACGATAGAAATAAGTTCTCCGTTCTTACTCCAAGGGACAAAGGCTGTCACATTTGGTGATAACAACAAAGGAAAAATACTTGGAGTTGGTAGAATTGGCAAGCCACCCTCAACAACTATAGAAGGTGTATTGTATGTTGAAGGACTCAAGCACAACCTACTAAGCATAATTCAATTATATGACACAGGCGTTCATGTGACATTCTACATGGATAAGTGTATCATCGAAAATAGGAATTCTCAAAACTCTAAACTCATTGGTAAGAGGATAAATAATATATATACGATTGCCATAAACTCCTCTTTACCAATAATATGTTTAGTTGCTAATGATAATCATGATGCATGGCTTTGGCATAGGAGAATTGCTCATATTCATATGAACCATTTAAATAAACTCATAAAGAAAGATTTAGTTGTTGGTTTACCCAAAATGAAGTTTGTTAAAGACAAACTATGTAGTGCTTGTCAAATGGGTAAACAAACAAAGACTTCTTTTAAACCTAAGTATATGGTTTCTAGACCATTGCAATTACTACACATGGACTTATTTGGCCCCTCAAGGACAAAAAGTTATGGTGGTAACTACTATGTTCTTGTTATAGTAGACGATTTTTCGAGATATACTTGGACTATGTTCTTTGTTCATAATAATGAGGCATTCAAAGCCTTTAGGTTTTATGCTAAAAGAGTTGAAAATGAAAAGTCACTAAAAGTCGTTGTTATAAGAAGTGATCATGGGGGAGAACTTCAAAACTCTTCGTTTGAAGAATTCTATGATGATCTTGACATCAATCACAATTTTTCTGCTCCTAGAACACCACAACAAAATGGTGTTGAAGAGAGAAAGAATCGGTCTTTAGAAGAACTGACTCGTATAATGTTGAATGAAACTAACCTCCCAAAATATTTCTGGGATGATGCAGTAAGTACTGCATGTTATGTTTCAAACCGAGTTATTATAAGACCAATTCTTAAGAAAATCCCCTATGAACTCTTTAAAGGTAGAAAACCAAACATTTCTCATTTGCATGTATTTGGTTGTAAATGCTTTGTTTTAAATAATGGTAAGGATAACGTAGGTAAATTTGATGAAGGTATCTTCCTAGGCTACTCTCTTACGAGTAAAACTTATAGAATTTTTAATAAAAGAACTCTAGCCATGGAAGAATTCGTTCATATATCTTTTTATGAAACCAATCCTGTGATAAAGGATGGGTTAATTCTTGATGAAGAGGACGTGTCAAGTTCCCATTCTAATTAAAAGTCTATTACTGATTCTACAACTAAATCTGAGCATCTGAGAATGAATGATAATTTATCCTCTCAAGAAGAGCATATTCATTCTGATTTACCAAAAGAATGGAGAATTCATCGAGATCATCCTATTGACAATATCATTAGTGATATTAGCAAGGGTATTACTACCCGTTTAATGCTAGAAGATGTGTGTCTTAACATGGCCTTCGTCTCTCAAATAGAACCCTCCTAGATTGATGATGCATCGAGGATGAACACTGGATTCTTGCAATGCAAGAAGAATTAAACTAGTTTGAGAGAAATGAAGTTTGAGAACTTGTTCCTAGACCTAGAAATAGGCATGTTATAGGAACTCGTTGGGTATTTCATAACAAATCTGATGAAAATGGTATTATTGTTAGAAATAAAGCTAGATTGGTAGCCCAAGAATACAATCAGGAAGAAGGTCGCTCCAATTGCTAAACTTGAAGCTATTAGGCTATTACTTGCATATGCATGTTCTTTAAACTTTCAGTTATATCAAATGGACGTAAAAAATATTTTTCTCAATGAATATATTCAAGAAGAAGTGTGTGTAGAACAACCTGATGGTTTTGAAGATTATAAATATCCTTCTCATGTTTACAAATTAAAGAAAGCTCTCTATGGCTTGAAGCAAGCTCCACGTGCATGGTATGATAACAAATTTTCTACTTGAAAATGGATTTACCAAAGGAAAGGTCAACACTACACTCTTTATAAAGAAAATAAATCATCATACTCTTCTTGTCCAAATTTATGTAGATGATATTATTCTTGGTTCTACTAATGAGGTTTTGTGTAGTGATTTTGTAAAAATGATGCAAGGAGAGTTTGAAATGTCCATGATGAGGAAGTTGAATTACTTCCTTGGATTACAAATCAAACAACTTGATAATGGAATTTTTGTAAGTCAATCCAAGTATTGTAGAGATTTGATGAAAAGATTTGATATGGATGATTGCAAGTCAATAGCTTCTCCTATGGGATCTCGTACTTACATTGATACAAATGAAGCTGGAAAATACATTGAAATATCAACATTTTGAGGTATGATTGGATCTCTTGTATATTTAACTGCCAGTAGACCTGATATCATGTTTAGTGTATGTTTTTGTGAATGCTATCAATCTAAACCAAACGGATCACACTTAGTTGTTGTTAAGAGAATCATGAAATATCTTAAAGGTACAACTGACATTGGATTGTGGTATCCAAAAGGAAGTATATATGATTTGGTTGGTTATTCAGATTCAGATTTTGCTGGATGAAAATCTGAGAGGAAAAGTACAAGTGGTACTTGTCATATTTTAGGAAATGATTTAGTCTCTTGGTCTTGCAAGAAACAAACATGTATTGTTCTAAGCACTGCTGAAGCTGAATATATAGCAGAAGGTAGTTGTTGTACCCAAGTGTTGTGGCTTAAACAACAATTACAAGATTATGGCTTAGACTTAGGCTGCACTCCTCTAAAATGTGACAATACTAGTGCTATAAACCTCACAAAGAATCTAGTTATGCATTCTAGAACTAAACACATAGATATAAGGCATCACTTCCTTAGGGACCATGTCCAAAAGAAAGATGTGATCGTTGAATTTGTTGATTCTCATGACCAACTAGCAGTACTCATAACCAACTAGCAGATATTTTCACTAAACCCTTGGATAAAGAACCTTTTTATAAAATTAGACGTGAATTAGGCATTTTTGATGAAGCTCACCTATCATAACATGATTATATGTGTGCTTCATTATGTTTATCTCATGCCTACTTGTACTTAAATGTGTTCACTTATGTTTAAAACTTTCAAATTTTGGGCCAACAATCATTTTCCTAGCATCAGTATGCCTAAAATTATTATTTTCTGGGGTCAGTAATCGATTACTCTTGAGAGTAACCAATTACAGGGTTGAACATAGAGTTTCAGTAATCGATTACTCAAGTGAGTAATCGATTACTTAAATCTGATGTTTGAAATTTTTAAAATTTTTAAACTGAGTAACCAATTACTCTGTGGAGGTATATATATGTTTTTCTTCATTTTTTTCAAACTCATCCTCTTCCTCTTCCTCTTTCTCTCATGTAAACCATTCCCAATCTCTAAAAAGTCCATTTTCATCTGTTTTCAGTGGTTTTTGTGTCCATTCATATCATATTTTCAATTCTAAACACTTCTGTACCATCATTTTCATGATTAGTGGACCAAATAAAAAAAACCCAAATCTCCTAAACCCAAAAACATAAAACCTTCAAAAACCCAATCCATGGCATCTTCTTCAAAAACAAAGAAGTAACACACTAACGTGACTCAAAAGAAGCAAGGGACTTCATCCTTGGATTCTAACCCTCTGGATTTAGCAAGACTTCTCGCAAATGATGAACAACGCAAAATCTCTGAAGAACACTTCAATGGACGAACCATCTTTACTCCAAAATTCGGTAAAGTCGGGAACTTGGATTCTAACCTTTTTGATTTTTGCTATGAAACAAATGATATTTATCCTGAACTTGTTAGAGTATTTTACTGCAACTTGAACTTCTAGAAAAATCATCTTACTTCCTACGTGAAAGGAAAAGACAATGTTTTGGATTTAAAAACTCTTTGTTCATTGTGTTTTAACATACCCACTCAAGGTAGCACAACGGGTTTCGGCCTTGTTTGTGAATGGGATAACTATGATCGAAAGGATTTCTACTATTCTCTGTGTAGAATTTGAAACGGATAAATAGAAATGCATAAGCAACAAGGCTTTGATGAGATTGTTAAGAATAGAGATATCATATCTGCTGAACATCTCAAACTTGAGGACTGCTTGCTTCCTTACTTTTTGAGCTATGTTATTTTGCCTAAATTTTCAAACCACTCTCAAATCAGTGACATAGAACTTCAATTGATGTATGTTATGAAGTATAACATCAAAATCAATTGGGCTCAGATGATAATGAGACAAATGTGGACTGTTCGATGAACTCAAAGCCCCTTGCCCTATGCAATCTTCATAACCAATATTCTTGAACATTTTGGTGTTTCTGCTGCTGGTGAAACCAAGGTCTCTCTTAATCTTCGAGAAAGCCAGATTGATGTGGAACTGATCCACACAATGGGCTTCTCCTTAAATCCTTGTGACCTCACCTATAAGCATAGAACTGATAAACCGACTGCTCCTGATTTCATAATTACTATATTTAATCTCTTGGAAAAATGGGTAATTTTTTTTTTCTTTTATGTCACATATAACTTACAAATCATTTTTTTTTTCATTTTATCTATTCTCTTTCAAGATGTCACATTTTCAAACCTTTGCGGAAATAATTTCTTAATACTTAAAATGTAATTGAATGAAACATAATTCTTTTCTGAATAATTCTCATTAATCGATTCTTGAATTTGTAATACGTACATCATGGTTTAAAAAAAAATACAAGGCGAAGTCTATTCTTCGCCCCTAACAAAGATTAAAAATACAAATAAAAACAAAATAATGCCGGGGGCGTTGGCATTACAAAAGTACCCTATACAGGTTCCCTATCAAAAGAAAGAAAGGAGCTCCTAGACCGGTGGTGCATTGGAAACCTCACTCAGGTCTTCCTCGATCTTCGAGACTGAAGAGATCTCTATAACCTCCACTGAATCCTCTATGCAAATTAACTCTACACAGTCATTGTCCTCGTCCTCCACCACCTCATCTGCTGCCCAATACATCGAAGGGTCCAGGGTGTACCCCCTAGGCCCCGATGAAGTAGCCATGCTTGCTCGTTCCGTTCCTCTTGGCGTTGAGTAAGTAGATGAGAATCTCGGTTGGGGCCAGGTCCTGACAATCTCCGATCTGGCTCGTGCCTCAGCTGGTGCAGATGGATTGGCAAGTATGGACCTTCGCTCTGGTAGGGTGAACGATGCTTCCCAAACTACATTATGTGTTGGGAGATGCAACACAGAGCCATCACATACGAGATCCAATTCCAAGTCGCAAGGACTAGTGTAGGTGTATCTGTTTCCTTCAACGCTCCATGCCCCCTCCTGGGACATGGTAAAGCGGTAGCCTCTGATCATTGCCGATTTGTCCATCTAAACATGGATGTATACGAGTACACTAGAAAGAAAGAGAGAGAGAGAGAGAGAGAGATTAAAACATCTAATGAAAGATTTAAAATTACATTGTGGAATTACACATAATATCACCATAAGACAAAGAACAAGTACAAATATATCATATGATCATACACACATGTATTAATGATGAATGAAGTATAAAACTTATGATTTTAGAATCAATATCGATAAATACCATGTATGCACGCTATGCATATGTCCACCATCCTTACACCATTATCCTCCCAATAACTATTCAGAAATAACCGAGAGTACAGGTCCCATAACAAGCCGATTTGATCGCACAAAAACTTATTCCTCGCAAGGATATATATATATGACCGGTCTGTTCCAACAAAACTGTCCATTTCAGGACGGTGTCGTATCAAAGACTTTCTAGGCATCCCTCTCATTGGTCCTGATTGCAAAGAGGGTTTGTCAGAAATCATGTAGTTTGTGCTGTGAGCACTGTATGATCCAACAGAATACCTCATCGAGGAATACACGGGACTCGTCTCATCTAGACTCTCCCTCAAGACTTTGCTGACGAATCACCGTCATCGCCATCCCTCTCAACATCTCGGGACTCGTTCGTCTCCCATAAATTTCCTCTCTACTACTTCATTATTCACAATGAATATGCACACTAACCAAAGTTAGCAAATAAAATCTTTTAATCCATCTTTTAATACGATTTGCCCATCCTAAGATATCTCCCATCGGGAATGCTTCTAGTAGGACCCAATCTTAACATTTAAACCACATAGAATAAACCTCAGCACCACTATGAACCACCGCTGAATCATCCTGGACGACTCTAAGCCAAGCCTCTTACAGTCAGACGATATTGCTGCATGGGCATATAATACTTCTCAGCACCACTACAAACCATCGCTGAATCACCCTGGACGGTTCTCAAGTCAAGCCTCATATGGTCAGACGATCTCGCTGCGTATGCATAATATAACATTTGTGGGCATCGTCCTTAACCATGCAATTCTTTACATACATCACTTCAGATATGACAACTCTTCTTTGTATCATTTCCAAAAATTTCATATAATTATTCATCTTTACAATATTTACTTATTGAAAGAACATTATCTCCAATAAAGGTGTTTTAGGTTTTATTAAATATGATTGGAAGTGAATGAATTCTTGATGACAAAAATGTCATTAGACTCTTTACATACATCACTTCAGTTTTCTTTATGCATATTTCAGCTCAGGCGAGAGCTATCTCACCCAAGCGAGAAAACCCATTTTCTCTTGACACTTCTCGCTTAAGCGAGAGCTGTCTCGCTCAAGTGAGAAAAACCTGAAACTTAGTTAAATTTCTTTTCTCAATTAAAAGTTTTCTCATTTATAACACATGTTTTTAAGCCAAGAATTTAACAATTATTTCATACATATAATTCTTAGAACAATTATTCGATCAATATTAAACATGGATAATCATAGCATCTTCATACATAAACATAACCTAACATAATTCGGCATAAGAAATATTGATGTACTTAATCTAAACAAGATCAACTATTTTAAATCATTTTTCTATCTAAGACTTCATAATACTTTAGGTTTATAAAGTCAAGACTTTTTAGGTCAATCTCCTCATTTAAAGTATGCTACTAAAGAAAACAACTTATTACATGATCATCTCAACACCTCCAAATTTTAGGATAACCTCAAGGGTTAATAGGTGTTGATTTCGTAATCATGAACTATAAATCATAAGTTAACATTTTTACTACGTTACTATCCAAAACTTCATAACACTTTAAGTTTATGAAGTCAATACTTTAATAAATCATCTTTTCTCCCAAATCATTACTTTAACTTGGAAATCAAATAATAACATATGTTAAACAACCTTTTTACACATAATACCTTTTAAAAATGAAAAAAAATTCAACAAAAACTCAAACATTTTGAACTTTCAAGAATAGACATAAACTTTTCTTAAATACAATAAAGGTTCATTTGATGTTCAAATCATCACCTTCAAACACATTCAAATACTAACAATAATTTCCAATATTTCTAAAGCAAATAAACTCATCTAACCTTGGCCAAAGATATAGTTTTCTCATCTAAGAACAAGGAAGAAATTTTAAGTTTTACATCAGTCAAAATCTACACAAATGTTCATATGATTTCATCATCATCCCCTTTAGTCATGACTTACAAAATATTTAAAGAAAACAAACATAAACTCAACTCCATGAATAATATACTAAGAGATCATGATTTCTCATTGTGTATGTGGAGAAAAATGGAGAAGAGAAAACGAGAAAGAATACCTTAACTTTCTTTAGGAGAATTAGTGTAAAAAATGAGAGGATGGGGTGAGGTATTTATAGAAGAGCCTCACCCTCTCTCAAATCTGAAAATTAATGAGAGGCAATCTAGCTTTAGGCTAGCTTAGGTGATGTGTCTAATAGTGGTGGAGTGAGGAGATTTGGTGAGTGATTTAGGGGATTATGAAAGCTTTGATTTTGCTTGTTTGACAAGTCATTGACCCATGATGTGATTAATACTCCGACTTGATTGATGCAACGTGATTTTGCAATTGAAGTCGTGTCTGAGTATTACCGGGTAACTTCGTCCGAAAATATACGATCTACCGATTTAGGTTTTTTGCCCGAAAAATTGAAACTTGAATTTCGTGGTAAAAAATAACTAGAGATGAATTACTGACAAACTTGGTGTCTATTTTGACTAGAAATAATATTTCAAAGCCAATGACGAAATCGGATTTCGATTCAGAGTTACAGAACTCAAAAACTGGGAGACAACTCAATAAAACGACCCGAAATCGTCTCAGAAACATTTATTCTCCAAAAATTTTGAAAAAATGGGGCAAGCAAGAACATGATAATACAAGACTAAAACTGAATCGAGGTTAGCCTAAAACATTACTGATTAATTTCTATAATTAATTCATTAACAACTAATTACTTAATTAAACGTGCTCGGAAAAACACGGTGTTTACAATAGAGTCACTTGGAAATTGTGTTTTCCAAGAGAGACATAAGTATTAGTGAGTGAGTAAGATACATAGAGGTCTCCGGGTGAGATATTGTAATTACAACTCATAATATTTAGTGAAGAAATCTCTTGTGCTCCAAGAGTACTGGATGTAGCCTTCGGTGGACAAGAAGGTGAACCATTATAAAATCTATGTGTATTCTCTTCTCCTTTATCTCTTGATTTTTACTTATTAATTTTCTGCATAATTTTTGTGCTGCACTTAACTCTTGATTTTGCAGAAAAATGGTCATACTTAAGTCAACTAATTCACCTCCCCTCTTAGTTGCAATCTTAGTCTTATAATATCGACTACGATTTCAATATGCGGTTATTGGTTCACTACAATTGTCAGTATTTCCAATATTATTATTACAATATTTCTTTTATGATGAATTGCTGCATGGTAGGTCATACCCTAAATTCGATATGAGGCACATATGTAGAACTACCATGTAATTTGTGCCATTAGTATACGAGTAACCAGAATGTCTAGAGGGAATTTTATTTTGATTCAAATGACATTGATCATGTGTCCTTACTCCTAAGTGATGATAATGTATGTGGCCAACATAACCCACAATTTGTTGTAGGCATGACCGTGTGACATGCAATTTTAGGCCATTTGTTTTGTTTGTCCAACCCATTTGCCAGCTTACCTCACGAGCATTTTTATTTGGCAACCCGCTGGGCTGAATGTTTAACATAATGCTAAAACTCAAATAAATTGTAATTAATATGTTTAATGCCTAAAAATGTGTTTCGTTCAAGTTTGGATAACATATACAAGTTTTATTTTATTTTCTCTTTCTTTAATTTTTTTTATTTAGTATTTTTTGTTTACCATTGCCCGTGCGACCTGTTAGCTCATTTTAAAATGAGCAATGCATGAGAATTTTTCAAAAAGTGTAAACAAACTAGCCCTCCCTCATTTTGGATGTGGGGTGTTTTGACGTTTTAGATTTGGTCAATGTGGTGTTTTAATTCAAGGTTCAACCATACGATATTATGCAAGATATAGAGAATATGATATACTCCTATACTTAAAAGGCAGTGTTAATTCAGATGTTGTTGAAGCTTCTAATATGAAATAACATGCTTAAAATAAGATAGCCAAAAAAAATGTAACTTTTTTTTTCTAAAAATGTATGATGCTGGATTATGATAAATAGCTATGATGTTTAACTATTGATACAAAAAAATGATTCAAGTTGCAACACAAAAACCATATGAAGCTAAGGTGTAGATGTGTAGTAGGGATGCGCAGAATGAACGTGGGTTGTATTTTCCCGTATCCATACTCATACTCGCACAATTTGTAGTACCCGGTATTGGGTATTTCATGGGTACCCAACGGGTTTTTACGTTTAAATATATATTTATATATATTTTAATAATCAATATATATAAAATAATTGTTACATAAATAATAAATTTTATGTACATGTTAAATTTACCATTATATTTAAATTACTAAAGTTCATTATAAAATAATAATAATAATAAAATAGATAATATATAATTATAAAAGTGTAATGTATAAAAATTATTTAATTAAAAAATAAATTTATAAATATGCGGGTACCAATGGAGCAGGTATTATGATATCTATTTTCACCTATAAGTTATTTTTACAGACACTCATTGTGGGTATTTTAGGGGGTACCCACGAGTCGAGTATTTTTGCCATTCAGTAAATAAATTTCTATTGACTAAAGAAGTCATACCTAAAGTTGCATTATTTAGGAATGATCTCATTCCAATATAGTTTATGTTCCCACCTATAAGCTATTTTTACGGACACTCGTTGTGGGTATTTTAGGGGGTACCCACAGGTCGAGTATTTTTGCCATCCAGTAAATAAATTTCTATCGTCTAAAAAAGTCATACCTAAAGTTGCATTATTTAGGAGTGATCTCATTCCAATATAGTTTATGTAACACCGTGAATTTTCGATGTATGTTTTATTAATTATTTATTTTAACAAAAATTAATTTTAGAAATTAATCGGTAATAATTTAGGCTAAACCTTAGTTGAGTGTTAGTATTTTTTCATGAAAACCTATTTTGTGGTAAAGTTTTGTAAATTTATGTGAAGGAAAGTTTTTGAGCTACTATCGGACCCAAATTTGAACCAATAACGTGTTTTTGAGTTCCGTAGCTCGGAATTGAATTCTGATTCTACCATTGGCTTCAAAATATTATTTCAAGTCAAGATAAACATCAAGTTTGTCCATGATACATTTCTAAATATTTTTCACTCTGAATTCTGAAACAACAGAGATTTTCGATCTGGTGGCCCAAAAGGGTGAGGAAGTAGTTCTAGCAACTGGACTCCCCTCCCTGGGCGAGCTAGCCTCGCTTGAGTGACTAGTTTTCGCCTGGGTGAGGGCCAGGCAGGCGTTTCGCCTGTTCTGGGCAATTCTAGTCGCCCATGCGACAATATCTCGTGCGGGCGAGACCTAGAGGGTGATTTTGACTTGTTTTTGGTGGATTTTTCGCTTGAGCGATAGGCAGTGAGAGCCAGGCAGTGAATTGAGTCTTTTTGATGAAATCGTCGCTTGGGCGAGAGACATACAATGTTTTTGATTGCTTTTGATTGGTTGATTGCTTATATAATAATCCTAACTTGGATGAGAAGTATATTTAATAATTGGGAGAGATTGTGGCTCGAAGGAGGATCCTGATGCCTAAATCGACAAACTTATACAATTACCTTTGTTCTTGCGCCTTATTCGGACAAGGATTATTACGATGACGTCGTGAGCAAGGCGATGCCTAAAAAGGATTACATGATACCACGCACTTAGGTCATCTGACCGTAAGAGGCTTTGTCATGTGGCAGTCTGGGATAATTCAGCGATGGTTCATAGTGGTAGGGATGTTATTCCTATATTACATGATAACATAAGATCGGGTCTCACAAGAAATATTCCTTTGAGAGATGTCTTAGGATGGGTCGCTCGATATAAAAGAATGATTAAAACATTTAATCAACTAATCTCAGTTGGCGTACATACTCATTATTAATAACGAAGTAGTGGAGAGGAAATTTATAGGAGACAAGCGAGCCCCACGATGTTGAGAGGGACGGTGATGGCAGTGATTCATCAGCAAAGTCTTGAGGGTGAGTCTAGGTGAGACGAGTCCCTTGTATTCCTGGATGAGGTATTCTGTTGGAATTGACAACTCTTATAGCACAAACTAGACGATCACTAACAACCCCTCTTTGCAATCAGGATCGATGGGAGGGATGCGCGGAAAGTGTTTGATACGACACCATCCTGAAACAGACAGTTCTTCAGAACAGATCGATCATATATCCTTGCAGAAATATTTTTGGTGCGTTCAAATCGGCTTGTTATGGGACCTATACTCTCGGTTATTTCCGAATATTTTATTGGGAGGATATTGGTGTTAGGATGGATGAAATAAACATAGCATTCATACATTGAGTTCATGGATATTGATTCTCATAGTTTAAGATATAATATCATTCATCATTCGCATATATGTATGCGGAATATATTGTGTATATTATGTGTGTCTATCTGGATGTGATATTCTATGTAATTCCATGCCGTCAATGAAAAATATTCATTAGATATCTTACTCCCTTTTCTTTATGCTTGTCTTCGGTTCGCGTTCTCGTTCATAAGGACCATACCGCAAGGATTCAGAGCTACCGATTCTTGATGTCCCAAGAGGGAACATGAAGCAGTGACGAACATCGATATACCTACACATGCCCTTGTGCCTTAGAGATGGAGATGGTTTGTGATGGCTCTACGATGTGCTTCCCCTCACATCATGCAGACTTGGAGGCGTCTTTCACTTTACCTGCTCGGAGACTAGCATTTGTTGCACCCTCCATTTAGTTTGTGATTCCTCACGGACCCACTACTGCAAGGCCATCTACTAGGAGACGGAGTTGGGACGACGTGCTCAGTTCCCCACCATGGAGGAGAGTTGCTCAACGGATGGTGCCCAATCTTCAGGCAGATGTAGGAGCGGGGTATGGGTCGTAGGGTTCGTCCAATGACCCAGAAGAGGAGATGGAGGCTGAAGAGGACGAGCTGGAAGCCGAAGAGGAGGATTGTATGAAGTTAGTCTGTATAGAGGACTTCATTGAGGTGATAGAACTCTCCTCCGATTCTAAGACGGATGAGGACCCAAGCGAGTACCCTAGCGCACCCGTGAACACTACAACTAGTCACTAGCAGTCATTTCCATTTCTATTTTGCTTTTGAGGAGGGTATCTGTGTAGGATACTTTTGATGTGTTGAATGGCT
This sequence comes from Lupinus angustifolius, assembly GCF_001865875.1. Taxonomy (NCBI): domain Eukaryota; kingdom Viridiplantae; phylum Streptophyta; class Magnoliopsida; order Fabales; family Fabaceae; genus Lupinus; species Lupinus angustifolius. The sequence goes on along the minus strand of NC_032019.1, from coordinate 20,986,281 downwards.
CAGCCTATTTTGTATGTTTTCACTTTAGACAAAGATTTTATTTCGCCTTGTTTTGCTTCCAAACATTTTCCGTTATTTCAATGAAGAATTATTCCACGATATGTTGAGTTGTTTTTGGTTACCATTACGTAACGATTGTTGTCTTTTCCGTAATTTAGGATACTTAACATGATGTCCTGAAAAGGAATCGAATATAAGGAAAATAATTTTATATTATATTATTAAAAAAAAATTACCCATTTTTGGGCAATGTTGTTCGAGAAATTTTCGGGGCGTTACAACTAGGGATGACAATATGGGCTTAGCCCGACGAGACAGCCCGTTTGGATAGGTATTTTTAGCAGGCTGTGCTGAGGTTTTTCTCCCAAAAACTCATATTAAGCCCGATTCGGAAGCCCATTGTTTAGACGGGCCGGGCTGGCCCGTCGGGCCAACATTAGAAAAACAGTGTGTTGGAGGCTTGCTAAATGCAGGATGTTTGCCTGTTTTTTTAGTTGTTTAGGGTTCAAAACTCAAAAGCGTTTGTTCTTCTTCATTCTTGTTTTAACATCTTCCATTCGCTCTTCATTTTCTTCATCTACTACTTCAAGTTTGTAAACATCATTTCTCCTCTACAACCATTCTTTTTTCAATTATTTTGTGCATGTTGTGATTTATTACTAGCTTTACATGCATTACTTTGTTTATAACATGAAATAAATATATAATCAATCAAACCTAAGCCTATGTATATATAATCAATGAAACTCATCCGTTTGGTAAAGAATGAAACCTTAAAATTGAAATTACAATTCCATTTTGTGTTTTAGTATAAATGTATAAGGTATCCATTATTTTCCTTTATTTGTTTTTAATATTTCCCTTTTCCTTAAATAGCATATTTGAATCTCCTTTCCAAATTCGAATCAGTTTTTATTTTTGTTCACAATACATCAAAATGCAATTTTAGGAGTCTCTTCCACTTGATTCTGCTTTATGTGAAAATGGGTCTCTTATGTTTAATGTATATGTAGAAATTTTTGGAGAGGTGTTTATGTTTATTTTAGGAGTCTTTGTTGGTTGTGACCTATAATTTCAATCAATGTATATGGTGGCAGGGAGGACCCTGAAGAATACAACTATAAAAAACAAAATCAATAAATGTTCATCTTGATTATAATTGGTTTTAATTTTTTATATTCAAGTATGTTTGATGAAAGTAAATTTTAAAATACCAACGTGCGTTGGTTCAAGTGGTGCATGCTTGATTCCCCTTAAGCAAGAACCTGGGTTCGAGTCTTGTGGATGAAAAAAATGCCCGTTGGGAGAGTTAGTCCCACTTACCTGCGGATGTGCCCGGCTCGGACAGGATTGCCTCTAGTGCGAAGATACTTGTGGGAAACCAAAAAAAGTAAATTTTAAAATATTATTTTCTTATAAGTTGTATGAAAAGAATCACTTTTATATAGTAAATTGGGAAATAAATATTAAGTGACAGAACCACTTTCATGCTTATGAACTCTAATTTCATCAAACTTTCTAACTAGTTTGTTTTTCTCACCCTATAACCATTTCCAATAGTGATATAGGAATAAATTTACCTAGTTAATTAGGAAAATCCAAGCATGTTATAATGTATCCGGAACAGTTGTAGAAAACCTTAAGCATTGTTGCATTGGTTATCTGAAAAATCCATAACTGCTTGTTATTAAGAGAATTATTGAGCAAAAAACCTCAACTGCCAAAATGCATGATCTGGTTGCTGCACTAAGGTCAGAATATGCATAGAAGAACATAGTTACCTAATACACTATATAGGTAAATTCTATCCCAATTAAGAATAAGGAATGAGTGGACCATCACATAGAAAACTCTAATACAACTTTTAACATATAGTTTCTAAGTGATATGCTCCCTCTTTACTCTTTACCAAATGCTGCACTAATAATATTGCAAATTGTCATTGCCTTTATAAGTTGTCATTGCTAATAACTTGAATAATGTCACACGTTGCTAACTTTATTTTGTTGTTATTTTGGACAGCAATTAATATGGAAGGTTCTGGTTATAATTCAAATCCTATTAATAATGATAATGACAATGAGATGGAAGATGTTGAAGATGAGATTCAAGAATCTCAATCGGATGAATTTGGTAAGAGTAACAAACGACTTAAATCTCTAACTTCCGATGTATGGAAATCTTTCACCAAGATAGGAGTTGCAGGTGACGGGATTGAGAGGGCTAAATGCAATGGTTGCAAAATTATATATAAATGTGGGGTTAGTAATGGTAAAGACTATGTTACATCACATTTACGTCGTCATAGAGGAAGATATATTAAATTAAAACATGACGACATTGGTCAAATAGTTATGAATAAGGAAGGAAAATTGATTTCTCGAAAGAATGACCAAATAGTGATATGTGACATGTTAGCTTATGCAATCATTGAACATGATTTACCTTTTAAATTTGTTGAGTTTAAGAAGATTATATGCTTAATTAACTACTTGAATTCAGATTCTATTCATGTTTCTAGAAATATGACTAAGGCTGATGTCATGAGAATCTACATGATAGAAAAGGATATGCTTAAAAAAGAGATGTATAGCATTCCTACTAGGATATCTCTAACTTCTGGTTTGTGGACAACTTGTACAACTGAAGGTTATATTTGTTTGGCTGCTCATTATGTTGATTCAAGTTGGAAGCTAGCAAGTAAAATTATTAACTTTTGTCACATGCACCCGCCTTATACTAGATCTGAATTGTCTAAGACAATACTTGATTTTTTGAATGAATGGGGTATAGACAAAAATATTTTTTATCTAACTTTAGATAATGCTTCCTCCAATGATGTCATGCAAGAGCAGTTGGAAATAAGCTTATTGTGGAAAACTCAATGTTATGTGATGGACAATTCGTTCATGTGTGTTGTTCTGCATACATATTGAATCTAATTGTCCAAGAGGGGATGAAGGTAGCTAGTGATACCTTGTATAAAATTAGGGAGATCATCAAGTATGTGAGGGGTTCAAAAGGTAGAATGCTCAAATTTAAGGTATGTATTGAGAAGATAGGTGGTGTTGATACTTCTGATGGCTTGTGTCTAGATGTTCCTACAAGATGGAACTCTACTTATTTGATGCTTGAATCTTCTCTTAAATATAAGCATGTATTTGAAAAACTCCATATCTATGATGATAATTATAGGTTTCTCCTTTGGTAGAAGAGTGGAAAAGAGTATAAAAAAATTCATGTGTTTTTGTTGCATTTCTATTGTACCACAAAATTGATTTTTGGCACATCTTATCCTACTTACAACTTGTACTTTATGCAAGTTTGGAAGATTCAATGTGTACTCATTGATACTTTAAGAGATGAAGATGAAGTTTTTATGAGCATGGCTAGAAGTTTGAGAAATATTGGGATGATTATAGTGTTGTACTTGCAATAGGGACAATTCTTGACCCAATGATGAAGTTGGAGACATTGAGTTATTGTTTTGAAAGAGTTGATAATTCTACTTTTGAAACAAAGTTGCAGTTATTTAAGAGAAAGTTGCACATGTTATTTGAACAATACTGTAGCACAAGTGTTCCTACTTCTATGCGGACTCTTACTTCTAATGTTTCTCAGAAGAAGGCTAAATTTCAAGACTTAGGCTATGTGTTTGATGTAAGTATTTTTTACCTTTATAAATCAATGGTTAAATATTTAATGGTTTGATTATATATATTTACTATTAACATGTTTTTTTTTTTTTTTGAAATATTTAATAGGAACTTGATAGGCACAAGACGCAACTTGCCACAAAAACGGGAAAGTTATAACTTCATCTTTATTTGGAGGAGTTATCTTTAAACTTTAAAGATAATAGTTATTTGAATGTGCTACAGTGGTGGAAAGAAAAATCAAAGTCGATTTCCAGAGTTATCAACCATGGCTCGTGACTTGCTTTGCATTCCTATTACAACTTTTGCATCTGAATCTGCATTTAGCATTTGGTTCACATGTTCTTAACAAGTATAGAAGTCGAATTTTATCCAAAAATGTGGAAGCTTTGATTTGTGCTCGGAATTGGTTGAGTGGTTTTATTTGTGAAGGTAATTTATTGTTTTTCAATTTAATTACCATTTATTTGTTAGTTAATTATTTTTGTAAGCATATATTAATTTAATCATGTACATAATGTAGACGATGAAGAAGAGGAGTTCAAAGACGGTGATGGTAGTAGTACTAGAAAAGTGGAGGCATCTTCTTCCAACAAAGCATCTAATATTTAAAACTTAGGAAATATAAGCTCTATTATGAACTAGAAGTCTAAAAGTTTAAGACTATGATGGTTTGTTGTTTCGAATTTACAAGTTTTGAACTAAGACAATATGTTATTGTGAGATTGTGGCTTTGTTTGTGATTTTTTGTATTAAAAGACATTTATGAGGCTTGATGATTATTTATTTTGTCTAAAAGTTTTATTGTGTGTTTTGAAAAAAGAAAAACGAAAACGGGCATGCCAACCCTGCCAAATATGGGTTAGGCTGGCATTTTGAGCCATTTTAATAATAAGGGTGGGGTGGGGTCAGCCCATATTCTGACGGGCCAAAGGTGGGTCAGGCCGAGCCGGGTTGGCCCGTATTGCCACCCCTAGTTACAACATGGTATCAGAGCGTTTTTTTTTTCTATTCGGCCTTGGGCATGGCCTCGCATGTTTTCTTGTGTGACTTGGTGTGCTTAATCATTTGCTTGAAATATTCGGTTGAGAATACAACCCAAGATTTAAGATGGCTGGACGTGGAGCTGTTAACCTAGACTTCATAGTTGCAATGACTGCAACGATTTAGAATGTGAATGCAAATTTGCATCAGCTGAATCAACAACAACCCCAACCCAACCAAGGACTGTCTCGGTTTAGGAGCTTGGACGAATTCTGTCGTCGTAAACCCCCAAATTTTGAAGGAGGTTGTGCACCAGAAACTACAAATGACTCGATCCAGGAGTTGGAAAGGATCTTTCGGGCACTTACGTACACTGAGGAGCAGAAGGTCACCTATGTGACCTATATGCTGACTAAGGAAGTTGAGAACTGGTGGGAATTTGTTAGACGTCACATGGAGCATGAACAAAAAGTTGTCAAATGGACAACCTTCAAGGATAGATTTCTGCATAAGTACTTTCCTGCGGATATGAGGACCAAGAAAAAGATGGATTTCATGCGTCTACAGCAAGGAAGCATGACAGTTGGAGAGTATGCTGCCAAATTTGAAGATTTGGCGAGGTATGCCTCACACTAAAATCAAGTGGGGAACGAAAGGTCCAATTATGTCAAGTTTGAGGATGGACTCATACAGGACTTGAAGGTGATGTTTGTACATTAGTAGATACCGGATTTTGAAACTTTAGTTAACTGGTGTCAGCTTTATGAGGGAAGCGTGAAGGCAAGGAATATGGCGCTAAAAAGTTTCGTACCACCCGAAAATTCCTATGGTCCCCAAAGGAATTTCGGGCAAGGACATGGAAGGGGAAAGCCCTTCAACCGCAACCAGAAACCCTATGCTTCATCATCAGGGAATCAACAAAGAAATTTCAAGTCTTACAACAACAGAGGCTTCCGACAAGGAAACAACAGTAACAACAACTGCAACAACAGCAATAACGGCAACAAAATGAGTTTACCGGTTAAGAACTCTAACAACAACACGCCACCCTAGTGTTCGAAGTGCAAGGGGAAGTACTTCAGTGTCAACTGCCATGTATGCTATCACTACAACCAGCCTAGACACATCAAGCCGATGTGCCCTAAAATGAAAAGGGAAGAAGTGAATATTGTTCAAGCGGCAAGACCTAAGGTTAAAGGAAGGGTGTTCCCCATGAGTGGAGCTGAGATTGAGGGCAATGAGTACCTCATACAAGGTACGTATCATATTAATGAGACTTCCTTATATGTGTTATTTGATTCGGGTGCCACCCATTCTTTCATATCTAATGATGTTGTCAATCGATTAGCATTTCCTATGGTATCCCTACCTTATGACCTAATTGTATCCACACCCACTAATGAACTCGTCATAATGTCAACTATGTGCTCCAAATGTCCTATAACTTTAGATGAATGAACCTTTGCATAAGACCTGATATATCTACCCTTATCTCAATTAGATATCATCTTAGGGATGGACAGGCTGTCAAACAGCCATGTTCTTCTAAACTACTTTAACAAAACAATCATCTTTAGTGATTCTAAGAACCTCATTGAATCATGTTATGAAACCAAAAGCACCATTGTCAACCAAATGAAGAAACTCTTGAAGGATGGAGCTCAAGTATTTATGTTGTTGGCATCATTGGAGAAGAAAGGTGGAGGAGAGATTCAGTACTTACCTGTGGTTATGGATTTCTCAGAAGTTTTCCCAAATGACATTCCTGGTTTGCCCTAGTGCGAGAGATAGAGTTTGCTATCGATCTGGTTCTTGGAACAGGACCAGTCTCTATAGCTCCCTACAAGATGGCACCATTGGAGTTAACGGAGTTGAAGAAGCAATTGGAAGACTTTCTATAGAAATAGTTTATCAGACCTAGTATTTCACCATAGGGTTCTCCAGTGTTATTTGTGAAGAAGAAGGATGGCAGTATGCGACTGTGTACTAACTACTGACAGTTGAACAAAGTCACCATCAAGAATAAGTACCCATTGCTAAGAATTGACGCCTTGATGGATCAACTAAGAGGAGCTACCGTGTTTTCAAAGATCGATCTTCGGTCAGGATACCACCAAATACGCGTAGAGTCGGAGGATATTCCGAAAATTGCCTTTCGGACATGATATGGTCATTACGAATATCTCGTGATGTCATTTGGTGTAACCAATGCTCATGAAGTTTTCATGGATTATATGAATCGCATTTTTCATTGATACCTCGACACATTTATGGTTGTATTTATCGATGATATCCTGATTTATTCAAAGAATCGGGAGGAACATGTGAAGCATCTGAGGATAGTGTTACAGATTTTGAAAGACAACCAACTCTAAGCCAAGCTGTCAAAGTGCGAATTTTGGTTAGAATCGGTGAATTTTCTTGGGCATGTGATATCAAGTGAAGGAATTGTTGTAGACACTGCTAAAGTAGGAATGGTGATGGAATGGAATTCTTCCAAATCCGTAACGGAGATCAGAAGCTTCCTCGGTTTAGTGGGATACTATCGGAAGTTTATTGAAGGATTTTCGAAGTTGGTGTTGCCACTAACTACGTTAACTAGGAAAGACGAGGCTTTTGTATGGACGACGAAGTGTGAAGAAAACTTTCAAGAATTGAAGAAAACATTGACTACAACACATGTGTTGTTTCTAACAAACCCGAAGGGAAACTACAACATGTATTGTGACACGTCTAAACAAGGTCTAGGTTGTATGTTGATGCAACAACAAAGGGTAGTAGCTTATGCTTCAAGACAATTAAAGACACATGATCAAAATTATCCGACGCACGACTTGGAGTTGGTTGCGATCGTATTTTCTCTCAAGATCTGGAGACATCACCTCTATGGAGTAAGATTTGAAGTCTTCAGTGATCACAAACGCTTGAAGTTTTGTTCGACCAAAAGGAACTAAACATGAGGCAGAGACGATGGATTGAATTCCTTAAGGACTATGACTTTGATCTCCAGTACCACCCTGGGAAAGCTAATGTGGTGGCTAATGCCTTGAGTAGAAAGTCCCTGCATATGTCAACCATGATGGTCAGGGAGATGGAATTGATTGAGGATTTCAGAAATTTAAGCCTCGCGGTGCAAGTAAAACCTAAGAGTTTGATGTTAGGCATGCTTACAGTAACAAATGAATTTCAGGAACAAGTAAAAGGGTTACAAAGTTCCAATCCAGAATTGCAAGAGAAGAGAACCATGTTGGCTGAAGGAAGAGCCCCGAAATTTCAAGAAGGAACCGATAGAGTGTTGCGATGCAAGAACTGAGTCTGTATGCTAAGAGACCCTGATTTAAAAATGGTTAAGCCCATAAGAGAAAACTAAGTATTCATCCTAGAGCTACCAAAATGTACCAAGACTTGAAGAAGATGTTCTGGTGGTCCGGTATGAAGAGAGAAGTAGCAGAGTATGTCTCGTGTTGCTTAACATGTCAGAAGGCAAAGATCGAGCACAGGCGACCCGGGGGAGAACTCCAACCTTTGGATATCCCCGTTTTCAAATGGGATAATGGGTTTTGTTAGCGGATTTCCTCGGACTCAAAAGAGTTATGATGCAATTTGGGTGATAGTGGATCGTTTAACAAAGATAGCTCACTTTCTACCCATCAATATGAAATACTCCTTGGAAAGGCTAGCGAAGTTATACATCAAAGAGATTGTTTGATTGCATGGTATTCCTACAAACATCATCTCAGATAGAGACCCACGTTTCACTTCAAAGTTATGGAATGGTTTGCAAACAACCTTAGGTAACAAATTGAGTATGAGTTCAGCTTACCACCCGCAGACGGATGGCCAATCTGAACGGATTATCCAATCTTTAGAAGACTTGATGAGAGCATGTGTGTTGGAACACTCTAGAAGTTGGGCGAACTATATGCATCTGATAGAGTTCACCTACAATAACAACTTTCATTTGAGTATCGGCATGGCACCATATGAATCTCTTTACGGCAGGAAGTGCAGAACATTGTTGAGTTAGTTTGAAGCAGGGGAGAATCTAATACTAGGACCTGATGTGGTTCAGCAAAAGACGAAAAATATAAGAATGATAAGGGAGAACATGAAGGAAGCTTAGAGTAGGCATAAGAGCTACTATGACAAAAGGAGGAACCCTCTCGGTTTTGAGGAAAGAGATCATCTCTTCATGAGGGTTGTTCCGACAACTGACATTGGCAGAGTGCTTAAAGCTTGTAAGCTTACCCCTAAACTCATAGGACCATACCAAATCCTTAGAAAATTCGGACCAATAGCTTACCAAATAGTCTTGCCCCCTTTATTATTGAACCTACATAATGTCTTCCATGTATCCCAACTCAGAAAATACATTAGTACCCATCGCATATCATCAAACCCGACTTAATCCAGCTAAAGGATAATCTCACTTTTGAAACTATACCCTCGAGGATCGCTGATCGAAGTGTGAAGATGTTGCAAGGCAAGGAGATTGCCCTAGTTAAGGTGATCTGGAGCCAAACAAACGGAGAAGATGCAACTTGGGAGGTCGAGGAGGCCATAATAGAATTCTATCCCTATCTGATTTATTAAGAGGTATGCTTTAAGAGGATTGTAACACCGTGAATTTTCGATGTATGTTTTATTAATTATTTATTTTAAAAACAATTAATTTTAGAAATTAATCGATAATGATTTAGGCTAAACCGTAGTTAAGTGTTAGTCTTGTTTCGTGAATTCCTATTTTGTGGTAAATTTTCGTACTTTTATGTGGCGGAAAGTTTTTGAGCTGTTGTCGGACCCATTTTCACCCGAATTCGGCCAAATAATGTGTTTTTGAGTTCCATAGTTCGGAATCAAATTCCGATTGTGCCATTGGCTTCTAAATATTATTTCGAGTCAAGATGGACATCAAGTTTATCCATGACGCATTACTAAATATTTTTCACTCTTAATTCTGTGTTCGAAGTTCTAACCGTAAACCGAAATCAGAAGATTTTTAATATCCAACCGAGTATTAGCCGACAATACTCGGACATGGTCCAATCATGAATGTTTCTTCGAATAGGTCATATCACTTTCACGAGTGAAACTTGCTTGTCAAGTAAGCAAAAATACTCATCTCTTACACAAAATTCCTTAAACCCTTCATCTACCCATTACATCATTCACCCTTTGAAAAACCTTTGTTTTTCCCCTCCCCAAATCAGATTCATTTTCTTTAAAAAGAGCCCCTCTCTAACTAGAGAAAATCCTTGGCATTTCTTTCTTCTTCATTTTGATTCTCAAAGAAACTCAAAGGTAAGTCTTCACTTTTTAGTTCTCCATCTCTTAGGATCTAACCGTTAGGTGGTTATGAGATTTTAGTATGATGTTTATATGCATGTTATGAACACTTTCAACCTTTGAAATTTTCTAATAATCTTCCTAACTATTGTTATACTCAAGAACTTGAAAATTGGGTTTTCATGAACTTAGAAAATTGTTGTTTTGAAACCATGAAATCTTGTTGTTCATGGGTTGTTTTAATGTTTAAAAGTATGCATTTTGTGATTTTAATGAAAAGAGAATGATTATAAAATCAAGGATATCTTGATTTAAAATATTGTTTTGAACATGAGATCAACACTTGTAAAGAAAGTGTTGAAATGACCATGAACACGATGGGAATCGTGAACGAGACTTTCGAGGATAAAGGATGATTCAAGAATATGAATTATGGACTGGATGGATGAAAGTGTTGGATGTTCTTAAAATAGATTAAAATGATGTCTTTAGCTTAGAGTTAGCATGTAAAATATTTAACTCACAAATCACTGATTGGTTTTTTGTGTTTAGTTTCAATGTGTTCGAAGTCGGACAACCTACACATTCACTTAAAGGAGACCAACCGATCTACAACCCAAGGTGAGGGAGAATACATTGTGATATAATGGTATCCGAAAATGACACCAGAATCTCCGAACTACCTCAAAAGTTGGGAGTTATATTTGTTGTTTTTTTAGATTTCTCCTGTTCTAGGCAATTCTTGTCACCCGGGCGAGATCGAGAGGGTGATTTTAACTAGTTTTTGGTGGATTTTTCGCTTGAGCGACAGGCTCTCGCTTGGGTGAGAGCCGAGCAATGAATTGAGTTTGTTTTGATGAAATCGTCACTTGAGCGACAGTCTCTCGCTTGGGCGAGAGATATACAATGTTTTTTATTACTTTTGATTGGTTGATTGCTTAGATAATAACTCTAACTTGGATTAGAAGTATATTTAATAATTGGGAGAGATCATTGCTCGAACGAGGAGCCTGATGCCCAAATCAAAAAACTTATACAGTTACCTTTGTTCTTGCATATTATTCGGGCAAGGATTCTAACGATAACGTCGTGAGCAAGGCGATGCCTAAAAAGGATTACATGATACCACACAGCAAGGTTGTTTGACCATAAGAGGCTTGGTCATATGGCCATCTAGGATAATTCAGCGATGGTTCGTAGTGGTAAGGATGTTATTCTTATATTTCATGATAACAAAATATCAGGTCCCATAAGAAGCATTCCTTTGAGAGATGTCTTATGATGGGCTGATTGATATAAAAGAATGATTAAAAGATTTAATCGGCTAACCTCGGTTAGTGTCCATACTCATTATGAATAACGAAGTAGTGGAGAGGAAATTTATGGGAGACGAATGAGCCCCGCGATGTTGAGTGGGACGGCGATGGCGGTGATTCGTTAACAAAGTCTTGAGGGCGAGTCTAGGTGAGACGAGTCCTTTATATTCCTGGATGAGGTATTCTGTTGGATTGGACAGCTCTCACAGCACAAACTAGACAATCTCTGACAACCCCTCTTTGCAATCAGGATCGATGAGAGGGATGCCCAAAAAGTTTTTGATACGACACCATCCTGAAACGGACAGTTCTTTGGAACAGATCGCTCATATATCCTTGCGAGGAATATTTTTGGTTCGTTCAAATCGACTTGTTATGGGACCTGTACTCTCGGTTATTTACGAATAGTTTATTGGGATGATATTAGTGTAAGGATGGATGAAATAAATATAACATTCATTCATTGAGTTCATGGATATTGATTCTCATAGTTTGAGATATAATATCATTCATCATTTACATTTACATATGCAGAATATATTGTGTATATTATGTGTGTCTATCTGGATGTGATATTTTGTGTAATTCTACACCGTTAATGAATAATATTCATTAGATGACTTACTCCTTTTTCTTTCTGTTTGTCTTTAGTTCACGTTCTCATTCAGATGGACCATACAGCAAGGATTCGGAGCTACCGATTCTCAATGTCCCAGGAGGGGACATGGAGTAGTGACGGACACCGATACACATATACAGGCCCTTGTGCCTTAGAGCTGTAGATGGTTTGTGATGACTCTACGATGCGCTTCCCCTCACATCATACGGACTTTGAGGCATCTTTCACTTTACCTGCTCGGAGACTAGCATCTGCTGCACCATCCATTCAGTTTGTGATTCCTCATGGATCCACTACTGCAGGGCCATCTACTAAGAGGAGGAGTTGGAAGCCGAAGAGGAGGACTATATGGAGTTAGTATGTATAGAGGACTTCATTGAGGTGGTAGACCTCTCCTCCAATTCTGAGACGGAGGAGGACTCATGTGAGTGCCCTAGCGCACCCGTGAATACTAGAGCTAGTCACTAGCAGCCATTTCCTTTTCTATTTTGCTTTTGAGGAGGGTATCTGTGTAGGGTACTTTTGATATGCTGAATGGCTCAGCCTATTTTGTATGTTTTCAGTTTAGACAAAGATTTTATTCCGCCTTGTTTTTCGTACAAACATTTTTCATTATTTCAATGAAGGATTATTCCACGGCATGTGAGTTGTTTTTGGTTACTATTAGGTAATGATCGTTGTCTTTTCTGCAATTTAGGTTACTTAACCTGATGTCCCGAAAAGGAATCGAATATAAGGAAAATAATTTTATATTATATTATTTTAGAAAAAATTACCCACTTTTAGGCAATATTGTTTGAGAAATTTTTGAGCTGTTAAAGTTTATCACTATGAAAGAGTATACTATATGGAGAGAGACTAGTATCAAATGAGAAAACTTCAGAGTTTGTTCTATACTACAATATATTATTTTAATTTCACATTAGTGAGATTAAGCTGATAAAATCCCCCATTTATATTATTTATTGTTTTAATTTCATCTCTATAGATTCATTTTCTAGTGTTTCAATGATATATATATAGAAGAATGAATAAAACAATTAATTTATGAGCGTAATATCTATATATTGATTGTGTAAAAATTTATGCACAATTAATGTACTATCAACAATTCATTTGTATTACTTCTTTTATTTAAGAGTCAGTCATAAGTAAATATGAATAGTGGATGATATAGTAACAGTATAAAAATCTTATGAATCAAATAGATGAAATTCAAGGAAAATGTAGATAAGGGAAATGGGCACAAAATTGAGGAAATCTTATGAATCAAATAGATGAAATTCACAAACTTATTTATAACTGAGTTCATATTAATGTCATGTTGAATAGTATTCCCTTAATAGAGATATATACACAAGACCAATTTCAATTCACTTGGCTTAAAACATTTTCTTCATTGTTAGAATACTCTACAATGAATAATATTGCTTATTAATAGTTACAAGTTGATCAAGTCATTTGTGTTATGTTAATAATGAAGATAAATTTGGTGTAGGCAATATGGTGAATTATACTAAAAAATAACTTAAACTCGTGCATCTAGTTTTAATGAGTTTAAGTCTCTCAAAAAAATGAAGAGCAACACAATTTTAATGAAGGTTATATTTTTATTTAATAAAAAAAATCCCCAAATGCATGCTGTAATAACCATTTTTTTTATTTATGTGGAACTTATTTTCTCCATTTATTATTTTATTTGAAAACAGGTATATAAAGGTTTTTGACTTTTTTCATTCTCATCCCATATATCATTCTTAAGTTAAAATGTCATATATTATGGTTTAACAAAATATTAATCATTTTTTATCAAATAACCAATACACATAATTAACCACATATTCAATCAAAAACATTTAAATATATGAGATGTAACAACATTATCCAAACCCCAAAGCAAATAGATATGGTGCATAAGTGGCAACACCTCAGTGGAGGAAACGATTGATACAAATTTCTAGTGATCAGATAATTTCTCCAAAGCAAACACAACCAAATATACTTTCATATTTCTTCTCCTCTTGTCTTTTTCTCACACTTAAGATTACAATCAACAGAACCTGTGACACACACAAGCACACATAGAGAAGAAACCTTCATGGCAAGTTGCAACATGGCATCAATAGCATCTGGGTTTGTGTTGTTAAATGTTGTAACAAACTCATCATCTCTTAGGAGCAGTAATATGGTAACGTTTCCTACAAAGAATGTTAATGGGTCTTCTTCTAGGCTTGTTGTAAGGGCAGCAGATGAGGCTGCTGCTGCTTCTGCGGCGGCACCGGCAACCGTGAATCCTGTAGTAGAAGGAGAAGCAGCTAAGAAACCCAAGCCACCACCAATTGGTCCTAAGAGAGGTACCAAGGTGAGTTATTTTAATATTCTCTACATTTTTTATGTTAATTATGTTACACATATGGAATGATGCATATGTGTTGGGTATAGTCAAATATGGGTTGTAGTCGGAAGTCCCGTGTTTGGGATAAGATGGGATGAGTGCAAGAGTTTAGAAATGACAAGATTCATATCTATTGTTAATGCTTTAAATTATGGCCACGATTGTGGGTTATTGCAGCTGTTGCCATGTGGATTGTAGACGTGTTGTGATTTTTTTTGCGATTAAAGCATGCGGCCCAAATACGGTCCGATGCAGTTTTGTTGGTGTCATATCATTGTGATTTAGTGACACGCCGTAATTGCCCAATCGTGATTGCGGCGTGATGTGCAGTTACGGTGTTCACTTCTACTGCATACTGCGGCCACGTCAAGTGATGCTCTATGCAGTTTGAAAGAATGTATATTGTTTTAAGGTTTGATGTCATTTGTTAGTAGCTCTTCACTCTTCCTATGACATGAAACGATGTAATTCCCTTGGTGGTCGGGCTCCAGGTTTTGAAATGGTGGTATATTAATGACATTCTGCTCCGTGAATTGGTTGGACAGCATTAAATAATTATTTTTTCTATTATTACAACATTGATATATCAACCTGATTATTTACTTTGTTTCCACTTATTGTTGACTATGCATAAACATCTTGTTAACAGCATGTATTATGAAGTGAGATTAACGATCTACATATTCTTAGTTGTTTATTAGTTCTATTAAAATGTATCACATATTCACATTAACAATATATATATATATATGAACATCATCAACTATGCTTAAAAACAGGGTTATGTGTAAAAAATGATGTATGGTAGTGATGTATAAGCATCATTTTACATATTATGTTGAATATGATAGTTTTTGTAAATATCCACTCCTGTTCTAGGCGTGTGCTTTTTCAAGTATAAATTCCAATATTGCATGATGCATCTATGCTTCTATGGTCATGATAAGTATATATGACAAAAAACATTTCTTATGAAGATATGTAGGGAGGGAGAGTATAACAGAAACGAGGACAGTGGTCAAAACTACTTGTTTATGCAATTTGTTTGAAACTTCTTCTGAGTTAGTAGTTTGGGGAAGTTGAAATTTTTGAAACTTTAAGTTCTGTTTATTTGATGTGTTGGTTCTACTCAACAGGTGAAGATTCTTAGGAGGGAATCCTATTGGTACAAAGAATCTGGTTCAGTTGTTGCTGTTGATCAGGTTAGTACCCGAAACTCGTTCTTAAGTAACTTTTGGTAGACATGTTAGAACGCGATGATGGAACACAAATATGAATTATGTCCTATCATAAGGTTGACAATGAATCGAACTAACTCAGTATTCGTTCGAAATTCGATTCGTTATTTAGCTCGATAAACTTGGTTCATGAACCAAATGAGCTGGACTTGAGTTGGAAATTGAGTTCGTTAAATAAACGAGTCGAATTTGAGTTTGATATAGTTTCACTCGTTAGGTTTATAAGTTGGCTTTATAGATTTATATATGTATATACATATTTATATATGAGGAGAGATTTGTTTATACTCAAGTTAAATCTAACGGACCAAATGGGTATGTCCAATAAATGATGAGAGGGAAAAAGAAAAATCTTAAATAACCTATTGCATTCACTCATTTGACTTATACATTATTTTTTTATATTTATTATTATTATATATAAAAAAGATTATATTTATATATATAAAACTTTTCCAAATTTTAATTAATTATTTGAGTTGTCTAAATGAACATTCGAACTGAACCGACCAGTTCGTGAACTTTAACTGAGCCGAATTCTAGCTAAAAAAAAACTCGTATCGAATCGAGTTTTGAGTTGAGTCAATCCTTATCGAGCTGAACTCTAGTTCGACTCGGTTCGGCTTGTTTCTAACCCTACTTATTATTTTATCGGATTAAAAATTGAGACATTTTGGTTTTGGATGAAACCAGAAAGAACAAATCAGGACACTACCATCTGTTTTGTGCATGCATCAAACCTACCTCAATCTTATTCCATCCCATGGAATCTCAACTCATGTTTTTTACGGATTTCTGTTTGTTCTGCAGGACCCCAAAACTCGCTACCCGGTTGTGGTTAGATTCAACAAAGTTAACTATGCCAATGTATCAACAAACAACTATGCTTTGGATGAGATTGAGGAAGTGAAATGAGTCCATTTTATTTGTAATTTTGACTCTTATGCTATTTCAATTACTAGCTTAAGGTTTTTTCATGTAAAAAAATGTGTATCATATTGTCTCTAATATCTACCTCATGATCTCTATAAACTACATTCTGTTTGAAGTCTCTAAGTTGCTCAGAATCTTAAACTCTCCTCTATTCTTATTGAAATGAGTAATTATGCATGTTAGTTTCCATCAATGTAAGGTCACTGCAACAATTGAAATGGACCTACAAAATCCTCACTCTTCTTACTTAGCTTCATTTTCAAGTGGAAGTGAAAATTTGTTCACTAATGGATATATTGAAATTGAAAATGTATGAAAATTTTGGCAGCATAACTTTTTTAAATATGTTATGGTTACAGACTTGCAGTGTAAAGCTCTGTCTGTACACACAGACAATACAATATCTATAGTTGATGATGCACTCACAACAGAAAATTTGAAATTAATGACAACAATGAACAGTTGGGATGCATTTATGGGCTGTTATGGGGAACATATAGGTCGACAATGAATGATCATGATGTATTTGGGGAATGAATGGATCATGATGTATTTGGGGAATGAATGGATCATATAGGGCCATCTCTCTCCTTACCTATAAGTAGAGGCTTACTCCTCATTCATTTCTTCACTCTTCTACTTGCTGTTAATTTTGCTCATGAACTTATGATCTTTGCATTTGGTTTTGTTGTTCTTATCTTCATCACCTCCACTTTAAACACTTTAGGTACATCAATTCTCTAGTTTTTGCTTAGTTTTATATATCAAGATTGTGGATAAAGTTTTTGGAGGAAGTTTATGGCAATGATAGTTCCATCGAGGCTCTTCATAATCCTCCTCCGTCTTTTTCATCATAGTCCTCTCAATGACTAACAAGGGGTGCATCATCGACCACTAGACATGGTAGGGGGCTCGTCAATGACTAACAAGGGGTGCATCATCGACCACTAGACATGGTAGGGGGCTCGTCAATGACTAACAAGGGGTGCATCATCGACCACTAGACATGGTAGGGGGCTCGTCAATGACTAACAAGGGGTGCATCATCGACCACTAGACATGGTAGGGGGCTGGTGGCCCTTCTTTTTGCCGGGCAGTGTTGCCGACCGTAAACTTCTTGAAGGAATTCCTCGTAAATGAGGTGTTAAATTCTCTTGCCCATCTAAATTTTAAGCCATATGATGCTATCAATATACCAAAAGATTCAAACTGTCATTGAATTGATGTTATGTTGGGAAAACTTGTTGGATACCCACTACATGTATGGCCTACAAATAGGTGCTGGTATGGGCACAGGAAAGTACTATCCGTGCCTCGATGCCATCCCTACCCATAATTCAACTTTTTGCTGCTCTAGAATTTCAGTGATATAATACCCAGTCTGTCCTCTCAAACCAGAAAATATGTTCGACCATACTGCACTTGAACACTGAGTACGGAAAGTAAAGAAAGGAAAAACAGGAGTCCAAAGTCCAAACACCATAATATGAACCTATTTATTATGTATCAAATTTCATTCTTGACCTTTTACACTGAAAAGTGAGCTCCCCCACCAAAGCAAAACTATAAGAAACTCACCCTAAATTTCCAATGGTTTTCTGACCAGAGTCAAAAAAATGAACATGTGAGGCAACCTCACATATCCTAAAAATATCCCCCCTTCTTAACAATGAAGATTTTACAATTGAATGTCAACAAAAGAATGAAAAAATAACTTTACATCAGGGGAAAATTGATGTAGGGACATAATAAACCATTTGTAAGATACCAAATCATAAACAAAAATAAGTTGAAGGAAAAAGAATAGAAATAAAAATGGATTTACAACCACTATAACAGCAAGGACCAACAACTGATTTTGTTGCCTACCTTGACAAGACAAATACAAAGTCATGTTGAGCTTCCTTTGCCACCTACTCATTTAAAAACTGGAAGGCAGGATTCTGAAGAAGCTCATCAGCTGGTTTCACCTCTGAGAAATCTTTCTCTTGCAATGATGTAGAGAGGTCATCCACTGAGAAGGGGATGCTGCAAAAGAAGTACAAGTCAATTGGTAAAACATATAAGTAGTTTTTTTTAGTATTACCAAAGATATCCCTTCACCTTTTTGGTAAGGAACTAATCTCTTTCGGGGGGTGTGGTTGCCCCGCCCAACAAGTGTTGTTCCCAGGAATCAAACCCTTGACCTTTTGGTCATCCTGGGGATCTAGTGGAGCCTTACACCACTAGACCAACACCTTATTGGTAACATATATGTGATGTTGCATAGTATCTTCCTGTTCTAATTAATATCTGTTAAAATATAAAAACATATCAAACAATTTTATTAAAAATCTACCTTTTGCATTTTTTAACACAACAAAGAAATTAAATGCATCAATTTTCTTTTGTCCTTTATATTGGCAGACATGTTTTCAACTCTCTTTGGGCTAAAGCTCAAAATGCATGTACACTATTAAAGCAACACTAATGTCATTTCAAAAAACAAGCATTTTCACCTTGAATTGTCATCCAACAAGAAAGAATCACTCTGAGCATTATTAGAGTCCTCAGTCATAAGTACCCTCATGCTTGAAAGGACCTGAAGGAAGATTTGAGCATGTTAATCAAGTATCAGCCTCTTCTTTAATTTTGCAGCAACCAGATAAAATATAATAAAACAAAAACGTACATCTGGGGATACACTTCGGGTATTGTAATTATCATCCCAATAAAGTGCACATATTCTATACAGCTGCTGGACACTCATGACCTGAGGTGTGGGGAGGAAAGGAAACAAGGAAAAAGGCATGAGAAAAACAGAACATGAAAGACCGTGACACAGAGAAGTGAGTGCAAGAGCAAGAGATTATATGCATCAGTGATCATGCGTAGGACTATCAAACAAAATTAAAACTCAATTTCAGTCCTGGCAGTAACCTCATGAACTCTCCAAGTTGATAGACAACCTATGCAATCAAATGAACATCAACTTGCAGAAACATATGATTCGTAATGTTTCCTTTGTAAAAAGAATACAAAGAAACCACATTGAACGCATGATCAATGCAAGAACTCATCACCTCAAAATTCCGCTCAACGAAATTCCATCATGCTATGAAAGATATGCCCATATGAATATTAACAAATTCATGAGATGCATGACTAATGAACCCACACAGAAAGATCGAGATACTTACAGGGCATAAATCATTAATGATTTCATCATAGGAAATCCTATACTTCTGATGAATAACCTGTTAATAAAAAAATGACAACAATTAAACCTATAGAACTAATTTAAGACATTAGATTTCAACCACTTCATACACACAAATACATTTATATATACATATATAGAGAGAGAGAGAGAGAATAAATCTTCAATTAAGTAAGACGTGATAACTGTTCCAGTATAACCATGAAAAAGGTAGATGCTGAAAATGTAAGCCGTACAAGATGCATATTTAATAACCAACACATGAACCATGAAGGTTTTACACAATCCACAAAAAATGGAGGTAATTATGTTACTATCTTCTACATTGGAGACTTCAACTTCCTATCATAGAGGATGACCTTATGTTTATGTTCTGAAATTAACACTCATGATGTACAAGCTTATGAACTAATGTGGTTTGATAACTTACGAGGCTTTCAATTTGCCATTGCCCATTCTAACGATGTAGATTACATGGTAGTTAAGTTTAATATTGGGTTAAGAATCATTGAAGTGGGAAATAATCATTGATTTTCCAACACCAGTCTCATGGAGATTCTTGTTTGAAGTAATTTTCATACTTGCTAAGTTTAAAATGGGATTTAACAAGTCATAGCAGTAATTTGTTTGAGCATGTTTTTCATCTAGAACTAATAAAAGATGCATTTTGTCCACAAAAGATGGTTAAATGGCAAATAGTATAATTTTTTACCAGGATGAGTACAATCATTTGCCACTCAAGCTTAAGGGAAAATTTTAATGCACAATTATAAGACCTATATTATTATATGAGACTAAATGTTAAGTGATAAAATGTCAATGAGAATAAATAGCAAAGATGAAAATATTGCATTGGATGAGTAGACACACTAGACAAGATCGGGTTAGGAATGAATGCATTAAGGAGAAAGTTTGGGTGACTCCTATTAAAGAAAAGATGGTAGAGTCGTGTCTTAGGTGATTTGGGCATGTATGGCGGAGACCGTTAGAAGCCATGGTAAGGAGAGTAGATCAAATTGAGGTTAGTCCAATTTCTAGAGGCAGAAGGAGACTAAGAAAAATCATAGGTGGAACAATTAGGGAAAAAATATGTATCATTGTTTTATCAATGAACATGATTTATAATAGAGCACTACGGTGTTATTCGATTCATGTAGCTGACCCCATCTAGTGAGACTAAGACTTAATTATTGTGGTTGAAGATGAGTACCATAATATAGATTTAAATGACATGTGTCTTTTTTATTTGATAAAAAGATGCACTGTCTTCAGTTTGACTGAACTTAGCCTGTTACCATAATCATGATGTTCTCATATTTTAGATAACTGCGGTAAGTAAACACAAAACCTCATGCATTGTAAACCAAAATTGATTGTCAAAATCATGAAACAACATCAACAAGGGAAAAATAAATGATTCCATATAATCAAACAAGACACTTACCAAGAATCCAACGGCCTGTCTTATGTGCTTAAGCTCATCCCAAGATGATCCCGCATACTGCAAGCACAAGCCAATTAGGTTAGACTGTTTATGAAAATGCGCACACCAGTTCTAAATCCATACACAGAAGTCATAGGTCAACAACCACTATATCTTATTACATCCTAGGGAAACATGCACCAACTGAAAAGCTAACAATACAGTAAATGTTGAAATAATTTACCTCCTCCCTTGCTTGGACGCACCACAGCTCCAATTCTGCTAAACCAGCTTTGACATATTCCCCATTGCTGAATGTGCAACAATCGCGACGCAGAAGAAGACTAGAAATAT
Organism: Lupinus angustifolius; assembly: GCF_001865875.1. Classification (NCBI taxonomy): domain Eukaryota; kingdom Viridiplantae; phylum Streptophyta; class Magnoliopsida; order Fabales; family Fabaceae; genus Lupinus; species Lupinus angustifolius. Next base: position 20,964,878 of record NC_032019.1, on the reverse strand, counting down.
TTTTTTTTTTAAATGTTCACCTTCCCAAATATTAAACGAAAATAAAATGATAAAAAGAAAATTTATTCCATGGTAAAGGATATATATGCAAAAACTACTTACCTATTGAAGAGTTGAACATTAATATATGAGAATGCTTGAGTGAAGATTTTTTGGATAAGGACTGGAGGCACCTGAATCCAAAAATTATATTGCATTTAAGCAATTTTCAGAAATGGCATAAGCAAGGCTAAAGGGGAGGTAATTGCTTAGTCCTCCTAGGTTAATAAGTTACACACACAAAAATCATACAAAGTTCTCTTTCAGGGTACAGAGGAGGGTGTTGAGGGACTCAATTATACTCAGCCAGTGACCCATGGGAGAATCTTTAGCAAAGGATCGGCCAGATTTTAACACTCCCTTTGAGGTTCTTGGTGCCTGTATATCAGCAATATGATTTGCATTAGGAACAGAACCAAAAACCTATGTGACTAAAATAGAGCCTAAGAATCTTCATGGAAATTCAAGTAAATATCACCTAAAGATATAGTATATAGGGACAGGCAATGGGAACTGCATGGGATGTACGACATTGTATCTGACTTTACTATTCCATAATGGTTAGTTTAAACCTCAATACAATTAAACAATCACCAACTGCATTTCAGCATACCTGGATACATAATGAAAGCAAAGATGCTAACTCCTTTTTCAAGTTGTCCCGAAGGATGCCATATATTTTCTCCACATAGGCTGTGAGCTGCTGCTTGAAGAGCAAAGCAGGGTATTTAGCCTCTACCTTGCGTACAACATCTAACGACACGACAGTGAGGTTGGCAGAAGAAGGGGATGAACGAAAACCCTGTAATTTAGTCACCAAATAAATTGGCACAACTTTGTAAGTGTGAAATGGAGATCAGATGAAAAAGAATGTGAGGAAGAATTATTACCATAGCCATTCTTCCAAATAGGGATGTTGGATTAGGTGGTTTTCTAGCTGGGGTTGCATCAATTGCACCACCAGATCTAAGACTTTGTTGCAGCAAAAACAATAGCGCAGACGTATTCAATAGCCAATAGGCCATAAGATCATTGTCTTCTTGATTCTAGAAAGTAAGGAAGAAAAAAGACAAGTTATTTAAGATCTCCAATACTTTTCTTTATGTCAGCATAAAAAGCACAAAAATTACAGAATATCACCTGAAAATTACAACCAAATCATTGAACAGAACAGGAGCCAAAAATTTCATTGTTCAACAAATAAATTTGTAAATGGGTTCATAAAATCTCAAGAAAAAAGAATGCAGGGATAACTAACAATTAAACCAGGAATCTGGCTAGTGGCAACAGCAGCGTTCCAACTTGCATACATTTACATCAAACACATAATTTCAAATATAAATCATATTCACAAAAGATTTAAGCTTAACATGTTGGGAAACAGCCAAATTTTCTCCTTTTGTGATGAAAAAAATGAGCATCTGTAGAAGCGACACACAGATAGAGCAAAAGTGGAAGAATAACAATGAAAACTTTATCATGGATAGCACTCAATGTCCAATATAAGAAGTAGGATTACAATATTTGTATTTCTCACTCTGAGCGGAAAATACTCAATCTCACTCAAATAGGATGGAATACAATGTCTCTCACTAGTCTCACACTATAGTGGATATCAATTGTCTCACTTACTCTCTATGTTGTTCTTCTCACTTACTTATCATGTTTCTCTTCATCACAAGTTCCCTTTACATACAGAAGTGCAAGAAGGCTTCTTCATAAAGAAATAAAGAGATAGTAAATAATTCATCTGTCATATTTTCAAGACACCTTGAAAAATATTTAACTTTCTAGGTTGGACTTCCGTATCTTTAAGAGTCAAGGAACATCTAAGAGTTTGGAAAGGCCATTATTGAATATATAAATTGGATCACCTACTAATGTTCAATAGTCATGGTCTCCTGTCAATTAAGGAGCAAATCCCAACAAATCTCTCTCTTCCTGACTTTTAATTGATGGGTATCATTATCCTCAATTATCTTTTTGATTGAAACTGTCTTAGTAAACATGTCGGACCAATTGTTATCCATACGGATCTTCTCTAGTTGCAACTCACCATCCTCCAAAGCATTTCATATTTAGTGATAGCGGTAATCAATGTGCTTTGTCTAGGAATAAAATGTAGTATTCTTAGCTTAGTGGGTTGCACTTGCACTTTGGTTGTCACAGGCAAAACACATCTTTCTAGAACCTGGACTCAATTCAAGCAAGAATTTTTTCATATATTTTACCTCTTTTGCTAGTTTCAAATGTTGCAATATACTCTTTTGATGTGGATTGTGGACTTTCTTTAGTCTATATATCTAATCAATTTGATAAGTCTATAAAAGCAGTATAGAGTAACTTTGGAGGTGAATTTAGACCCTTCACTGAATACCTAAAGTCCTTAGGTATCATTAGTAGGCTCTAATGCTCTCACACTCATCACCAACATGGAATAGTAGAAAGAAAACATCAAAACATTGTTGAAACTGGATTAACTTTGATGGCTCACACTAACCTTCCGATGGCTTACTAGGAACATGCCTTTAGCACTACAATGTTCCTCATTAATAGATTACCTACTCCCCCTCTTTAAAATAAGTCACCTCATCAGCTACTCTTTGGTCTCAATCCTGATTAAATTAGCTTTAGTGTTCGGTTGTGCTTACAACAAGCAAACACTAAGTGGGAGTTTTGTGCACTAGGTCACCCTAATGTTTGGTTGTGCTTGTTTTCCTTTACTTAAACCTTACAACAAGCGTAAACTTGAATTCAGAAGCTCTGAGTGTATTTTCCTTGGCTATTCTACCACTCACAAGGGGTACAAATGTTTGTCTAAGGATGGTAGAATATATATATATATTTAAAGATGTGGTCTTCAGTGAATATTTTTTTCCCTTCAACTCAATATCAATCATCTCTTCTTCTACATCTATGATAGGGTTAGACAGACTAAGCCTATAATTACAAATGTATATAGAAGAGGAAAGAGGAAAGTTTGGCTAAATGAATAAGCAAAACTCCTTCTTTGCCTTAGGTAGTTATTTCGGTTAGGCTTTAAAGGCTATAAATAGATGGGTGGTTGAGTAGTTAGTTAGTTAGAGAATTAATCATTTCTGATTTAGGAAATCAGAGTAACCTCTAGGATTCAGGAATCCTAGTTCATGTTCATCATCTTCTTGTAACTACTTTCTTCTATCAATAATAAACTTCATAGAACCCTTACAGAATCCTATTGATTCTGTGTTAAGGGTAATTCTTTTTCCTATCATCTTCTAATTTCTAATTCTTAGATACCAGTATCTAACATTGGTATCAGAGCACCTTTCTTGGTGCCTGAGGTGTGGAACCCTATCACCACCGCTGCTGAAACAATTATATGGTGTCAACAAGAAGCATGGCAAAAGAGGGAGAAGACGTATCACAAGTTGGTAATGATTTGCGAAAGGAAAGGGAGGAAATTCGACTCAGGTTGGAACTAGGGGAAGCCAGAATGAACAAGACAGAGGAGTTGCTTGCTGCCATTGCTGAGAAATTAGGGATTTCACAAAAAGGGGCCTCGAATGATGAAGTCAGTGAGAATGGTGAAGAGGTTGACAGTAGGAAGAACTTACGAGGGGGAGATCGTTGGCGTAAACTGGAAATTCCTGTATTCATGGGTGACGATGCATTTGGGTGGGTACAGAAGCTAGAACGATATTTTGATCTCAGAGCCCTAACTGAAGCAGAAAAGATGCAGGCGACATTGGTAGCATTGGAAGGAAAAGCCCTAAGTTGGTTCCAGTGGTGGGAGGGATGTAACCCCTCACCCACTTGGGAGGGGTTTAAGCTCGCGGTGGTGAGGAGGTTCCAACCTTCAATGGTTCAGAACCCTTTTGAGTTGCTTCTGTCTCTAAAACAAGAAGGGAGTGTGGAAGCTTATGTTGAGGAGTTTGAAAAGTATGCTGGAGCCTTGAGGGAGGTGAACCAAGAATTTGTGAGAGGGGTGTTCCTCAATGGACTCAAGGAGGAAGTAAGGGTAGAAGTGAAGCTTTATGAGTTGAAGTCTCTACCAGAAATAATCCAGAAGGCCATTCTGATTGAACAAAAGAATCAGGTGGTAAGTAAAAGACCCAATTCTAATTTTCCTAGGGCCTCAGGCCCTTTTAGAGGGAATTCTTACACTAAGATGGTTACTTTAGACCCCTCTTCTGCTAGCAGTAGTAGGAGGGAAGATTCTTCAGTGGGAAGTGGGGGAGGATTCTCCAAAAATAGCCAAGTTGAGAGTGGTAGGGGAAGGGGAGAATTCAAGAGGCTCACTAATGCTGAAATGAGAGAGAAAAGGGAGAAGGGGCTATGCTTTAGATGTGATGAACCCTTCAATAGGGATCATGTGTGTAAGCATAAGCAGTTGAGAACTCTTATCCTAGCTGATGGGGAGGAGGTAGAAGAAGGGGGAGAAGAGGAGCTAGAGGCTCTAAATTCTCTTCAATTGTCTCTTTATTCTATGAAGGGCCTTACTTCTGCTAAGTCTTGGAAAATAGAGGGAAGGTTGGGAGCACATCCCATAGTTATCTTGCTGGATTGTGGAGCATCACATAACTTCATCTCCAAGAATTTGGTGGAACAGTTGCAGTTGAAGGTGGACACAACAAAAGCTTATGTGGTAGAAGTGGGTGATGGCCATCACATTAAGGGGATGGGTAAGTGTTCTCAATTACAGATTACTATGCAACAACTAGAAGTGGTTCAAGACTTCTATTTGTTTGGATTGAAGGGGGTTGATGTTGTGCTGGGTTTGGAATGGTTGGGAGGATTGGGGGAAGTTATGGCTGATTTTGGAAATATGAAGCTTAAGGTAAAAATAGGGGACTCCATAATTACTCTAGAGGGTGATCCTGCTTTAGCCAAGGCAGAGTTATCCTTGAAGGCATTCATGCAGGTTCTGCTTAAGGAAGGAGAAGGATTGTTGGTTCATTGTGATGTTGCTTCCCCGAGGTCAGATTCAGAGATCCCTGGCCCAATCAGAGAGGTATTGCAGAAATTTCCAGAAGTTTTCCAGGATCCTCAAGGATTGCCTCCATGTAGAAGACAAGACCATGCTATCCATCTCAAGAAAGGGGCTGAGATACCTCATCTTAGGCCTTACAAGTGTCCTTATTATCAGAAAACTGAGGTGGAGAAGTTGGTGTCTGAAATGCTTGAAGCAGGGGTGATTAGGCCCAGTATTAGTCCTTACTCGAGTCCCATCATTCTGGTTAAGAAAAAAGATGGAGGGTGGAGGTTTTGTGTTGATTATAGGGCCCTCAATAAAATCACCATTCCTAACAAGTTCCCTATTCCTGTGGTGGAAGAATTGCTGGATGAATTGGGTGGGGCAGTGGTGTTTTCCAAGTTGGATCTGAAATCAGGGTACCACCAAATAAGGATGAGAGAGGAAGATGTGGCTAAAACAGCATTCAGAACTCATGAGGGTCACTATGAGTTCCTAGTGATGCCTTTTGGATTAACCAATGCACCATCTACCTTCCAGTCCCTAATGAATGAAATTTTGAAGCCTTATCTGAGGAAATTCACACTGGTTTTCTTTGATGACATCTTAGTGTATAGCCATGACTTAACTACTCATTTCAAGCATTTGCAAGGTGTGCTAGAATTGTTGGTGGAGCATTCTTTGAAGGCCAATCTGAAGAAGTGTAGTTTTGGACAGCCTAGTATTGAGTACTTAGGGCATGTCATCACAGGGCAGGGGGTATCTGCAGATGGAGCTAAGGTAGAAGCTATTAGATCTTGGCCAAGGCCCAAGAATGTGAAGGGATTGAGGGGATTTTTGGGGCTCACTGGATACTATAGAAGATTTGTGGGAGATTATGGTAAAATAGCCAAACCCCTCACCAACTTGCTTAAGAAGGATGCCTTTCTCTGGACAGAAGAGGCCACTAATGCCTTTGAAGGATTGAAGTCTGCTATGATGAGTTTACCTAATCTTGCTATTCCTGATTTCTCTAAGGGGTTTGTGGTTGAAACAGATGCTTCCAGCAAGGGGTTGGGGGCTGTATTGATGCAGGAAGGGAGGCCCTTGGCCTTTTGGAGTCAAGGTCTTTCCTTGAGAGCATAACAGAAGTCTGTTTATGAAAGAGAGCTTATGGCTCTAGTCCAGGCCATCCAGAAATGGAGGCATTATTTGATGGGAAGACATTTTATCATTAAGACAGACCAAAAAAGTCTTAAATTTCTCACTGAGCAGAGGTTATTTTCAGAGGATCATTCAAGTGGGCAGTTAAGTTGATTGGGCTGGATTTTGAAATACAGTATAAACCAGGGAAGGACAACTCTGTAGCTGATGCTTTGTCTAGGCAGAAAATGTACTTTGCTCTTTCTATGGTCAACAATGATGAATTAGACTCTTGGACTGAAGGATTGCACACTGATGTCAAGTGGAGGAAGGTGATGCAAGATTTGGTGGTCTCTCCCACATCTCACCCTGGGTTTGAATTGAAGAAGGGTACCTTATATTACAAGGACAGGTTGGTGGTTGCTAAGGCCTCAAACAGAATCCCCTACATCATAGCAGAGTGCCATGAGACCCCTATGGGGGGACATTCAGGTTATTTCAAAACCTTTAAGAAAATTGCCAGTTTTCTGTTTTGGGAAGGAATGAAAGCAGATATTAAAACCTATGTTCAAAAATGTGAAGTTTGCCAGAGGAGTAAGTATTCTAACTTAGCTCCTGCAGGGTTGCTTCAACCATTGTCCATTCCTCAACAAGTCTGGATGGATATATCCATGGACTTCATTGGTGGCTTGCCTAGAGTAAGAGGGAGGGATACTGTCTATGTTGTGGTTGATAGGCTCACAAAATATGTTCATTTTTTTGCCTTGGGTCATCCATACTCTGCAAAGGATGTGGCCACTGTATTTTTGAAGGAAGTAGTCAGGCTTCATGGGTTTCCTAATACTATAGTCTCAGACAGGTATCCTCTGTTTTTAAGCAAATTCTGGAAGGAATTGTTCAAGCTAGCTGGCACTCAGTTGAAGATGAGTACATCCTACCATCCACAAACAGATGGTCAGACAGAGGTTACCAACAGGTGCTTGGAGACTTACCTCAGATGCTTTGTAGGCCCTAATCCTAAGCTGTGGGTGGAATGGTTGCATTGGGCAGAATTCTGGTTCAATTCTAACTACCACACTTCAGCAGGAATGACCCCTTTTAGAGCACTGTATGGAAGGGATCCCCCTTTGTTGATAAAAGCAGGGACCATACCTTCCAAAATAGAGGAGGTTAATCAGTTGTTTGCCCAAAGAGATGGGATACTTGAAGAGTTGAAGGGAAATTTGGTCAAGGCTCAGAATCTCATGAAACAACAAGCAGACAAGCATAGGAGGAATGTGGAATTTCAAGAAGGAGATTGGGTGTTTCTCAAGTTGCAGCCCTATAAAATGAGGTCCCTAGCTCTTAGGCCTTATGCTAAGCTAGCCCCTAGGTACTATGGTCCTTTCCAGATAGAGACAAGGGTGGGAACAGTGGCCTATAAGTTGGTTCTGCCTGCACAATCTCAGGTCCACCCAGTGTTCCATGTATCCTTGTTAAAGAAAGCACTCAAGCCTCACCAGCAACCACAATCCTTACCTCCTATGTTAAATGAGGAGTGGGAATTATTGGTTACTCCAGAAGATGTGTTGGATAGCAGGGAAGACAAACAGGGGAATGTAGAAGTTCTGGTGAAATGGAAGGATCTTCCAACACATGAGAATTCATGGGAATCAGCAGCCTCAATACAAGACAAATTCCCTGATTTCCCACTTGAGGACAAGTTGGTAGTTGAAGAGGGGGGTATTGATAGGGTTAGGAAGAATAAGCCTATAATTACAAATGTATATAGAAGAGGAAAGAGGAAAGTTTGGCTAAATGAATAAGCAAAACTCCTTCTTTGCCTTAGGTAGTTATTTCGGTTAGGCTTTAAAGGCTATAAATAGATGGGTGGTTGAGTAGTTAGTTAGTTAGAGAATTAATCATTTCTGATTTAGGAAATCAGAGTAACCTCTAGGATTCAGGAATCCTAGTTCATGTTCATCATCTTCTTGTAACTACTTTCTTCTATCAATAATAAACTTCATAGAACCCTTACAGAATCCTATTGATTCTGTGTTAAGGGTAATTCTTCTTCCTATCATCTTCTAATTTCTAATTCTTAGATACCAGTGTCTAACAATCTAGTTGTGCACCTCAATCAAAATTGTGATTTAACATGTGTGATCGTCATTTTTACGATTTTTCCAAGTTCTAGCAACCCAGATCGGTGAAGATCACATAGTGGTAAGCACAGTTGGATCGACGAGTAAAAACGTGGAAGCGGTAGAATCACAGCCTTTTTACGTTTCCTGGGACCAGCTTTTTCCAGGTCAACCAAGTTCTAACCTATTTTGAATGGGAGTGGGTTGGGCACAAATGTTACAGGTTTCAGCCCAAAAAACTTATACCTAAACACTTTCCACCAGTTTTTAATTCATTCTAACTCAACAATTGTCAAATTTCACCGCCTAACACACTAACACTTCATCCCCTAAAATGTTTTGACAACTCTTAGCCTAAAACAACCCAAAACAAGTACAAACTTTACACACCTCCCCTTGTTTGCTCATTCTTAACATTGTCTACCTTTTCTTACTTGTTTTACTTATATATATATATATATATAGAATTTTATAAATATTTATACATGCATAAAAGTATATATTCATAGAGATGTTTATATATGCATAAAATATAAATTTATATTTTACTATTTTAGTAGGATCTCATGATCTGTATTACGATTCCACATTTTACATGTTATTTCCTCACCCGATCTTACATAAGATCTCAATTTTGACAACCTTGCACCTCATGACGCCAATCAACCTATACATGCTAGTGCCTCTATTTTTCCTCATTGTACAGAAAAATTCATTTCTCAAATCTCAAGTCCCAATCAAACACATCCTAATTCTAATAGTGCTCCTTCTCAAGCTAATTCACATAGACATTCAACTTCTCCTCTACTTTCTTCCAATCCTAATTCTAGTCTCAATCCTAATAGTGTTTCTTCGTTTCTGTCTTTATCTTTATCACCTCATATTTCTACTCATTCTGTACCAAGTTCATCCACTAGTCACACTCCTTTATCCCCTCCTTCCTCACATTCTCGTCACTTCACTTTTCCACTCTCTTCTCATCCTATGCATTGTTTCCACTGTTGATGCTTACACTAAGCACTCTTGGATTTTCTTGTTAAAACAGAAGTTTGGAACACTTTTCATGTTTCAATGCTTTCTCAAATTTGTTCAAACTCAATTTAGTAATACAGTTAAAGCCATTCAAAGTGACTTTGGGGGAGAATTTAGACCATTTACTACATATCTTAAATCCTTATGTATTGTGCATAGACTTTTATGTTCTCATACTCATCATCAACAAGGGACAATTGAAAGGAAACATAGACATATCGTTGAAACTCGTTTATCTTTATTAGCTCATGCTAACTTGCCTATGGTTTATTTAGAACATGCCTTCACTACTACAGTATTTCTCATAAATAGACTGCCAACACTTGTTCTTTAAAACATGTCTCCTTATCAAGCACTGTTTGGTACTGCTCTTGACTACATAAACTTCAGAGTGTTTGGTTGTGCTTGTTTTCCCTTACTTAGACCTTAAAACAAGCATAAACTGGATTTAGAAATTTTGAGTGTGTTTCTTGTTTACTCACTACTCAAAAAGGATATAAGTGTTTGTCTAAAGATGGTAGACTTTATGTTTCAAAAGATGTCATTTCAATTAATATTTCTTTTCCTTCCAACTTAACTCCTATATTTCTTCTTCTACTTCTAATAGCAATTCTATGTCTACTAATGTTGTTTTTCATCCTACCATCCATAATTTTCCCTCTCTTCCTACTTCAGCAACCAACAATGTTGCCTCTCTTCCTATGCACTCCAATTTCTCATCCTTTTCTTCACCAACAGCACATTCTCTGTTTTTCAAATTCTCTTCACCAAATCCTAACTCAGGTCTTGTCTCTCCCTCACTGGCTTCTATTCCTAATTCTCATATCAGTCCTCATAGTGACTCCTCAACTTTGTTCTTACAATCTCATCCCTCTACTGCTTCTATATCCACCTCTTCTACTGGTCTTTTTCCTCTATTTTCTACTTCTTTTCCTTTGTCCTTACATCCTATGCATACAACGTCCAAATCTGGGATTTTCAAAACCATTGTTCCCAGGGTTTTATTAGCACAAAATGAGCCAATTAATACCAAGATAAATTAGTTAATCCAGTTTGGCAGCAAGCAATGCAAGCAAAATATGATATGGTCCTTAGTACCCCTACCACCTCATAAACAAGTTATAGGTTGCAAGTGGGTCTTTAGGGTTAAACAAAACCTTGATGAGTCAGTGCACAAGTACAAAGCAATGCTTGTTGCTAAAGGGTTTCATCAAAAGCGTGATGTAGATTACAATAAAACTTTTTCCCTTGTAGTTAAACCCATCACAATCAGGATGCTTCTAATTCTTGTTGTCACTTATAATTGGCCTATTGAACAACTTGACATCAACAATGCCTTTCTAAATGGCTTTCTAGATGAGGAAGTGTATATGCAACAACCAGTGGACTTTCAACAGAGTAATAAAACCTTGATCTACAAGTTACACAAGGCAAATATGGTCTCAAATAAGCTCTTGGGGAATGGTTTGAAAGGCTCAAAGGTTCTCTTCTCAAGTTAGTAAATGTTATAATCTCCTCTTTATTCACGCTTCTCCCTCATCCAAATTCTATGTGTTAGTTTATGTAAATGATATTATAATCACAAGGTACTCTCCTTCACTCATTACCAAGATCATTAAATATATAATCCAAGGCTTCAGAAAGGTTGTCATTGAATATATTCAATAGATCACCTATCAAGATTCAATTGTTATGGTCTACCATCAATTAAAGAGGGACTCCCACTATAACACAGTCCTAATACAGTAGGCTATTAACCAATAATGATCATTGCATTTTATTAGACTACATATTCAATATTCTAGAATATACTACATGAGAATAGATTGTGATTTTGACATGGAGTTGGCAAGTATCGATCTCCCTCCCATCAGCTCGACTTTGGTACCATGTCAAAGATACTAGCCTAAAAGCTTAAGGTATTAGGTAAAGGCTTAATACTGATTTTATACAATTAAGAAAAGTTAAAAAACAGTTACCTCTATTGCAGAACCAATCATCTGGATAAGGCGATCAAATACACTTGTTCTTTCAGCTTCAAATGATTTCCAATGGAGAAGACATTTGTAAATGGTAAATGCAGCAACAGGTTTACCAAGATGGAAGCCAGTGCTTTTTATAACACATTTGACAAGGGTATCAACATACTCCTACAGTGAAGAGAAGAGTCACATATAGTGAACATATTGGAAAGAAGAACTGACATTAAATGTCAAATTTTAAACACACATGTTGACGTTCAATGTAGGATCTCCTCAGGCTATCAGATTCTGTTCCAAACTTTTTCACAGGTGTGACAGTCTCCTGCAAAGACAACTAAATTTAGATTTCACAAAACACAAAGACTGGCTTGTTATGGAAAGACACAAATAGAAAAATAGAAAGCGATGTACTTACCACAGCTTTCTGCTCTTCAGTCGAATGGTGACCATTTTCCAACTTCTGCAGCGATAAATATCAAAATTCCAAAAGATTCACACTTAAAGAAAATAAGGACCTATGTACTTAAGCAAGCAGAATTTACCTCTGAAACTTGGGTAGAAAGATCCTTTGACATCGTTTTCAAGGATGAGTTAGCCAGAGATTGTTGCCGAAGAACCTGGTTTTCAGATTCAATATCTGAGAATTTCTCTTCAAGCCTATCAGTATCAGTTAAAGCAAAAATGGTCATGATTATCGGATCTTATAACTGCAAAGAGAGTGTATGTATGATTGCTGTTTTCAGACTGGAAACAAGTAATAGTTCAAAATGATATGAATTAAATGTCTCAGATACCAACGAAACTTAATCATAAGCAAAACCTTTGCATAGCAGTCTTCAACTGGACTATTTTTGTTTCAGCATCCAAAGCTTGCTTCAACCTTTCTTCACTAATTTTGCTTGCCTCTTCATACTTCTTTTCTGTTTCATCAATTTTCTTTTCCAGCAAAGTCACCAAGGTCTACAGGGGAACCAGGAAGCAGTAGATTAGTATTAAGAAATGGTCACCTATTTAACTTTACAAGATATATATGTGCCCCAAACCACCTCACCTTGAGTTTCTCATTTTCACTAGTAAGGTTCTCCACCAAAGTATTGTCAACAACGGGAACCTCCTGTATGACAGGGACTCTCTCTGCTTCTCTTTTTGCAGCCTCCCGTTCCTTTTGAAGCAGTTCCTTAGTTTCTTTAAACTGAAGCTGCATCTCTTGCAAAGCAGACTGTAATCTTTGGGTTTCTTGTGATTTCAATACTTCCATGTCAACCTACATTTATTATTAGAGTTATAAGAACATTTGAAAGGAAATATACTTCATAATGACCTTTCATCCTTATCAACAAAGAACTGACAAATCATGTTTACTCCGGACAGAGATCACCTGTCCCAATTTCCTGTCTCGGTCCAATGAGAAAGTGCCACTGATTTAAAAAGAAATTTCTAAAAACACAAATCAACATTTTTATATTACTCGGATGAACCTGATTGGCCCGGACATACTCATTATGGGACAGAAAATCCTTGTTCGTTTACTCCAAGTAACTAAAGTTTCTAAAATCAGTATGGATACATGCTAAGAGATTGTAATACAATATTGAACTTGAACTAATCCAAGTGTGTTTAACATAGTACTGAAATATTGTGACTTGACTACAAAAGGGAGGTCCAGTGCAAGAGGCTCTCACCTAATACGGTCTAGGAATGGTAGATATACGCAGTCTTTCCCTCACAATTGAAGAGACTATTTCCATGAACAATATCAGTAAATAGTAGCATTGACAAAATAATAATCATTTACCCTAATGCGTTTTTCCAGTTGCAACCTCAACGTAAGGTCTTCAACTTGCTTTTCTAGCTTATTTTTGGCAGCTTGGAGAGCTCCAGTTTCTCTTGCAGCCTGAAATTAAAATTAAAATTTAAAAATCTCAATCACTGAATATGAAAATAAAAATAGGTCATTAGCTAGCAATGATAACATATAAGAGATTTAAGAAAATTCCCTTGCCAACCAAAAGGTTAGTATAATCCCTTTATTGCACAATAGACTCTAACTATTATGATGTTTGGACTAGCATTTTGAAAGGTTCAACAATCACAAATAGTCATATTCCTAAATCCTAATGAACCTTTTCATAAGACAATCTTATACTCAAGTAAACTCAAACATTATGCACAACCGGAACAGCTGAATTATGCAAAATATGCTTTGCAAATCTTTATTAGTTGTGAGGATATTAGGAGTTAGTTTGGATATAAAAGGGGGCACGTTTGGAGTATGATGCTCACACGGGGGACAAGGAAAAGAAATTATCTGAAGGGGGAGAATTGAGGATTCAAGAGAAGAGGAATTTTCAAATGATAATATTAATAACTTCAACTTTAGTTCGTTCTTCCGATAGTGTAACAAAGGTTCCCTGTTAGATCTAAAATTACTCCACATTCTGTACGTAACAGCCTCTGGTCTAAAGTCTAAACTATTTTCTTCTTGCCTTTAGCTCCTAGAGAGTCTTTCCTTTAAATAAGTTGAAAGCATCCTTGGATTTGCCACTTTGGCAACTTTTAAATTAAATTTTGTGGATTTTGACTAGAAACCCAAAACAGAAAACTAATATCATACAAAACTAGGAGAGAACAACCTGACAAGCTTTGGGAAGATATCTAAACTAAGAAGCATATTTGACAGCATTGTTTTAAGAATATAGTAGAATATGGTATGATTACTTTCCTAAGGTATCAATTTTGAATAATTGAGGTACAGGTGATAAATATCAGAAACATGACAGATAGGAAAATGAGGGGGATAGTATTGGTTACTCTAATACTTTGTTTGGTTTAGGGAAAAAAATGGAAAGAAAGAAGATAGAAAGAATCCTGAGTCAGTGTTGTCGATGGCGAACGACAGTCCATGGTGTTTGCCAAAGTTCTGTCATCACGGCATTGTAGATGGCAAAAGTAGACATCATCATGGTGGTTGACAAAAAAATCGTTAAAAATATAATACATAAAAATAAAGTTAAAAAATTTAATAATGGTATAGGACACATAACATCACGGTAAAATTGTATTTATCCGATTAGAGTGAACGATCTAAAATATAAAATTGTATTTAATTCGAAAGGGAATAGTTTAAAAAAAATCTTTAAAACTAGAGTTAACAAGTGAAAAAACCACCATTAGTAGTGTTTTTTATAATGGAGTTAAAATATGTCAGAATATAAAATTATATTTAATTTAAAAGGTAATTATTTAAAAAAATCATAAAAAAACTAGGGTTAACGTGTTTTCTGATGGAGATAAAATTTGGCAGATAGTACAAAGTAAGTGATGTTGTGGAATATAAAATTGTAATTAATTTGAAAGGGAACGACTTTAAAAAATCTTAATCTGCTACAGTTAACAAGTAAAAATACCACTATTAATAGTGTTTTTAATATAGATAAAACTTGGCAGATGGCACAAACCGCAAAGTGGCGTAGCTATGATGAAACAAAAGTGCAATGTTCAAGTGAGCGTGAAATGGTGCGTTAAATGAAAACCTAAAGTTTAAACAAGTCATTCAGAACAGAAGAGGAACAACACAGTCTGAGAGTGTTATTCATAACTCCACACAGACGGACAAGGGAGAGAGTAGACACACAAATGAAGCAAAGAGAAAATAAGGTTAGATTCTCCGAAGCAGACAAAGCACAGTTTAATTCAGGGTTCACAATTTTTGGGCAAAACACAAAATTGTCCTTAAAACCCCAAATTTTAACCCAAAAAACCACTAGCAGCGCCATGTCTGCCATTACCGGCATGGCGGCCCAAAATGGTGGACTTCACCATTTAGTGGGTTTCCCAAATGGCGAATGGCGTTCTACCTGGAACTGCCACCACTTTCCGTCATGGCCGCCATTTGACAACAATGATCTGAGTAGAAAGAAAGTGGTGAGAAATAATAGATTTTATGTTTGGCATGAGAGAAATATCAAAGAAATGGAAGATAAAAAATGACTATTTTATGAATAAACAATTATACCCCTACTAACAATAACAGTTTGTGGATGGAGATAAGGGTAGTTGAGGAAATTTGCAGTAAAATTAAATCATTGTGCCTCTTTCTTCTCACTAAAGGTAAGACCACTTTTGGGTTATTTCTCTCCTCTTTTTCTCTTTCTTCTCCTTGATTTTTTTCGCTGCATTTTCTTTCTTCACTTATTCAACAATATCAACCACACGCTAAGATTAAATAGCACATTTATGAATCTATAGGTGGTTCCTATTAAGGAAGCAAAAGAAAATAGCACATATACACCACTCGCTGGAAGAGTATAATTGCCGTACTTGTTCATAGTTCAAAACCAAAAGTTTCCAACTGCAGCTGAGACTTCATGCAAGCTAAAGGAGTTTAGGTGGTCAGGTTAATGCAGTTCTACAATGAGTATGGGGTGAGTGAAGGGGAACCTTAACAAAGTTCTCACGACTCAGGCACTGTTATGTATCCAGATTTGAGAGGTTTTCCTTTTGACAATGTACACAAGGTGGTCAAAATTTTGCTTATACTTACTATTTATAAAAGTTTCGACTATAAAGGGTGTCTTCCATTTAAACCTGATGTCAATAACTTACTAATTTGTTGAATTCTAAACTCACTTTAGATAACCATTATCTGGAACCTTATAAATAATATTTATAACTTTAACATGTTGCTAAGTTAAAACATTTAACTAATGGATTCAGAGGATTTAGGAGGGAAGGAGTCACCATTTTGAGCTTTTTTAATTCTAGCCGAGCAACTTTTCCTCTCCATAAACTTTGTGTTGTAATTACCGCCTTCTTTAAGTTTCTAAAATGATGCTGTGCCAAGTATTTCCGGCAGTGGCTCTGCAGTTACAAAATAATCAGAGTTGCAAGGATAGACTAATAAAATAAACCGAGAATAAAAAATTAAAGAAATGATCCACGCCTTGTATAGCCTTTATAAATATTTTAAGAAGTCATGGTGGAGGATTTTTGAAAGATTTTCTACCTGAATGACAATAGCTGCCCTGGCCTGCTTCCTAAAGTGTAGGTTACAGCGAGCGGCCATCCCTCGCATACCAGTCTGAATAGAAACAGCAGAGCTAAACAAGTCAGTGTATGTCTTCCTAGCAATATACATGCGGATATACTGCTGAATAATCAGACTAGAAGCCTCCTGACGCAATCCCTCATAAGCATGCCGAGCAAGATGTCCTGCAATCAGCATAAAAAATCAGGATACTTGACAAGTTTATGTTTCCCCTAGAACTTGTGAGCAAATATTTGAAGAAAGGTAGCAGAGACCTCTGCATGCAGCTTGTATCTGTCTAGCAGACGAACGAAGCAAGACAAAACTTCTGCAAGCCAAATAGGAACGAACTTTCCTCTGAATAATGCTTGCAGACTTTCCTAATAGCTCACTTCTTCGTGTATCTAGTTCTGCCATTTGACCAGCTCGAAGAAACACCTTTGTTTTACCGATCTGTAGCAATAAAGAGAACCAGTCAAATAAGTCTCAACTAGAGCAAAATACAGTCTTGTACGGCAAGTCTGCAGTTACCTGATGTAATGTATAACATTCATGGCAGCAAGCACAGATGGGCATAAAGAGTCATTTGAGTTCATTACAAGCTTGTCATACACATAAAATAGTGCCCGTTCCTAAACCTAAACGATATTTTCAAGATTCACTTCCCACAGAATGGAAGGAAGATTAATGGTTGTCCCAACAGAAATTCCAAAGTGGTAACAGCATAAGCCAAAATAACAATTATGTTATGAATTCTCAAGAAGTAAAATGTCATTAGAGTTTATAACTGGGAAGTTTCGTTAATACTAAGGTCAATGAAGATTTCTGAGTATACTACACAGCATTTTTCTTAACATTGATTCTTATTTAATAGATTTCAAATGCTGTGCCCCATCTCCAAAACAAAATTACCCCACACTTGTTTTTCAAACTCAAAAACGAAAATAAGTCTCCCGAAGAATTAAGGGTCTAATGGTAATAGTTACCTGATAGCCTTTAAGTTCAACCTCCTCCAGAATCCTCTTGCAAGCAGTGACCTCATCAGATCTAACACAATAAAAACATGAAATCCATAAGATTTTTTAGAATAATATCCTAACAGGACTGACAGCCGATCCCACCTAGTGGGAATAAGGCTTGACTGTTGTTGTAACCGAACAGGACTGACAAGTAAGATTGACAACTTAGATACCTTCCATCTAAAGCTTTAGGTGCAAGAAGCCCAAATCGGTCCACAAATTCATCAAAGGTTTTTCTAGTGGGATAGCCAGCACAGCTTATCCTAATTGCCTCCATAACTCCCTATAATGCAACATACTATGCAATAAGCATGAACTCCATGACAACCAGATAAACTTTAATTGTGGAACTAACTCTGGTTCAAAACTAGAACAAAGTGCTAGATGTCTCACCCCACAACGCAGTTGCTGCAAAACATTTTTATTCTCAAAAATTCCTGGCTTGAGAAGATTATTCGGTTTTACACAACGAATATAGTGGGGCTCGGTGGCACTGAGTGTTTCAAGCAGTGATATCAATTGTTGCTGCAAGACATAGGAACAAGAATTTCAAAATTAAAACCATATAGGTTAAGCAAGAAAACCATGTGTCTTCAAAAAAGGGTAAAAAGACACCAACCTTAAATCGGGTACCTATTGAAGAGAACTTTGATTGTTTGGAGGATACCTCAGTTGAGGGGACGAACAAACCAGAAATGAAAGGACATTTGGAAGCATAAAGAAGATGTTGGTGTTCTGCAACAACATAATCTTTGTTCTTGTCCAAGAACAATTCAGTTTGATAAGTGACCTAAAATTGACACAGATTAGGAATTTGTTTTCCAATTTAGAAAAAAATAACCTCTAACACTCTGGTCCTCTAATATATCATGTATATATCTCATTACAACAACAACTATCCAACTTACATCACCAGCATAATGGCAAATTGTGAAGTCACTACGTGCCAATTTGGGCTTGCTGAACCTTGAATGGTTTTTGAATGTCTGATACAGCTTCTGGGAAAAAGTTTCATGTGTTGATCTAGGAAACATACTGCAAAACAGATACACATAAAGCTGTTTGAGCATAGACAAAAATAATTATTAAATTATAAACAACCAATCCTTTTCCCACTGGGTGGGGTCGCCTATATGGACTAATCAATGTCATAATGTCCTATCGTAAAACAGGTGATAGGATTGGGGGAAGGTATATCAGAGATGGAACAGGAAAGTAGCACAGGATCCTAATACTCATTTAGGATATCAGAATTAGTTAGGACAGCTGTAGTCCTAACTGTATAAATAACAACTAGTATGGGTTAGTTAATTAGCTTTTTGGGAAACAAGTTAGTTGGTTAGAATTTTGAGAGATGATGTTCTCTCAAATAAACCTCTGGATATTCGTTGTAATGTTTCTATTCTTCTACCTACTTCTGCATCAGTATCACTTGCATAATGATCTGGGAGGTTAGGATTCATCAATAAATATCTAATTTTCCTTTCTACTCTTAAGTTTTAAGTCAATTTTACTAGTTTCTATCCACATGTCTACAGACAAACAATTTAAATCTAAATCCTTCTTGATGGTTTCTCCTATAGTAGTTACCCTCCATCCAATCTACTTTGAGGCTTCTATAGGTCTTCACTCTTCATATATACATGCCGAAACCACTTGAGGTGAGATTCTACCATTTTTCTACAATAGTTGCTACCTTAACCTTCTCTATAATGCATTCATCCCTAATCCTTTCTTCTCTAGTATTTTCACTCATCCAATGCAACATTCTCGTATGAGCTTATTATTTTTTTTAGTTTTTTACCACCCAACTGAAATGAATGAACAAAGCTAGATGTGCTGAGATACTAAGACTCATAATACCAATTCAAAGATGCAAGTATGTGGTATACTTACCATGCTTCATCGAGAAGAGCAATAATGCCACCAGGTTTCTGAAAATAAATACATAAAAAATAATACACAATAAATTCACTAATAACAAATAGCACAAACACAATAATGTTATCTTCTGTAAAAATAACTATGAAATCATTAATAACACTTTGGCAATGTACATTAATTTGCTTACTCTACATTGAAGGTATTTTACTTTCCTTTCACTTTTTATTGAACTTGGTATCATAAAGCCAACCTAGTCTTCCAGTCTTTAATAGACATAAATTGACAACTCATTGTCATATTTAACCCATACACAAAATGAATCTGATCCTTACTATATCTCTCATTTGGCATCAGGCAAGTATTAGCAGCTTTTAATTCATCACATAAACCATATCAACTGTTATTCTCCAAAACTTTCACTCCAGTTTATATATGCATGAGAACAGAAATTGAGATACATAAGTTTAATTACCCTGTTAGGCCAGTTTGGGCAACATGCAAACAAGGCATAGAGGGTGCATTGAATTACTATATATTGGTCTGCTGTTGTTAGGCATGTAAAATATCCTTACCGTGTTAACAAGAAAATTCAGTTCTTTAGCATACAAGGTAATCTGATCACTAATTGTTGAAGAATATATCACAGCAATGTAAAGTTTGAGCTTCAAAGTGGATTTGAATGCATAGTCCAAAAATAAATAAAATCTTATTCTTTCAGTGTTCTAATGAGCATCTCTAACAATTGATGCATGATATACTTTCTCAACTTGGAATTAATATGGCAAAGGGAACCTTGGTTAGTAGGTTGCAAGTAAAAAATTTAGTCCACAAAATTAAGATGTTATTGTTAGTGTCTACCAAGTTTATGACCATCACCCTTCCCCTCTAAATCATAATTTTAACAGAAATGAACATCTGATACAAAATACAAGAGTATGGTACAAGAGACAAGCAATCAACAAAATGATTGTGGGATTAGAAAGAAAAACCTTTTCAATGAGATCCAGAATATCTTGATTGTCAACAAATTCAATGTAACTCCAATCAATCTCCTCTTTTTTGTATTCTTCTTGCTCCATTTTGAAAACATGCTGCAGAACAAATATTTGATCATTACAAGAACACTCATAGAATGAAAAGAAATATGTAGCATATGTCTTTGTTTCAAATATACAAGCAGTAGATGCCAGTGATTAAGAAAAAAATAATCTCCCTTTGACAAACAGACCTGATTAAAGTGCTGCTGAAGCTTTTCATTGGTCAAATTAATACAGAATTGTTCAAAACTGCAAAGTACATAGAAAGTTAGAAACAAGGTATTAAATATGAAATATACATCTCCACCTTGGTGCCTATTAGAGATGTAGGCTATCATTATTGTGTAATGAAAGGGTATTAAATCTCCCGAGAATTTAGTTTAATGGGCATTGGGCTTGAAATTGATTTGCTAGAAAATAAGGGACATCACATCATTAAAAAAACTTTACTTTGCTAGATTTTTAAACTACTCTAAGTAATGAACAAAAGGCAACTCAAGAGAAAGCACAAAACAATTTTTGTTGCCCACAAAACCAGGTGACCAAATTGTCCACCCCACTAAAAAAACACTAATATGCATCAAACATGCCCATTCGGTTTGGGAATTTGGAAGGGGATGAAGTGGTCTGGAATGGGGCAGATTAGAAAGGTAAAAGAATACACTCAATTGCCTGGAAATTGTAATAAGAGCATGATGGAAAGCACCTCTACATTGACTGGAATTCACAATGATAATTAATGGAGTCGCATGAATGACAAATTAACTTCCAGTGGTACTCTTTCTTGAATGTTCACTTTAACAGGTCAACCCATGTTACGAACAGAACAAAAGGAGTACCAGTACCACACCTGTTAGTCTTGAAACTCTCAAAACCATAAATATCTAGCACGCCAATTAAGGACTTTGACTCAGGGTCTTGACCAATTGAACTATTAATTCTATCCACCAGCCTGCAAATTGAGATGATATAAAATTATAGAAATGGAGTTTGGAGTAAACTGACCAGAATTGTTAGTAATCCTATTGAAGGTTCAACCTAATATTTCTTCAAGTAATCTGCACACAGGCTTACCAGTCAAACAACCTTGTGTACACAGTCTTAGCCAAAGCATCTCGGCTTAGAGCAGCAGCCTCCGGATCCAGACATTTCGTAATAGTTTCATCACGAGTAACAATTATACGTTCGCAAAGAGAATCTTGAAGTGCTTTTGCATCACACCTGAATAAAAATTGTGAACCAAGGATTTTCACAAGGAACAGATATGAAATGACCATACAAAGACAGCATATTTTAACTGATGTGATCCTGCAATGTTTGCTCACATGAAAAGTTCTGCTGCAGTTTGTAGGTGAAATCGAGATTTTTCATCTTTGGGCATAGATGTGTCTATTTCCGTCCCTTTTGTAAATTCAATGTTGCCAAGGTGCAAAATTGCAGCAACCACTCGAAATATCGCTTCCTGAAGATTGATGGGAAAATGGAAAAAATAGCTTTCTTATATAATAAATAAAAGAAATGCAATTAAATGAGAAGAGAATAAGGCATCCTCAAAAATAGGTTTTTTATAATAAAAAAAAATAAGTGTCATTGATGAGAAGAGAATAGTTCAAAAGTAGAGGATAAGGCATCCTCAAAAATAGATCCAAAAAAAACAGCTAAAACTAGGACATAGAGCAATGCAACAAAGCATGTGAATCCCTCTATATGCCTACAAAATAAACCCCACAGAAGAACTCCTGCGATGAGCACCAAAGGTATGGCAAAAGAGTAATCCTATCCCAAACAAAATCTAGAGTCAAGAAAGAATCATTAGATTCTTTGATTCCCTTCCAACAATGTGTACCAGAGAATGGCAAAACCTGAACATTGCCAAAGAGTTTTGGCCTCATTATCAAAAAAGAAATCTCTAAATCTATTAAGAATAAAAGAGTGACATAATGAACTTAAAGAAACTCCCAACAAAATACCTGTTCCGCAGAATTTATTCCAACAACGTCCATTGCTCTCCTTGTATCATGGTATTCCTTGGACTCATCAAGCCCTTCCAACTCAAAGCAATTTGATTGATTCAAATAATGAAATGTTCGTGGGTTTCCTAATTTGAGCTTCTGAACATCCTGCCAAAAAAATACATATAAAAAGGTCAAGAAAAATGACAAAAATAGTATCTAAAGAAGTCAAGAAAAACTTTCAGATAACAAGTTCACCAGCATCAACCTGCATGCATTATAAATTAGTGTAGGCATAAACAAATGCTCTATATTCACAAGTTGACTCTTTCCGTTCTTTTTGTCAATCTAATTTTGATTCTAAACAAAAGAAAACCCATTACCTCCGGAGGTGCAGCACAGAGCATATAGAAACAGTGATAATTCCTCTCTAGATCTGACAACTGACAAACACGTGATCTTTCTAGCAGATAAGTTCTGATAGCAGCTCCTGAAATTCTTCCCTTTTGATCAAACTGAATCTCCACAAACTTACCAAAACGACTGCAGAAATCATGATTAAAAAATAGTAAAAATAAGACAGGACCATAATAAAATTTGCAATATCATAAAACTCTATCCAATTTCACACCTTGAATTATTGTTTCTAACGGTCTTTGCATTACCAAAGGCTTCTAGAACGGGATTGGACTGAAAATATAAGAAAATGGGCAAAAAATAAGGTCATTTTAATTGTGTATAAGATAAGGTTTTAAAAAATCTAGACAGTGACAAAGGTTAAGAAGCTAAATAAATAAATTTCTAGAAGCCAATCAGCTTAGTAAAAAAATCAGATGGGAACTGGTTTGTTTTCTGTTTTTATTTTCATTTGATATGTTTTTATTCATAATTAAAACATGACTTCCTGTTTTTAACACTGTTCTACAATCTCCTTCATAAATGTTAAAAACAGGAAACAGTTTGACGTTTTTGTAATTGTTAATTGTTAATGAAAACATATAATGGAAAATAAAACAGAAAGCAAACCGCCCTAGTTTTGTAAAGGCCTAATTCTCTTACCTCTAGGACTTTCTGCTCAACAGTTCTACCTTCACCAACAGTAGCTCTACCTCCCATGTAAGCAAGATACTGCATGAGTAACTTGGTGCTTTCAGTTTTACCAGCACCACTTTCACCACTAACCAATATTGACTGGCTGACACCTTCGTTAACCATAAGCCTAAATCCAAAATAATTTAAATGGTCAGGCATATAAACTAATTACCTTAACTATTTACATGAAAGATATGAAAATCACCTATATGTTGCATCTGCAACAGCAAAAGGATGTGGACTTAGCTCACCAAAACCTGCTCCTTTATATTGTGCCATCATATTACTATCATATAAATGAGGAAGCCTGATGAAAGGGTTCACAGCAATCAATATACTCCCAGTGTATGTCTGGATGCAAAATATTGGTATAAGCTCACATCAAGGAAGTATAAAGCCATTTTAAGACACAAGGGAGACAGTACTTGGCGGGATGGAATCTGAAATACATACATAAATCTCATTGATGTCATATCTTGATCTCAGATTATCTAGGACACCAGGTTCATGCAAATAAGCAAGTTTTGTCATATCATCCACTCCACATGCTGGGGCTTCGGTATCTTTGTGATAAACTTTGGAAACTTTAACAACAACCTGCAAATTTCAAGACAAAAAAAAAAGGAGCAAGGATTCACAGTTTCAAATTCTGAGTTAATTTGAAGATTTTATACGGTATTTATTACTCCAGATAAACTACAGCCATAATGCAAGCACTAAGCCCACCCTATCTTCATTATGCTATCCTTAAAGGATTCCTACTGTCATTCATGTTTAAGAATTTAAAGCAAGAGGAAAAAAAGAAGAAGAAGAAGAAGAAGAAGAAGAAGAAGAAGAAGAAGTGAAGAACAGGATTGAATTTTAATAAATATTAATTAAAAGCTCACTCACCTGCTTGCCTGAAGTGCAAAGGACTTTGATTTCATCCCCTTTAACCTCCAAGACTTCTCCATCTATCCAAGCTACATCAGAATCCTCCACCCAAACCTGGGACCCAACTATGGGATTGGCAACAGCAGCCTACAGTGCAGTGTGTCAAAATTTAAACTAATAGAATCTGTTCCCTCTCTAAAAACGTATGCATAATCAAGCAACTATAGTGAAATTCATAAACAAAAAATAAAAGGGTAAATTCATATTCTCTCTCTTTAAATTCCATGCAAATAATAAAATATCTCTATGTATATTTTGTTGTACAGTATGGTTATCCTCAGACTAGCTTTTGCATCAACCAAGACCGAGTATTTCCTCAAATGACACTAGAGAAGCAATCACATATAAGTTCAATTTTTTACAAAAAAAAATGTTTTTGCTTTAAATAACTTAACAAGATAGGCTCAGGTAGCAAGTATTAATTCACAAAAAGTTCATGTGGTTGAAAGCACCAATAAACACCACATAATCAGAAAATGGTTTGATGATACATGGAAGATGATGTTTCAAAAAGACAGTTGGAGTTCGACTGAAATAAACTATCATAAGATGGCATCTATTGAAATTTTCAATTATCAATCTCATTAGTGTAAAATAATCGATTCAGTGGAGGTAGGAACTCAATATCCCACCGTAAAATGTCATCTATTGAAATTGTCAACTATCAATCTCATCACTGTAAAATAATTTAATGAAGGGAGCAACTCAATGCCCAAGTATTTAATTTTCCTTAACTTACAACTATGGTATGAAAACCAGATTGCAAAAAGAATTAGAAAATAACGCATGAAAAAAATCTAGTATTGAGGTCAAGGCTGGTAACCATTATGTGAGAGAAGAAAATAGTGAAATTGGTTTCAATCAAGCTACCATCTCATAGACTAGTCAAGCTTCACAGGAAAAAGGCAGGCATCATCAACAATAAATAAAGTAGAGTCTAAATTTCCATTTTGGTCCTCCAAAGATAGACAACACAATAGTCCTCCATTATTCATAAAAATCAAATTAGTCCTTCAATGCTAGTTGAGTACCATCAGTTTCATCCTTTTAGGAACCAATTTGCTAACAGCAGTTTAAATTGACACTGAAGGAGCAAGCTGATGTACTGATGCATGGTGCACGAGGGTCCAACCTTATGACATGTCTATCTTCGGAGGTCCAAACTACACTTTCACTCAAATTATATAAACACTAGATATGTTCAAAAATAATATCACCAATAAAAAATAAAATGAAACACAATTCTGACTTACAGGGGATACAACATATACTTCAATTATTGAAAATCCATGAGTGATAAAACAACATAATTGGAACAAATTCACGAAGTGGTAATCAGCATAGGCATACCCTACGGTAAGGGTGAGCATGGGTCGGGTAAGGCTTGTCCCTTACCCAGCCCTAAATATTGATCGGGCTATTTTTTTTAATCTGAACCCGACCTTAGACCAGAAGTTAACCGAATCCCAAATAGCCATTGGGTCAGCCTTTGAACCCGACTCTAGACTCAATTAAATATAACGCGAGCCCCTTTTGGATAAAGTCTTCTCAAAATTATTTAGTATTATGAATATGTAATTTGAAATATGAAATGATATATATATATATTGTTAATCGTGTTTATATGATAAAAAATACAAAACCAATCATACTTTCGATCAAAGAGATGTCATTATTTTATACACGTTTGAATAGACAAACATACAAATATGATAAATGGGTGACCATGGAAAGGGTCGGGTCGGGTCATGCTTCTCCCTTGTCCGATCCTAAATATTAACCGGGTCTAATTTTTTAACCCGGCCTAAACCTGATGGTCCCCGGCCATATTCAGTCCTGATCAAAATTGGGTCAAACAGGATGAGAGGATAGGGTCGGGTCCTGGCCACCCCTACCCTACAATTCCTATTTCAATCAACGACCCTACAAAGGCAACCATCAGAACCCATGAAACAATATAGTTAAATCAATGTATCCCATAAAAAGATAAAAAATTCAGGCAAAGCAGCAAAATAATAGCGATCTTCCCAAACAGAAACCATGTCCATGTGGCTGGAAATTTGAACTTGATGGTTATCCAAAAAGCTTGGTCAATAAGGAAAAATCAGTATCCACTAAAAAATCGGGTTCCTACAATGTAGCTTGGTAATAACAAATCATATCAACTATAAACCAATCCAAAGACAAAAGATCACAATTCAGCTTCTACATCATCATACAACACAAAACAAAAACAAAAACACGCAAAAAAAATTGGGACAATCCAAAATCTAAAATAACAAAAATTTCAGACAAAGTGAAATTAGAAGTCACCACTACAAGACTTCAAATGGACTCAACCATAACCAGAAAAAAATTAATCAAAAAAAACAGAGAAGAAAAGGAAATGAAAATGGATACCATATATTATGATAAATTGATCGAACTGGTACTGGATCTAGCTCCAATTTTTGATACTCCACTCAAAGAACCGAAGGATCTTTGAATTGAAACAAATAAATTCCGAATAATGATGAAATTGAATTATATTTATTATTTATAATATAAGTGAGTAAATGTATATACTGATAGAGAATGATTTGAATGATTAAAATCCCTTCAACAATACGAAAACATTGGAAGAAGGGATTTTAAGTCCTTCGTTTTCGTATTTTCTCTATGCTCTCTCTGTTTTCTTCTTTCCTTCCTCAACCATAATATTTGGCTTTGTTGTTTATTAGTGTAAATTACTCTCAACTTGTTTATTAATGTCAAAATGTTCCGATTAGAAAATATATTATTTATTAATATGGTAATATCTATGCAATATTAGTATAGAGATTTACATACAATTATTATATTATCTATTATTTATTTCTCGAATTTCTAAAAGTTATTAGTAATTAAATATGAATAGTAGATAAAGTACAAATGTATTAGAGATATATTTTTTTTCAAATTTTTTGAAGTCAAAACAGAAAAAATGATGTTTTAACAAGATTGATTAAAACGTCAATTTTATGCGCGAAAATATATTATTGCCCCTTCATTTTTGTATTAATTATTTTATTGCACGTATCGATGTTGAGTTGGTCAGCTGAAACATTGTATGCTGTCAAAAATACTAGTGTATTCAGGCAAGTTCGAAAATCACGGGAAAAGGGATCTTCAAAATTAGCCAAATGTAATGCATAATACAATATTTATGCATTTTTAACGTGAAGATTTATTAGAAAAAGATTTATATTTATAATTTTACATCATATATAAAGCAAAAACTTAAAATAATTATTATCATAATTCTATTTTCTTATTTTACCCATAATCTTTTTTTATTTTTAAAGTAAAATCATATAATCCAATATAATTATACTTAATATATTTCACTTTATATTGGATATTATAATAAATACAAAAATTATAACATGAATTACATCTGATAAAAAAACATTTTAATTCTCTAAAATAAAAAATACAAATTTAATACTTAATATCATAAAATAAGAATATGGATCAGCAGATACGAATCTATCGACACGCTAATATCAATAATGGAAGAATATTTTACATAATTATTGTATCATATATTATTTATATATTTATATTATTAATATTTAGAAGTTATTAATAATTAAATATGAGTAGTGAGAAACACTACGATAGATTCAGTTTTTTTTTATAATTTAGAAGTAAATATGAAACCAAAAAAGGAAAACGATCTTGGAGCTGTATTGCAACAGTCGTCAGTTTCCAGGCTTCTGGTTGGGCGGTCGAGATTATTTTGACAATATTGATATTAGATTTATGCAATTCCCAAAAAGAAATTAACAAGTGTTTGGTAAGATATTTTTGTAGTATATAAGATAAGATAGTCAACTAACACTCTTTACCAAAGATAATCATACACAAAGATTTACATGGAGATGAATCTATATTGAGCAATAAACTCTTGATCATATATTAAAAGTTTAATTTTAATTAAAATTTAATTTTAAATTATAATACTAAAAATATAAATGTATTTATCTTTAATATATGTCCACATAAGTTCTTTTCTCAACTACTAGTTTGATTAGATAGCTTATTAAAAAATGCTACTAATTTAAAAATCATATTTGATAAGTTGTTTTAGCAAATATTTGATAAATTAAATGAAGTGGGATATGGCTCATAAGTGGGTTTTATAATGTTTTATTGTAGTTCTAGGGAGTCATTTTTACATAGGGTAACGTTTTATCAAACCTTAAAGTTTATTTTATATTTCAGCCTTATATTATTTTTGGAAGAGTTTGGAGAATGATGTAAAATAAGAAACATAATATTGAGGTTTGGTGAGAAAACTAGCTTGTATGTATGAACTTGTAGTTGTGAACTTGTAGCTATGAAGTTTATAGTTGTAAAGGTAGCTGAAATCTTATAGCGTGGATGTAGCTTATTAAACTAGAGTTGTTCGGGGAGTGATAAGGTGATCTGATGGTAAGAATGAATGGCTTAAGAAACGGAGTGTATGAGGTTGTGGGTTTGAGTCTCACCAACAAGAAAAATGGAGTTATAAGGTAGTTTAATAGTTAGAGTGAACGATATGACTGAAGGAGGTTGAGAGTTCGAGTCTCACCTACAACAAAAATACTAATATACTAACAATTGTTGATAAAAAACTATAGTTATTCGGTAAAAGAGTTTTGTAATTAGCTGAAATTTAAAAAATGACTAAAAATGTCATACACTACCTATTTATTATATATTTTGTTATTCATAGATTGAAGTAATTAAATGCATAGATAATTTAAAATAATCATTTATTTTTATATTTTAGTTATAATTTGATATGTAATATTTTATTTGTATATTTGTTTTATTTTAATATTATTTTTTTGTTTTCATAACTTTTTCCCAAAAATGCAATTATTTTGCATAAGTTTATAATATTCTTCCACAATTAACACTATATATCATTAAAAGATATATGCAAAATTATTTTATACATTTATCTAACAATCAAATGCAAGAATAATGAATAGATCACACAAAAGATCCAACGGAATGTAATGTATAGATCAAATTATTAATAGGTTTTTTAATTGAAGACATGTAATATAATTTGTTAAAATATCCAAGACAAAATTGTAAAGCGAATTATTGAAAATTACTTTCACTTTCTAAACGCTATTTGAAATGTAATGTATACATCACATTAATAAGTTTATTAAGTGAGGGCATGTAATGTAATTTGTTAAAATGTTAAAGAGTAAAATTGGAAAACGAATTATTGAAAATTACTTTCACGTTCTAAAAGCTACTTGAAGTAGCTTTCTAAAAAGTAGTTTTCAAACATTATAAACCATTTTTTAAAAGATACAACTCACCTTTAATTTTTGTTTGTGAAAAGCCTCTAATAGTGTTTTGAGTCTACAAGCTACATGAATAAGGGATAGAACTAAAGATTAGTATATTTTAATGGGAGCAAATCTTTTGTCTCGCATTTTATGTCACTTTGTGTATCATGAGATGTGACTAATTGAAAATTATATATTTAAATTAAAAGTTAAGTATTAAGTATTTTTTTTAACCAATCATATCACATTAAGTGATTATGAGACACAAATTACTCACCCATTTTAATCGCTTCAAATGAAATGAAAAGATAATGATTCTTTTTTAATTTAATTATAATATTTACACGGAAAAGTTTCAAAATAATGAAACCTCAATTTATCAATTTCCATTTTATTCATCCAAACGTGGCATTATGGAACCATTTTTCCCACTCGATCCCTCTCTAAAGTATTATTACCGTCATTCTATTATTTTAATATATACTAGCGTGTGGATAGGTGTTGTGTCTGCCAACCCGTTTTCATATAATTCATAATGTGTAATTTGTATGCCATAAATATCAAATATAATATTTTGTGTTAAATATTTTGTAATCTATAATTGAATTTATTCGATTGGTGTATAAATTGAACATTCATGTTCTACCTTAAAACTGATAGTTATAATGTAAGAATAATAAATAGTTATAATGTAAGAAGAAGAAATAGTTAACCAAATAATATGAACATATATTAGATGGAGAGAAACATTGAGTTATATATGATTTTTTGGTAAAAAATAGAAAATAGTGAGGGCAAAATATAGAGAGTCACAAATTACATCATGGTAAATGGTTATTTTTTGGTTTTCCAGTAGTATATATATATATATTGTTAACCATAAATTATATAATAAAAATTCTTACGTATAAACATGTCCTTTTACATTAATATACATATTTCAGCAACTAAATCAGTTAATATAATCCATTTTCAGTATAAAGTTTTTTTTACACTTATAACATATCATTTGTATTTATTTATATTATTTTTGTCCAAAAGTCAATAATAGTTAATATATAATTGATGGACAATAATATAAAAAACATTACACTAAAAACGTATACATAGAATAGATTATATAAATTAATATTGTAGGTGAATGCACATTTATATAAATGTACCCAAAAAAATATTATAGGTGAATATTGTTTATTTTAAGAGTTTAAAATTTATGTACTAATATTGTTAAGTTTTTTACATTGTTAATATATCATCTATCATTAATTTGTATTATTTTTGTTTGAGAATTAGTGGCGGTTAACAAATTAATGAGAATGATGTGTCAAAAGAGTGCAATATTTATATTTTATAAAAATTTAATATAGTTAATATATCATTTATTATTTATTTGTACAGTGTAATATCTATGCATCATTGATGTAATGATTTATACGCAGTTAATATATCATCTATAATTCATTTTTATTACTTTTTTGAAGAGTTAATGATAATAAAATACTAATAGTGAATGATGCAGTGACATATTTAAAACTTTGGCCGATGAATATATTTTTTCTCTTCTTTCTAATATTTTTTTTAATGGTAAACATAAATGCTGAATAATACCATATATAAAACTTCTTATAAAGTAAGTATGTACCATATAAAAGGTTATTTAACAGTTTATTAATATTTATCTAAACAACAATTTTCTAAATACCCACTTTTAATAAAAATGCTATTTCCAAGATACTTTTCAAAATAAACTTTACACGTAAGAATTTTAATGGAAAAGTTTTTGTAATTAAGTTTTCCATTAAATCATATGACATGATTTTTATTAAATAATATTTTTTTATAGTAGTTTCATAAAATCCTATTGAAATATGATATTGTATTTAACAAATGATTACATTTTAATATATGGTCATATTCTCTTAGCTAAATACTTTTTTATTAAATGATTTTCCTTTTATTGAAAGGAAATTTTTGAACTTTGGAATTTAAAATAATATTTTAATATATATTTAAATAAATGAAATAATTTATTGAATTATAATCACTCTGACTTTATGTTTGAGACAAATTAAAAAGAGGTTTTAGGAAAATCTAGATTCCTGTCAAAAAGAGGTAATAAACCAATTCACCATATTAAGGAATTGACTTAGGTGTGTTTTGAAAAATCAAATTTGTAGGTGTTGATTGGGCTATATCCTTTCACTTTCATTTTTTCCAAAGCTAAGCTAGTTACTTTAGGATGATCAACAATTACATGAGTGAGATTTTATTCGCCCAGCAATGAGTAGGAGTGAAAATAAGGCAGAACGTTTATCAGGGCTATTACTTGGCTTATAATAGGCTATACCGGTCAGGTCAGATATTTTTTGTAAATAGACCAGACTCAAGCTTTTTGAAAAACATATTTAGTTTACCAAGTCAAGCCTTATGACATCAAAAGGCCTATTAAATATAACAAGTCAGTCTATTTAGTTATATTATGTAATAATGTTCATATTATACAATTTTAATATAAGTAATGTTATTATATATATAACTTTAATCTAAAAAAATATAAGTTAATTGTTCTAGTTATAAGGGTCTAGTTAAAAGTAGACATATTAGCCTATTTAAATATATACATAATGACCTATTTCAAGATAATATAGTGTAATAGACCTTTAAACATGTCAAACCAGACTTTTAAACAAGTTAGTCTTAGGCTTTGATTTTATTTTAAATAGACTAACAAGTCAGATCCAAACTCATATATGCTATATAGGTTCGGCATGTTTAAGGCAAAGTCTAGCCTGGTCTGTTTCCACATTTAGTGGAGCTGTGATCCTATGAGTCACTTGATGCTTGACCAACAATTAAGATAAAGCTATAAAAAAAATTATCAAATTATTATCTATTTCTTTATAAATTTGTAGTGTTTTTTATAAGGAACAAACAAATAATTAAATAGTAGAAGAGATAATAACACAATAAATTTGATAATGAGGTCTGGTTAATTATGTGTACCTCTTCGAGAGCGTTTAGATAATAAAGATTTGTGTGTGTTTATTGTTATCCTTGTTACATTAGGTTTACATTAAACATAAATATATAGTTATCTATCTCAACTCATTTACACCAACTCAAGTCCATAACTTCTATTGTCTTTATCAAGATAAAAGACCCAATCCACTGAAATAGAGTCATTGCAGAACACTATATTAAAGAAATCTTTGCTTATTCTAAAGTTGAATTTGTTATATTCTAATTATTAAGGCTATGTTTAGTTAGGATTAAAAAGGAATGAAAGAAAGTGAGAGAAATGAAAAAGGAATGACAATAATCTTTTTTATTGTTCGGTTATGTTGAAAAGAAAGAAGGAAAAAAATGGTGGAACTCATACCATTATATTTTCTCTTCGATATTGGGAGGGAAACTTAAGTAGAAAAAATGAGTGACGGACTTTCTCATAGTCGCTCCATATACATTTAAAAATTTGTATATCTTGTTAGTCAGAATTGTAAATGTTACTAATTTCCTAAAATTTCTAAGAAACAAAATAACACATATAGGCCAATGTCATTATTAATAACCATCAAGACTTTACTCTAGTGATGTAAATCTCCTAAATCTTCAGAAAGACCAAAATGTTATGAATTTGATTCATGGGAGAAACACCTATTGGAAGAGACAATCAACTGAAAGAGATTAATAACTTACTTATACGATGATGAGATACTTTTGGTAGTACAAAAATGTCATTAATAATAAAAATTATATTGTTTTCTCTTCACTTTCTTTCCATCTTCTATTATACCAAACAACTAAAAAATCATTACACTTTCTACCTATTTTCTCATCTCCACTTTTCTTTCCTCAAAATTTTGTTCCTTAACTTTTATTTTGTCAATTTTTTTTCTTCTTAACTTTTCTTTTAAACAAAGCATAGTGTAAGTATGCAAATTCAACCAGTCACATTGAAGGTTTTTTATTGTAAATTTGAAAGTTTTTATCTACAATGTCAAATATTATTCTTATTTTTATTTTAGTCTCAGAATCTGCTCACACTTTTATATTTTATAATAACAAATAGTTTCTATCTTCTCCTTTCTACAATTGAAGTCCACATTTTCTTATAAGAATAAACATACAAATATTTTTGTATGAAATATTCTTAAGAAATAAAAATCTCATATTAATAAATAAGTAAAAAATATTCTTATTTCAATAAAAATACTACAAGAATGTATGGATGGAGATGCTCTTAAGCTATTGTGAGAATTATGTGGTAAGTTAAAGTTGTCTATGTTGTTAGAGACCATAAAAATTGGGGAGCACCTTTAATGGACATTGGGAGAGTCACTTTTATTTTATTTACTTTTATTGTAAACTTTTTTAAAAAAGTTATGACTTGATTGGAAATGATATGTTGAGGATGCCATGAGTTCATCCATCCTGTTTCAAAATTCTTTTAATTTTTAAATTGCTTTTTAAATATTTCTCATGGAATTCTAGCAATTAAATTCAACTAAAAATATACAGTACTAAATAATATTATCATAGAACCATAATAAGTAGCCAACAATAATCAAAGGGAAGCTTTGTATTTTAATTTGATTGACACTCTAAAATCTAAATGATACAACCATCAATATAACCATACATTTTTTAATACAAATCTCCCTTTTATAACTTATATAGGGAAAGTTTATTACATTATATTCATGCAACATCATACTTAACTTGGATAGAGAGACCAACAAGGTAGTCTAGTGGTATATGGTATCATTGGATCCCCAACATTGAGAGTTTGATTCCCGATAGCCACAATTGTTGGAGAGGTAACCACGAACTTCAAAAGAGATAATTTCTTACCTAAAAAAATAAATAAATACTCTTGGTAGTAACAAAAAAACTTATACAGGGAGCTTGCTACTATTTTCCATTGTTTTTCTTAAATCATACACATTTGTAATGTCAAAACTATACCATTTAACTTCATGGGTGAAACGGTTTCAAATGACTTATAAAAGAGCTAATAAGTTCATTTAGTGTTTTAACTTTTAAGTGACTCTCTATATTTTAAGGACTGAATAACACTAAAGAAACAAGATTTAAAACATTTGAGTTCTTGTAGTAAGTAATACTTCTCATATTTTTGTCATGTAGAACCACTTCTTCAATATGAATAATGTTGTATATCCCTTTAAAACTTTGATCATGTTGTGTAATAGAAATATCAAATAATAATATATGGGAAGACACAATTTTGTATGCTCATATATCAAAGAGTAGATATCTTATCATTTTTTAGCAATATCTCATTTTAAAATAAAAATAAGTAAAACTTATTTTCGTATGATTTAAAACCAAATCAAAATATTGAGGGGTGAAAATTAACTATGACCTAATTTTATAATTATATCTTGAAATTAATAGGCACTAAGATACTATAATAAATTTTGAAGGGAGAGTACGAATCGGTAGTGTTTTTAAGACTATTTACTAATTCATTAGAAATATCTCGTTTAAAAAAAAAAAATTGTACATAGTGAACTTTAAAATGGAACATAGTGAAAGAAAGAAAAAAATGGAACATAGTGAACTTTAAAATGTTCTTTAATATACGATTGCTCATGAATAGGGTCTCATCAGATCTAGGACTGAGTTCGAGTTCAATAATTATACTCAGTCGATATTTAGTGTCGAGTATTGACAGACATTACTGGGTCCGACCCGTCCTATGGTCACTCGCTCATCATCTTTGTATGTGTCTCTATTCAATTATGTATAAAGTAATGACACTTTTTTAGTCAAAAGTATCATTGATTCACTAATCTTTTATCATATATACATATATCATTTTATATGTCAAATTACATATTCATAATAATAAGTAATATTGAGAAGACTTTATATAAAATGAGTATGTATTATATTTAATTGGGTCTAGGTTCATGTTTAACGGCTGACCTAGTCAATATTTATGGTCAGGTTAGCTCTGGGCCTGAGTTCAAAAAAGACACAACTAATATTTAAGCTCGGGTAATGGACAATCTTTAAACTATCCCGACCTGGCTCACACTCACCCCTACTTGAGGCTCTCGGGTCACAGTGGGGTGTAACAAACTTTATAATAAATTTTTTTAAATATTTGAAAAAAAGTCACGATCATTATTGTATTTTATTTTTCCCTGAGTTAAGAAGTGATAGCGAACACATTAGTGATACTTCCCTCTCTCAAGGTGGGAATGACGAACTTTGGTCGGTGGTATTCCTTCTTCTCTCTTAATATTTGTATAATTAAAAATCACCCTGACGCACAAAACACATATTTACTCAAGAACTGTATAAGTCTTTATTCCTTATTTCACACAGGGATGCGTAAAAGTAAGATAAACTCTTGGTGTATATAAAAAATATAATTTTAGTCCCTTCATAAATAATAAGTAAATAATATAAAAAATTAATATTTAAAGAAGTCTAAGATATAGACACATGTTAGTAATGAAAGTATCGTCTTGGTATGTGCTAATACATTCTTTGTGCTATAATAAGAAATTCTAAAATCCAGTTCAAGGATTAAAACTATCTAAATCAGGCATAAAACTGGTTTTATGTGTTATGTGCACAAAAATATAGTGATTATATCATTTCTATTAACTTTTTCTAGTGGTGGAAGGCCAAAGGCTGAACACGGTATTATATAAACTTACATTTGTTTTATTATATTTCCATCCTTTAAATTAAAAAATGTTTCTTTTGTTGAGGCTTAAAAATGTGGATTTGTTCAAGAGTAATGGTATATATTCCTACTATATATTTTTACTAATTTTTGTATCCAAAAGAAAGTGATACATATCATTTGTAGGCCAATCATTAATAAATAAAATATCACATTCTAATATATATTATTTTCTTGTAAGTAAAATGATTAGTAAGATGATATATTATTTTACTTTCTTCATTTATGCAAAGGAATCTCATAAAGCTCATCAAAGTCAATTTCAACTTTTTGCTTCCCCAATATGTGAATCTCTTGGGTCATGTATTAACATTCACTCAATTATCTTTTATAAATAATTGTTATATCTACATATTGTAAATGTAAAGTTTTGTACGTAGTCAATAAAATATTTATCATTCATTTATATTATTTTTGTGGAAGAGTCCATGCTGATTAAGTATGAATGATAGATGATGCATTAACACTGTCTAAATCATACAATATAAGTGCATATATCGTTTTCTCTTTATAAATTCGCATAGCATTGAACAGATTTCAAAATATGTTATATTAATTAAAAAATTAAATATTCATTAATATTTATTATTCCTTAATTGTCAATAGTTTGGAACATGGTTTGAGACATGTTTTGGGACATCAAATCTTTGTCCCACAATCTGCATACCAACAATATCAAGTTGTCTTCAAACTCTTAGAGTTGAGTTTTGAAGGGTAAGAAATGGAAAGTGAAGACTTCAAAGTCATCCCACAAATGTATTTGTGTCTCTGATACCTTTCTTTTTTCCTCTTCAAAACTTAACTCACAAACAGATCCTTAAGCATTATAAGCAGCATCTTCGACATTATCAACTTGTAGTATGACTTTAGAATTTCAACATACTTTAACCTAATCCATATATCAATAGACAAGTTATATTGCAAAGCATTACATTTGTCTCAAATACTTCTCCATCAAATATACATCAAGTATACATGAAATATCTTTTACTTGACTTTTTTAACATGATAAAGATATATCAAATAAGTACAGATGTTGAGACCAATTATAGAAATGCGTAAATAAAATATAAAAAGTGTAACAAAAATAAGTATACTTATATTCAATTAATTTATATTAAGACACAAGTAATTTTGTCCCCTAATCTTTGTCTTTGTAAGTAACAGACCATTTTAACATTTCCCCTCCCTAATTAATATCATGTCTATTATTTTTTTTATTTACACTCAAGGATAGTTTTTACAACACTAATATTAAACACTTATTTTACTTTTATTAATAAAAGCAAAGCTGATATAGATTCTGTTTATAGTGCCAAAATTAAATGGATCAAACAGTTTAAGAACCAATTAATTTAAGTTCTTATTCCTACAAACATTGTAACAACCATACCTTTGCATATTTTAAGCAACATCTCACATATAGCTTTGTATATTTTCTTTTAGGAGAGATCCACTTACTCCAAGAGTAAGTTTTTAAATTTACTCTTCATCCTAGCCATCAATTCTAGAGAAATCTAATGGTTTCAATTAATGAGTAGATCTAAACCATAAGATGTCTGTACAATTGATGACTATGATAAAGAGTAAGTGGATCTCAACTCATTTTCTTTTGTTGTAAGGCACTTCTTTATATAATTATGTGACATTTAATAGAATTTTGTAGTCAAATTTACATAACAATAGAGATGGATAGAATACTATTGAGGAAGTTTGTTAGTTGGCATGTTAAATTTTACCCTTATTAATTAATAATTTATATTTCAATTTTTTATCTTAAAAAGTAAAAATTGAATAAAAAAGTTAAAGGATTAATATATACTTACACCCATTTTTTAACTAACCTATTTGAAGATAAAAAAGTATTTAAGACAAAATAAAATAAAGATTATCTTCTAGAATAAAATAAAATTATATTAGTTATTCAATCTATTATCTCTCTAAATTAAGTAGGGAATCTCTTCATTACTAGAGAAAGAAATAATATTTTTTATTCTTAATTTCAAGGATAAATATGACATTACAAGTGTAAACAAAATAATATATGTGTTATTACATTTTATCTTTTCTTTCTTTTTATGACATTTCCCTCTTCAATAATGGAAATGAGTTTGACTCCTCTAAACTAAATCTATCCTCATAACTAGTAATAACTTTTTATTCTATTATTTTATCATTGTCACTCACAATAAATTTTATATCTTTTATTATTTTGAATTTTATCTATATAAACTTTATATATATATATATATATATATATAGTATTGAAAGTTTTTAATTAAATAAATACAGTTCTCGTGCCTGACATGATATTACTATTCTTTCTCAATAATTATTTTAATAATATATTGTATTTTAGTGTATTTTGATAGCAATCAATGTCAAATCATAGGATATTTTCCAATGGCATATCAAGTTGTAGAGGCTGATTCGATCTTTCTGTGTGCATAGAATTAAGGACTAAATGCCTTAAGGCCAGTTTGTTTGGAACCATGTTTTTATTGAGAACAATGTTGTAGCAGACATTGGAGGACCTTGTAAATGACATGTGGCCGCACCTGCCCTCTCACATGATATTAGAAATGGTGGATAATGTGTTGACAGTGTAAAAAACTTTACACTATCAATATATACATATTAAATCCTTTTTTTAAAGGTTATGGTTGATATAATGTTTTGGGTATAGTTCAAAAAGTCAACAATAAAACTCAATAATAACATTTCTACATAATTTTATGGATGTGAAATATCATTATTTTGTTCAAAACCCCTACCTTAAGGTTCAAGCTGTATGAGGTTTCATCATTTCTAATATCATGTGGCATCTTCCTCTCCCCACCTATGATATAACAACTCTTCTACTTAAACCCTATATGTTTTTCATCTTAAAAATATCATATGTACTCTTTGTAGATTTTTTTCTGTCAATTTTATATTTAAAATTTATATGTTCTAATTATTTCATATATTGTTTATATATAAATTATGACTGTACGCTTTCTAAAATTATGATCAAGATTTACCATCGGTATTAGACAAGTTAGTTAGCTAAGAATAGGCATGATATTCATGACCAGCTTATGCTCCTAGCTCCTTTGATATCCCACTTTTGACTGAAATATTTGTTATAATTAATTAGAAAAATATATTTAAATTAAAAATATAATAATTAAATATTTTTCTCATTAATTATAGGAAATAGTACATACTGATACATTTTTTGACATAGAAAATGTCAAAAAAATGTGTTATCTTCTTGCTAATGTTGCAGTGACTCCGTTTCGGATATGAAATTAATGACTCTTGTGTTGTTTTGGGCTTTTACCCCCTTTTCATTCATAAGAAAAAACAGTTTATCTTGAGAGTTTTAAGGATACGAAGTTATTCGTTTTAAATATCCAAGCAATCGTTTTGATTATTAATAACATTTTATTGAGTTACTCATGGTTAAGATTTGAGGGAGAGAAAATTGTGAGTAGTATAAAATTGTGGAGTGGGTACATTTATATTAAGAACAATTAAGTAAAATAATGTTTAATTGTATGAAAGTAAATTTGTATAATAAAAAATAATTGTGTGGAAATATAAAAATGAATATAGTATAAATATTCGATTTTATAGTAGAATTCGATATATAACTATTTTTTGGTACATGATTATAACATTTTTGTGGAAGAAGATATTTAACAATTCTACTTGCGGGAGAAGTTTAGACTTTAGAACGTGTGTGGCATGATGATTATTTCATTCTACACTCAATCATAATGTATCAACAAATTGTTCTTTTCTTTAGGTATTAGTTTAGGGAACTTGTTTGCTGTTCCATAATGGATTGCTATTCGATATATCAATTTTTGTTATAGATTGAAAAAATATATTTGAGTTAAAAATTTAACAATTAAATAGTAGTATTTTAAATGGTACATTTTTTAGGACATAAGATATTTATCATAGTTTATCGGTTGTCTCTAGAAAAAAACAAAAACATTTGTAGGTGGTTGAGTGAACATGACAGAAATTGTAAATTCGAAGGAGCTTTGAGGTAAACCACTTTAACTCAAGCAAAAGAAAGAGGAAAAACCACTTTGAACGTTGAGGTAGTGACTAACTATATAGCCAGTCATTTTTTATTTTTTGAAATACGAATGCAAGTTTTATTTCATAAAACTATTTATTTTTTAAGATTCACAAAACTTATTTTTTTGTTGTTGACAAATATATCTCTCAATCATTTTAAATAATAAACTAATTTATTTTAGAATACGTGGTTACATTTTTCAACAAGTATGATTCATTGGTTTATACCAACACCTCGTTAATATAATATTTTTTATTAATAACATAAATTTATATGACTTCTGTAATTAATTAACAATTACTTTAATAACTAAGGGATGAATAGATCTGGTCATCATTATTACTATCAAATTATATCTCAACATTAAGAAAAAAGGATGAACGGTGCCAAAAGAAATAAGTAGCAATAAATCGATTTTTTAATAAGCAAACGGGAAAACATACCTAATAACAATGTGCCACGTTTCAAGGAAGTATATTCCCTACCATTATGCAGGACCCACTCAATTAATTAGGACCCACAAAGCAATTTTCAATTACTAATGATTAAAAAATTTGTTAGCTTTTATGTTAAGGAAAAAAGAATGTTTGAATTTAAAGGTGATAGTTGCACGATCTACTGTGAAGATTTAAAAGGATTAGAAAATTAATTAAATGAGATTCTTTCATATTAGAAGACATTATGATAATAAGGAATTAAATAATAAACTAGTTTAATGAACGTACCGTAAAAATAATTTCACTATTAACATATCATTTACCATACATTATTTAATAACTAATAATTATTAATCTCATAATTACTTTAGTTATACTATTTTATTATTACTAGTGTGTACAGCAGTACATGTACTTCGTGTCTGCCGATCAATATTGAATAGTATTATATATTTAGTTTTTATATATTTCATTTTTTATAATTAGAATATATTTGTTGTATTAAGTGTACTTTAGTTTAAGGTGAGTGGTGTGATTAATTAATGTGTTAGTGGTGATTAATTAGGATTATATATTTTTTTGTAAAAATTAAATAACGTGAATGGCAAAATAAGAAGTGAAAATTACACCATGGTGGAAGTTACATGGTGGAAGTTACACTATGTTTTGGCTTTATATATAATTAGTGTGTACAAGCACTTCGTGTCTGTCGGCAAATATTGTGTGATACTACATATTTAATTTTATATATTTCATTTTTTGAATTAGAATGTATTTATTGTGTTCGGTGTACTTTATATTATATGTTTTTTTGTTTATGATAATGTATAATTTAAGGTGAGATATGTGATTAATTAATGTATTGGTGGT
This sequence comes from Lupinus angustifolius, assembly GCF_001865875.1. Classification (NCBI taxonomy): domain Eukaryota; kingdom Viridiplantae; phylum Streptophyta; class Magnoliopsida; order Fabales; family Fabaceae; genus Lupinus; species Lupinus angustifolius. Next base: position 20,923,262 of record NC_032019.1, on the reverse strand, counting down.
GGTTGCTTAGGATTATATAGATTTTTTGTAAAAACTAAATAATGTGAAGGGCAAAATAGGAAATGAAAATTACACCATGAGAGAAGTTATTTCAAGTTTTGACTTTATATATAGTATATATATATAAATATATTTGTTGTATTTACTTTATATAAATATATTTGTTGTATTCAGTGTACTTTATTTTATAATTTTTGTATGTTTATGATAATGTATAATTTAAGGTGAGTGGTGTGGTTAATTAATGTGTTGAAGGTGATTAATTATGATTATATGGTTTTTTGTAAAAATTAAATAATGTGAAGAGGAAAATAGAAAATGAAAATTACTTCATGGTGGAAGTTACACCAAATTTTACATTTATATATAGTATAAATACTATAAAGAGAATACATGTCTTAACTATCATTATGGACTAATTTTCAATTCCCCATTTCATCTTAACCTTTTTTTAATCTTTATAAAAAAATCATATAATCCTATGGAATCACCATTAACATAATAGAGTATAATATATATACACTGGTAGTACAAAGATTTATATATAGTTAGTATATCATCTACTATTCACTTGTATTATTTTTTATGAATCAATAATGATGAGGAAATATAAATGAAGAATAATATAGCGACAATGTATAAAACTCATATTCAATTTTTTATATATTTGTTATATTGTCGATGCATATATTTTTCTTAATAGAATAACCATCCATATTAAATTGAATATTATAATAAAAATATAAAATACAATATAATACACCCAATAAAAAACAATACATAATATAGAAAATAAAAATCTAGATTTGAGGTATGAAATGTATATCAAGGAGTTAGTCATAATAAAATGAAAAGAAAAAGGCTATTAAAATTTTGATGTGGGCTTTGCAAAATGTGCGTTTCCCCATGTATGAAGGCAGAGCATATTTATTATCTCATTTTTTATATCACCTTATGTACTATAATTTTTTATTTGTTGAAAAAACTTGTAAAGGTAAAATTATAATTATTAAATATTTTTTGACTAATCATATTTCTTGACACAAAGAAGTGATATAATAGTAAATGGTAGTGATGGAGTAAATGTCGGAAAGAAAAGTGCGCTTTATTTGGAAAAAGAAGATGGTCAAAACGATAGCCTCATGTCACCGCCTTGATCTACGGAACCCATTTATTTAGGTGTTAGAATATTTGAACCTCATTTACCAAAATGCATGATTGAGAGGCAAAACTTCCTTAAGAAAAAGAAAAGAGAGACCTTGCTTAAATTACAACTTACAAACTTGCACTTCTAAATTAGAACATTATTTTGAGGGGAAAGCTTCCTGATATTTTATAGGCTTGGTGTGTGAAGCATGGATATTTCTAACTTAAAACAAATTGTGATGATAAAATAAAAATGTATAATATTGTATATGAAATAATTTAATTACGTATTGTATATCAAATAATTTAATTATGTAAATATTTACATTAAATTTCCAACAAAAGAATATAATACAAATCATGATAATATAAGATAATTTTGTTTTCTTACTCAATTATTATTACTTATTAGGGACTTAAGTCCAATATTCTATGATCATATTCTAAATGATCGTTGAGGATCACATACTTTTCTCGCTTCACGTCAAACCTTATTTTGATTACATATCAATTATATGATAATATGAAACAATAATCAATGCAAGCAACAAAGTATTGCATGAATTTATGTTTATAATATATACTTCTATATCTATACTATATATATAGCCAAAACTTTAAATAATTATTATGACATAATTTTTGACATTCCAAAATTACCATTTTGTAACTCATCTATTAATAAACATCATAAACTTTCAAATATTACTTATATTCATTTTCAAAATACATCATTATTCTTTCACTTGTAGTACAACCTCTAGAATCCGCCCTTTTCTTAGATACAATAAATTTTAATATTAAAAATAAATTAGTCTGACATTTCATAAAATTTAATGGAACCACATGAATTTTATACCTACTCGAATTAGTCCTATTGTATATACATTTATCGCATCGGGAGCTCACACAGTCACACATAAGAATGTGACTATAATATTATTAATATGAATGACCATAAATGTAATTAAACTAAATCTTAAATGTCAATCTAATTTACTTTAATATTATTGGATAATTCCTAAAAATGAGGGGAAAATATAACAGATGTAAAACCAAAATTTTAAGGCTCGGCCACTGTACATAGGTGAGTCTCGAAATAAATATTTGAATTTTGAACGTCATATATATATATATAATACATATATAAATAAGTGGAGGATCCACTTACTCTCCGAGAATAAGTTTTCTAAATTTATTTTATATTTTGACCATCAATTCTATTAAATCTAATGGTTTAGATTTACGCACTAATTCAAACTATTAGATTTTCCTAGAATTGATAAATAAGATGTAAAATAAGTTTTTTAAATATACTATTAGAGTAAGTAGATTCCATATATGGCAAAACGGACATTGTCGTGGGCGCAACTGCATAGCCCACATTTTTTGCCGGCAGAACATACAAATTTTGTCAATTTGCCCGTTTTACCCAGCCCGTTTTGACTATCAAGTTTACAGACATTTTCGTTGGCCATGCGGGTGGCCCATAAACATATAATTTAAAGAAAAAATAAGAAAATTTTAAATAAGTTATGATGTAATGTAATTTTTAATCCTTAAAAAAATTGTAATCTAATATGATTTGTTAAACTTCATATAAAATATAAAAAATTTTGTTAATTTTTTATCTTCGACTACTTTATTTAATTTAATTTATTATATCAATTTTTTTAATTTTTCAACAATGTTCGGGGCGCCTGCAAGCCCATTTTAAAATGGGAAGGGCATTAAATTTTGCCCGTTAAATTAATGCAGACATGTCTACGCCGCTTAAATTTTTGCGGGCATTTCCGAGCGCGGGCTAAATGGGCCGGATAACTTGTTTTGCCATATCTAGTAAATTCCCTCCGACGCATGTACATGCATGTACATTGGACAACTACAATGGGCCTTAATTTGTTGACAAAACGCACAGGCCTTTATCGTTATTTTTAGACCATGCAAAATCTGCTCATTGCATAATTTCTTCTCAAACATTTCCATAAGCATATTAAAATTGACTTAGAGATCCCATCTGTTGGTCATTAAGGTTATATCTCAAAATTAATTGAGATATAAAGCATGTGGATGGTTTAGTTTGTATGAATCCTTACTCACTCACAAAATTTATTATATTTCTTGGGACACACCTCAATGATGAAACTTAAGGTTTATAAAAGCTTTCAAACTTCTCTTATCCAAGCAATGTAGAACTAGTGAATTTTTTCATTTCACAAACTCAAAAATCACCATAAATGATCCCATTAATTTGCATTAAAACCACTTCAAGAACTCATCATTTTCAAACAAGTTCTAACAAAAGCAATAGTTCAATAAACATTTAAATCATATTAAAGAGAATAAAACATATGATATGTGAGATTTAGTTTCCAACATGTCTCTTCTTCTTCTTCACATGAGTGTGTTGAACTAAGCGATGAGTTATTAGTGATCCATGACTAAATGACATATAGAAAGTGGTTGAACTTTACCTTTGATAACATATTAAGATTCTATCTCATAATTAATTAACAACAAGAAAATTAACTCACCATATATTTAAATTGTGGAATAAAGATAAATCTGATATCTTCTTGGCATCTATGATATGCATGGACAGGTTAGCTGACATTATTTATAATTTATTGTACATTTCATAATTAAAATTACATTTAACTTTTATTTTTTTTACAATGATAAATATTATTTTTATTGTTATTTTGATCCCAATATCTACCCACACATTTATATTCTGTAATAACAAATGATTTATCTTTACTTCTTTAGACATTTAGGCTAACATTTCCTTACAAAAACAAGCATAAGTCTTGTGCAAAGAAATAAGAATCTGGCAATAAACAAATGAATGAAGAATACTCCTATTTAAATAAGAATGCTTTATATGCTATAAGGGGACTCCACATTGTATATAATCGACTTTATTGATAAAAAATGCATCCCTTTATATATAAGAGCTTCTGTTAACCCAATTTTACTTTTCATTTTATACTGCATTTCCCTAATTTTGTTCGTTACACTTTCAAAAGTTCCCTATTTATTTTGCATCGCTGAAATTTAGCTTTACATAAACTGATTCCGGAAGCTTTACATTTTGCCTACGGAAACACGTTCCGGAAGAAAAAAACTGGCTTACGGAAATACATTTCTGACATCAACATGTGAAATTTGGCTTACGAGAATGAAATTTTAAAAAACATAAAGAAAGACAATAGAGAAGGAAGCACTAGAAAGTAGAATGAGGTTGTGAAGAAAGTGGGTTTCCTGAGAAGGTTTTCAAATGGAGAGGTAAGATAAAAATAGGGGGACTTATTTTTATTTAAAAAAACAATAGTATTGTGTTAATGGAAAATTCAAAAAAAGTAAAATCGCCGTTGCCGGGGATCGAACCCGGGTCACCCGCGTGACAGGCGGGAATACTTACCACTATACTACAACGACATTAATGATATTACTTATTAATGCCTTCTATATATTGAAAATACTTTAAATGCATGTGAATCATGAAACACTTTCCGGTTTTTATATTGTTAATACTTCTACTATTCTAGTTTCTACCATATTTATTTGGCTTTTCAAGATTTTTCCATCCTTTGATCCTTTTTGTTTTCTTTCAAGATTCTGTTCCCCTAAATTTTAATACTTCCATACAATTACCTATATATATTATACTATGGTGTCTAGGGTGCCAAAACGAGCATTGCCTGCGGGCCAACCCACATTGCCCGTAATAAAATGCGGGCAGGGCATGATATTTTTGTCTGTTAGCTCATATTGCCCGGCCCGTTTGCCCACTTTATTAGCGGGCATTTTAAACGGGCTCCGCGGGCGGCCCGCAGACATTACATTTTACACTTTTAAAATTTTAATCTAAGACTTTATTATTGTTTGGTTATTTTATAATTATTATTGCATACTTGTTAGAGAAAATTATTATCTAATATGGTTAGAGAGACATGTTTTGAATTATTATTATAGAAACTTTGAATTATTATGTAATGTGGTTATGTAAAATCTATTGATTTACTGCATAATGTACTTGATAACTTAGCATTCACCATTGTTGCTTTTTTAATGTAAACAGGAAAATGCCCGCGAGCTGCCCTTTAGCCCGTTTTAAAACGGACAGGACATGACTTTTTGTCCGTTAACCAATTGCGGGCATGCCCGGCCCGCTTAAATTGTTGCGGGCATTTGCGGACGATGGCTAAACGGGCCGGGCGGCCCATTTTGACACCCCTAATGGTGTCTGTGTTGAGACTCTATTATCATAATCACAACATGATTAAATTTGATACATATGGTATAAGAGTTTTTTTTCTTCCTTATTATATGGAATTTCTTCTCCATACACGCTCATCTTGTTTATAATATTTGTAACTCCCAAAGTATTGCTCCAAACTTCCTAAAATTAACAAAATGTATTTTTCGTTCTACAACAATTTTAATTTGGATTTCTAAGTTTAATCAACGATTTTAATTCGGTCTGATGTTGTAAGATTAACTAATTAAATAGACAAAAATATTAAAGATTCGATTCCTATGAATTATATTTGTTGAAAGAGATAATCATATAATCCAAAAAAATAGTTGTTTGCCTATGAAATGTCTTCTAATGGAAGAGATAATTATAGGCATAGAACTATATAAAACTCCCCCAATCTTAACCCTTCATGAATGTCTAGTCTCATTTTACAGGACCCCATATATTGCGAGCCTTTAGATGAGTTGATATCAATTCTCCCAATAATCAAGTTTCCCAAACCAAATAATATTGTAGTTGTTTGTCAACTCTCACTTTTTGCCAAAAACAAAAATTCTGGCAACAAGTACGATAATACTCTTATTTCTCACAACCTTTCTAACAAATTGCAATTCAATATCACACAAATATAAACAAAAGATATTGCCACTTTCTTTTATATGTTTTAAGGGAAAAAATATATACGTTGAAAAAAGTAATACAAATAATAATGTATCACCTGTAATATTTATACTAATAATATATAAATATTACACTATATTTTTAATATTATTTTTATTTACAAATAATTTAAAATCTGAAACTTTTAAAATTTATGCATGCCATATGATCATCATTGCATCCAATAATAAACTTCCTAAACTGGATAAATCTCCATTCATAATAATACCCACAATTAGGGGTATTGTTTCATGATTGATTTCATAAATATAGGCCTCACTCTCATTACCTACTAAGGAGTACCATATTTTCATATTTTATACCATTGCCTCTCTTGTTTCATTTCATAACAATGTAAATATTTTTTACAATGTCACCAAATCATTCAATATTAATTTATTAATCACTATTGACTCTCAAATAAAAATAATACAAATTTATGGTGTGTTGACAGTGTAAAAAACTTTATATCGTCAATGCATAGATTTTATATTTCATTATTGCTTGTATACTTGTGTTTTACTGTTGGTTCCTTTTTCTACCATTCCATTAATTAATCCATGGTTCCTTCTTCTTCATATTGAGCTTGCACATTGGTCCTCATTGTCTGTTATTATAGCATCTTAACCCCTGAAAGCATTTTAGTTATTATTTTTAAGTCACGGTGGCTTGGGAACCTAACCATTAACCGTTGAAGTTGTTCAAGTGGCTCCGCCCCATCATGTACTTGGTTGACATGATTTTGACTATGTTTTTAATCCCTGGACTGAGTTGGTGTTAAGTATGGCACATCTCTATTGTTTTTTACTAATACTTCCCTAGATTTTGTGTATTCATCACTGGTTTAGTTGTGGTTACGGTTGATTGAGATTGTGGTTATTGTGATGTGATTTTTTTCCATGATTAAAAATATGATTTTAAATTTGATGTGGTTCAAACTTAATTGGATATAGCCCAAATACGGTGCAATGCGATTTTGTTGCAGCTCAAAGTAAGTGTATCATTATGATCGATGTTACATAACAATTGTAGGGTAATGAGGTTGTGGAGGTCATCATAACCATATGTAGTTGATCACGTGATGGATTGTGCAATTTGATACAATAATATTTACTATCACCTTGTGCCTGAGAGTACAAAAATAATTTTTTTACCTAATAATGTGGACTATTACTTGGGTTCTTTGCTCATGTTTTTTTAGTGAATTTCTTTTAAACATGTAGAGAAATTTGTTGAGAGAAAAGTAATTCTTTCTACTAGACTCGTTAATTGATTAATACTCGATAATCAATTAACCATACTCGATAATCGATTAAATAGACTGTTTGTATAGTTAGAATACTTTCCATTTTTAGAAGTTCAGTTAGTTGGCTTGTAGCTATAAATAGCAAGTGTATTGTTTCATTGTAATGTTATATCTTTTTCCTCTTCAATCAAAGTATATACACATATTTATTTCTCCTAAATCTATTCTTCATTCATTCATTCTTTCTCATAAGTTCAACAATGATATCTAGAGCTCTTGTTTCGATCTTAGATCTATGGAAAGAAGGAAGAAAGCAAGAACAACCTCCTCATGGCAAACAGTCCAGAGATATATCTTCAGAGAATGCAAGAAGAAAGATTGTAAGACTTTGTTCATGATTCATCAATGCATGAATGAATCAAATTTTGAAAAGATTGTCAGTGCCAAAACTTCAAAGGAGGCTTGAGACAATATTGGTAAACACTATGCAGGAGTTGATAACAAGATTGTTAAAGTGTAGGGTCAACCTTGAAGCGGGGGGTGGGGTAGGGTAGGGTCGTAGAAGCGGTGGAGCATAACACGAAGCGTAGCTCCACTTAAAATATAAATTTACATTTACAAAAGACACAGGGTTGGAGGAGTAATGGCAGTTGACATGGTTTGTTAAAAAATAGGGGGAAGAGATAGAAAAGAGGGAGTTGGAGGAGCAGTAGTAACATTTTTGGAAGAAACAAAAAGGTTTTGGGTGATAGAGCATAACCATGTTGTTGTTCTGTGATTTAGGAAGAAGAGATGAATGAAGAAATAGTGCAGCATGATTTTTATAGAAATGAGTGAATGAATTTTTGATTAAATGGAAAGTTTCCACCATGTGGCATCAACTGTATAGAAAAAGATGAAAGGTTTCTGAATTTGGGTGGCTGAAGATAAAAGGGTTAGGTTTTTTTAAAAAAAAAATGGGATGGGCTTAAAATTAGGTTAAAAATGGGTTGGGCCAGAACCCGGGTCAAAACAAACCCGAAATTGTAGAAGACATTTGAAACAACTATCTTCTTCCTCAACTCGAAAACGTGTAGCGTTTCTGCGATTCGATGCTCCGCCACTAGTCCACTTTTCTACCAGTTTTAATAGGGTTTCCACCATGAAAAGCGTTGAATCGTGCGATTCAACGCTTTGGAGTGCGCTTTTGATAACCATGGCTGAGAAGGTCAAGAAGGTGAAGTTTGCAGACCTTGAGAATGAAGTATGAACTTCTGCAAATGAAGGATGGTGAAATAATCTCAGATTACTTCACCAAGATTAGATCCCTAACAAATTCGATGAAGAGATGTGGTGAAGTAATGAGAGATCAGTTGGTAGTGAAAATGGGTTAAAAACTTTACCTCCTAAGTTTGATCATGTGGTTGTTATAATAGAAGAATCAAAGGATCTTGAGAATTTCGAGATTGAGGAACTGCAGAGTTCCTTGGAGGCACATGAGCAGAGAATCAAGGAGAGGAACCAAGATAGAAGTGTTGATCAAGCTCTTCCAGCCCAATTCTTTAAAAGTCTCTCTGGTCAGGGCAGTTTGCAGAAGAGATCAAAGGAAAGATGGAAGAGTGAAAAAAGAAAGGGATATGATAGAACTAGACAAGACTCTAGTTCAAACTACTCACAGAAATTTGGTAGACAAGATCAAGCCCCCAAAAGGGATAAGAAGAAACTTGAGAAGAAGAAAATTTAGTGCTTTAATTGTAAGAATATTGGCCACTATGCATCTGAGTGCAGATTCAAGCATATTAGTAGTGGACAAACAACTGAAGCTAGAATGACTCAAGGAGAAGATTCAGAAGATGAACACGTGTTGTTCATCATCACAACAGAAAATGAGCATGCCAAGAATGATTGTTGGTACCTTGATAAAAGTTGCTCTAACCATATGATTAGTCACAAAGACTAGTTTGTGAACTCGAATGAGGCTGCCAAGAGTGAAGTGAAGTTTGTAGACCACAGTTCCATTGACGCTGAAGGAATTGGAGATATTTCAATTCAAAGGAAAGATGACAAACACTCCTATATTCACAATGTCTTGTATGTGCCCAAGATGAGAAGCAATTTGTTGAGCCTTGATCAATTGCTTGAGAAGAGATATACAATATTGATGGCAGATACAAAGTTGAAGGTGTTTGATTGTGACAAGAACTTGATCTTGAAGGTTCCACTATCCACCAACAGAACTCTCAAGGCTGGGATTCAAGTTGACAATTATAGATGCTTGATGTCCAAGGTTTCTCATAAAAGTTGGATATGGCATCAAAGGTATGACCACTTGAACTTCAAAGGCCTGGATTTTATGGAGTTGTAACTGGTTTGCCCCATATAAAAACTCCTAGTGAATTATGTGATGTTTGTCTTGCAAGTAAGCATACAAGAAATTCATTTGTTGCTTACATTCCAACTAAAACAACAAGGCCACTTGAGTTGGTGTATTCTGATGTGTGTAGGCCTTTTGAGGAGAATTCACTAGGGACAACATATATTTTGTGACCTTCATTGATGATTTCACAAGGAAAACTTGGATGTACCTGATGAGAAGGAAGAGTGATGTATTCACTACTTTTCTCAATTTCAAAGACAAAGTGAGCAGAAGTTGAAATGATTAAGAATAAACGATGGTGGTGAATACCTATCAAGGGAATGGAAAGAGTAATGTGATAAGGAGAGGTTGATTCACGAAGTTATAACACCATACACTCCACAACATAATGGTACTGCTGAATGGGAGAAGAAGACCATATTGAACATGGCTAGAAGCATGTTGAGAGCAAAGGAAATGTCCAAGAAGTTTTAGGGAAAAGTTGTCTCAACAACTATGTACATTTTGAATAGATGCCCTACAAGAAGACTTGGTGATGTTACTCCTGAAGAAACTTGGTAAGGTTTAAAACCAAGTGTGGGCCATTTTAGGATCTTTGACTCAATCTGTTACAAGCATGTCCCTAAAGTGCAAATGACGAAGTTGGATGACAGAGGTGAGAAACTAGTCCTAATTGGTTACCACTCTACAGGTGCATACAAAGTCTTCAATCCTTGACCTAGAAGATAATGCCAAATAGGGATGTGAAGTTTGATGAATCACAAGGTTGGAATTGGAGTGAAAATAGTGGTAGTTCAGAAAAGCATCCTATGTTGCACCTTGATGAAAATGTACTAGGAGAACAACCATTGTTTGTTGAGCAACAAACTGCAGTTGAGGCTCAGAATCAGAGAAGATATCAGAGAAAATAGACAAGCTCCATCAAGATTGAGTGATTATGAAGTCCTCCCAGACTCAAAAATCACTGCAGAGGATGAACTGGTTCATTAGGTCCTATTGGCAGAGATGGAACCTGTGAATTTTGAAGAAGCAGTCAAGAAGAGTCATTGGTTGGATGCTATGAAAGAAGAACTGAATTCCATTGAGAAGAATCAAACCTGGTAGCTCACTCCATTACCAATAGGCAAGAAGGCAATCTCTGGGAGATGTGTATATAAGGTGAAAATAAATCCAAAAGGAGAGTTTGTCAAATACAAGGCAAGGCTTTTGTTGAATTTTTTCGTACGGCAAGGGAACCATATCGTTCAAGTAATAACCGGTAAATATTGAGATATCCTCCTCAGAGAGCAAAGTGGATTTGTATCAATTCTTTAGAAATTAAATTGAGTATGTATTTACAAGATTTGGTGTTTATGATCATTTAAGTTTTGAAAATAATTGTTAAACTGTAAAAATTAGACTATGAAATTAAATGCACTGGGATCAAAATTCGTCTTTCTTTCCTTTTGCAATCCTTAGATTCAATTCCATATAACTTGTGAAGTTATTGATTTTGATGCACATTTTCTTCGAATCAGTTGTATCAATTCCTTGAGTACAAAATCATTAGATAATTACTTAAATACCAATTCCTTGGATATTTAACCAATTATCTAGCATTAAGTTCAACGTAAAAGCAATTCCTACATCACTATCTATTCTTAGAGTAGTGATGTAGCAAAGAAGATAATCCAGATTCGATACCAAGTTCAACTTCCCAGTTAAACTTGGATCCAAGATCATGAATTCAATAACAAAGTAATTTCATGAAGTAAACACAAGATAAACTTCCCAACATCAAATAACTAAAATGCATTTAAGAATTGAATCTAGGAGTACAAAAGTTAGAAGATTACATCTCAATTCCAACACTGAAGATTTAGCCAAACATCCTTCCCATTACAACATTTATCTCATGAGAATTACAAGAAATTATCGATCTAAGTCGTTCCCACGACTTCTCTCTTACTTCCTAGTGTTTCTCTCTCTAATTTTGTGCAAGAACTTGGTAGAATGATGGTTGAACCCCCACTTTTCAGTCTGTAACCGCCTATGTATGTTCCAAATTTTGGTCTCTCTCTCAAGCTAGAGATTCTCGCTTGAGCGAGAGAGATAACCATTTTGAATCATGAACAACTCGCTTAGGTGAGATGTTCTCGCTTGGGCGAGGGCTAGGCACGACAGCGGGTTCTTTTATTCTTCATCTCTCGCTTGGGCGAGGGACATGTAGGATTTGAGCATTTGTTCTTGATTTATCGCTTAAGCAACAGTCACCTCGCTTGAGCGAGGGATGCAATGTTCAACAACCTCAAACTTCTCCTTTTTCTCCTCTTTTCCAGTTTCTTATTCTGCAATGGACATAAACACATGTAATTCCTAAACAAGACAAAATTAAGCTAAGTTGTTGGAAGTTGTACATAATTTGCATCATGACTACACACTAAGTGTCCCAAAATTATATAAATTTCATTCATAATTGAGTGGTGGTGGAAGCTCCTTGATGACCTCAATTTTTTCTTTGTCAACTTCAATACCTCAGGAAGATATCTTGTGTCCCAGAACCACTCCCTTAGTCACCATAAAGTAACACTTCTCCCAATTCAAAACTAAATTGGTTTCAACACATCGCTTTAGTATGATATTTAGATTTTCCAAGCAACAGTCAAACAATGACTTAAAAACTGAGAAGTCATCCATAAACACCTCAATACATCACTCTACTAGATCAGAAAAGATAGCTAACATGCACCTTTGAAATGTGGCTGGTGCATTGCACAGTCCGAATGACATCTTCATGTATGTGAAGATACCAAAAGGACATGAAAACTGTCTTTTCTTGATCATCTGGGTCCACAGTAATCTGATTATATCCTGAGTACCCATCCAAAAAGCAATAGAATGCTTGTCCAACCAACCTCTCAATCATCTCATCCATAAATGGTAGAGGGAAATGATCCTTTCGGGTAGCCTGGTTCAACTTCCTGTAATCAATACACATCCTCCAACCTGTGACTGTTCTAGTAGGTATCAATTCATTTTTTTCATTCCTTACCATAGTCATTCATCCCTTCTCTGGAACCACTTGAACCGAACTCACCCATGTACTATTAGATATGGGTTAAATTATTCTTGCATATAAAAGTTTCATCACCTCATTTTTCACCACATCTTTCATTGTAGGATTGAGACGCCTTTGAGGTTGAGCAAATGGTTTGTAGTCCTGCTTCATATGGATTTTGTGCATGCAGTATGAAGGAATAATTCCATGCAAATCAGATAGTGTCCAACCAATAGCCCCTGCATTTTTCTTCAATGCATCTATCAGTTGTGTTTCTTCTGTAGATGATAATGTGCTTTTGATTATGACCGATTTTTTCCTTCATCTTCCAAAAAACACATATTTAAGATGTGAAGGAAGCAATTTTAGCTCCACCTTCGAAATCTCAATTTCCTTCTCTTTGACTAATTCCTCAGTGTGATTTTGACCAGATGCAACCTCCCGGGATGCCTCTAACTCTGCCATACATGTCTCAATCATCGTTTTCTCCTCTGCATTGCTTTCTTCAATTTCTCCTCTCAAAGCTGTTTCTAGTGGACTACTTCCACTCAGGTGAATGTCATCAAACATGTACAATTCTTCAATGACATTCACTCTAAAACAATGTTGCTTGTCCTTTGGATGTTGCATTGTCTCAAATACATTAATATTCACTTCGTGATCTTGTACACTCACTTTCAATTTACCATCATCCACATTAATAATCATCCGAGCAGTCTTCATAAAAGGCCTGTCCAGAATTAGAGGAACTTCAATGTCCTCTTCAATATCCATTATGACGAAATCCACAGGGAATACCAATTTATCCACCTTGACCAAAACATCTTCAACAACTCCATATGGGTACTTCATTGATCTATCAACAAGTTGCACTGTCATT
>NC_032019.1:20909373-20909573 GCF_001865875.1 Lupinus angustifolius | reverse complement strand
AGAATTAACATTGATAGGAAAAGGATAATCCTAATAAACGAACAAAAAATAAGCCAATTGCAAAAAGAATTAGATGAACTAAAACTCGAAAATGAAACTTTAGATCTCATATATTCCTGTAGCTCATGTAACTGCTCTGCTAATAACTTATGTCAAAAACTTGTCTGTGAGACTTGCGAGACTTTGCAAGAGGACAATTT
>NC_032019.1:20909061-20909273 GCF_001865875.1 Lupinus angustifolius | reverse complement strand
GCGCCTTCCTGAATGGTTACATTCAAGAAGAAGTTTATGTTGACCAACCGCCTGGTTTTGAAAATTTTAATTATCCGAACCATGTTTACAAACTTAAAAAGGCACTCTATGGTCTCAAGCAAGCTCCTAGAGCTTGCTATGATAGACTTAGTACCTTTCTTTTAGAAAAAAGGTTCAAGAGATGCTTGGTTGACACAACGCTTTTTATTAGA
>NC_032019.1:20890799-20908961 GCF_001865875.1 Lupinus angustifolius | reverse complement strand
TCCTCTCCAAGCTTTTTCTAGTGGACTACTTCTACTAAGGTGAATGTCATCAAACATGTACAATTCTTCAATGACATTCACTCTAAAACAATGTTGCTTGTCCTTTGGATGTTGCATTGTCTCAAATACATTAATATTCACTTCGTGATCTTGTACACTCACTTTCAATTTACCATCATCCACATTAATAATCATGCGAGCAGTCTTCATAAAAGGCCTGTCCAGAATTAGAGGAACTTCAATGTTCTCTTCAATATCCATTATGACGAAATCCACAGGGAATACCAATTTATCCACCTTGACCAAAACATCTTCAACAACTCCATATGGGTACTTCATTGATCTATCAACAAGTTGCACTGTCATTCTGGTAGGCTTTATCTCTAGATCCCTAATCCTTTTTAACATGGAAATGGGCATCAGATTCATACTAGCATCCAAATCAAGCAGTGCCTTCCCTACAGAGTCAAGATCAGCAAGTTGCATTGTCATTCTGGTAGGCTTTATCTCTAGATCCCTAATCCTTTTTAACATGGAAATGGGCATCAGATTCATACTAGCATCCAAATCAAGCAGTGTCTTCCCTACAGATAACTCACCTATAATGACCGATATTGTAAAGCTGGCTGGATCTTTAGTCTTCTCAGGTAAAGACTTCTGAATAATAACACTATATCCAGCTTCCAATGTCACTATTTCTTCTGAAAACTTCATTTTCTTCGTCAACAAATCCTTAATGAACTTTGCATATGTTGGCATTTGTTCCATAACTTCCGTAAATGGAATGTTGATCTGTAGGCTCTTAAATAAATCAATGAACCTAGTGTATTGTCTTTCCTTATCTTTTTTAGAAGGTTTCCTGGGATAAGGGAGATCCTTCAGTTGAGGCAGATCACTCTTCCTCGTTTCCTTATTCTCCCTCATTGATTCCTCTTTGTTTGCAATTCTATCATCTTCTTGTACATGTTCACCCTTTTGTGCTTCTTTGATTACATTATCTCTTTGCTCAACCTCTGTTTCTTCAATGACTTCCTCCTCAACCGCCTAATTTTCACCAATACCCCTACCAATTACCTTCCCACTTATAGTAGTGATAGATTTACAGTGTTCCTTAGGGTTGGTTTGGGTATTGGCAGAAAATTGTTGACAGTCGAAATGTTGTTCTGCCATCTGCTATGCTAATTGCCCCACTTGTGTCTCCATATTTCTGATAGAAGCATCAATATTCTTCTGATTTTTGATGGAGACTTGCATGAATTTCTCCAAAGTGTCTTCCAATTTTATTTGTCTCTCATGCAATGGTGGGTTGGACCCTGTTTGTATGATGGTTGAAATGGTGGTTGCTTAGTGGATGGTCTTGCTTCTTGCCTCCAGCCATAATTTTTGTTCTGATTTCCCCTCCAACCTTGCGAGAACAAATTTTATATGAAGAATTATTGGGGAAGTTTTCCTGACGAGGTTGATTATTTACATATTGAACCTCTTCCTATGGATTGTTGTTAGGCATAGAACAGTGACCAGTTGCTAGGCATAGAATAGTGACCAGTTGCATGATCACCTCCACAAAAATCACATCTCAGCACTGGCGGGCTCAGAGTAGATTGTACAACATGGAGTTGTTGTGACAACTTTGACATTTGCTTGTTAAGGGCTTCTATCTGCTGAGTCAAAATTTTATTTTATGCTAGAATAACATCAGATGTATTCAGATCATGCACCCCTTTTATGTATTGTCTTATGATTGTGTTGTGTTTGCCTATCTGTTGAAGATATGTCAATTATGATTCTTGTAGCTTGTTTAACATCCACAACCATCATTGTTCCACCAGCTGCTGCATCTAGTATAATTTTGGTCTTAGGCTTCAACTCATTGCAGAATATATTAAGCTGATCCACATCCTCAAAACCATGATTGAGGCATTTTCTCAGTAACACCTGAAAACAATCCCAAGCTTCATAAAATGCTTCATCTACGGCTTGCTTGAAAGTGGATATTTCAAATTTGGCATGCACATAAGAAGCTGGTGGGAAAAACCTAGTCAAAAACTTTGACTCCAAGTCACTCCAACTAGTGAAGCTCTAACTTGGATGGGATTTTAGCCACTCCCTAGCTTCGCCCAACAGAGAGAATGGAAACAACATCATTTATGCAGCTTCCCTTTTAGCATCAGTATAACCCATTATTGCCACTGATTCATAAAAGTTGTCTAGATGTGCATAAGGATAATCCTTCCTAGAGAATTGGTGTGCACTAACCAGATTCAAGAATGTTGGCTTAATTTCCACTTTTATCTCCGTGTGTGGAATAAAAATGCTTGGGTAGTGCCGCAGACCTTGATACATTGCATCATCACCCAACGTCCTCCTTGGAGGATTAGGCCGCTCATTATTCCATGTAGCAACATTGACATTCTCCATTTTCTCTAACTGAGGCTCTAAATTTATTGATTGTTCAAAACTACATTGTGCTTCCTAAGTCCATTTCTCCCTCTTCTCTTTTGCTTTCTTACGATTGTTTTTGGTTGATTTCTCGATTTCTGGATTGTACTGTAGTTGTTCTTCAATAGCCTTACCTCACAAAAGCATAAATAAGCATACTACAATAAAGGTTAGCACGAGAGTTAATTATACTACAAAAATTAAAACAAATATTTACAATACTCAATAAACTTGCTATAGAACCAATATAAATCGCTCATTGCTCCCGACAGTGGCGCCAAAAACTTGCTGAATTTTTCGTACGGTAAGTGAGTTGTATCGTTCAAGTAATAACTGGTAAATACTGGGATTTCATCCTCAGAGAGCAGAGTGGATTTGTATCAATTATTTAGAAAGTAAATTGAGTATGTATTTACAAGATTTGATGTTTATGATCATTTGAGTTTTGAAAATAATTGTTAAACTGTAAAAATTAAACTATGAAATTAAATGTGTTGTGAACGAAATTCATCTTTCTCTCTCTTTGCAATCCTTAGATTCAATTCCATATAACTTGTTAAGTTATAGATTTTGATGCACATTTGTTTCGAATCATTTGTATCAATTCCTTGAGTACAAAGTCCTTAGGTAATTACTTAAATACCAATTCCTTGGATATTTAACCAATTATCTAGCATTAAGTTCAACGTAAAAGCAATTCCTACATCACTATCCATTCCTAGAATAGTGATGTAGCAAGGAAGATAATCCAGATTTGATACCAAGTTCGACTTCCCAGTTAAACTTGGATCCAAGATCATGAATTCAATAGCTAAGTAATTTCATGCAGTAAACATAAGATAAACTTCCCAAAATCAAATAACTAAAATGCATTTAAGAATTGAATTCAGGAGTACAAAAGTTAGAAGATTATATCTCAATCCCAACACTGAAGATTTAGCCAAACATCCTTCCCATTACAACATTTATCTCATGAGAATTACAAGAAATTATCGATCTAAGTCGTTCCCACGACTTCTCTCTTACTTCCTAGTGTTTCTCTCTCTAATTTTGGGCAAGAACTTGGTAGAGTCATGGTTGAACCCCCACTTTTCAGTCTGTAACCGCCTATGTATGTTCCAACTTTTGGTCTCTCGCTCAAGCTAGAGATTCTCGCTTGAGTGAGAGAGATAACCATTTTGAATAATGAACAACTCGCTTGGGCTTGATGCTTTCACTTGGGAGAGGCACTCTCACTTGGGTGAGGGCCAGGCAGGGTAGTAGGTTCTTTTCTTCTTCATCTTTCGCTTGTGCGAGAGACCCTCGCTTGAGTGAGGGACAAGTAGGGATTTGAGCATTTGTCCTTGATTTATTGCTTAAGCAACAGTCACCTTGCTTGGGCGAGGGGTGCAATGTTCAACAACCTCAAACTTCTTAATTTTCTCTTTTTTTTCCTGTTTCTTACTCTGCAATGGACATAAACACATGTAATTCCTAAACAAGACAAAATTAAGCTAAGTTGTTGGAAGTTGTAGATAATTTGCATCATGACTATATACTACGTGCCCAAAATTATATAAATTTCATTCACAAAATGACACTTAACAGCTTGTAGCAAAAGGTTTTCTACAAAGACAAAGCCTTGATTATGATGAAGTGTTTGCTCATGTTGCAAGGTTAGAAACCATAAGATTGGTGGTCTCCTTGGCAAGTTATCATAGTTGGCCCATACATCAAATGGATGTTAAATCAACCTTCCTAAATGGACCACTAGAAGAAGTTTTTGTCACTCAACCACCTGGTTTTGAGGTTGCAGGCCATGAATATCTGGTGTATAGACTACATAAAGCTCTTTGTGGCCTCAATCAGGCTCTAAGGGCCTGAAATAGAAGAATTGATGGGTTCTTATTGCAGCTTGGCCTTTCAAGTGTAGAGCTGAGTATGGAGTGTACATAAGGGGCTCAAAAATATATGAATTTCTAGTAGCGTGCCTATATGTTGATGATCTATTAGTGTCTAGTATCAATATTGGAGAAATTTGTGATTTCAAGGAAGATATGAAGACTGAATTTGAGATGATTGACTTAGGCGATCTATCCTACTTCATTGCGATACAATTCAGAAGAACCAAGGCTGAAATATTCATGCATAAGAGAAAATACACCACTGATATGTTGAAAAGATTTCAGATGGAAGACTACAATTCAGCTTCTACACCTACTGAAGTTGGCAACAAAATTGATGGACTTGAATAAGATCTGATGGTGGACAAAATATTGTATAAGCAGACGATAGGGTGCCTAAGATATGTATGCAACATAAGGCCAAATATTGCATATAGAGTAGGCTTGGTGAACAGGTATATGGAGACACCAAAAAAGTTTAACTTACATGCAATCAAGAGGCTACTGAGATATGTGAAGGGAACAATTGAGCTTGGCTTGATGCTTCTTGCCAAAGCTAGCAACCTCAACCAGAACATGCTTGGGTTTAGTGATGCTAACTGGTGTGGAGACAAGAGTGATAAAATGAGCACAACATGTTATGTGTTTATGTTTGGTGATGCTCCAATCTCTTGGTGCTCAAAGAAGCAAGATATGGTTACATTGTCTTCATGTGAAGCAAAATATATAGTTGCTTGTATGGTTGCTTGTCAAGCCCTGTGGTTAGAAATTATGTTGACAGAATTGAAGCTAAGAAAAGAAAGCTTGTTGTTGATGGTTGACAACAAGTCAGCAATAAATCATGCCAAGAATCCAATGACACATGGGAGAAGCAAGCACATTGAAACAAAATTTCACTTCCTTAGAGATCAAGTAAGTAAAGGGAAGTTGAAGTGGAAATTCTGCAGATCTAAAGTGCAAATTGTAGATATTCTAACCAAGCCATTGAAGAAGGGAAAGTTTGAAGAACTTAGACATAAGCTTGGAGTCATAAGTCTAGTCAGTTTGAATTAAAGGAGAGTGTTGAGAGAAATGTAATTCTTCCTGCTAGACTCGTTAATCGATTAATACTCGATAATCGATTAACCATACTCAATAACCGATTAAACAGACTGTTTGTATAGTTAGGATACTTTCAATTTTTAGAAGTTCAGTTAGTTGACTTATAGCTATAAATAGTGTGAATACCCATTTTTGTCCAACACTCTCCCTTAGGAGAGCTCATTCTTCACTGCATGGACGCGTGCACACTGGAGTACGGCTCCTCTACCCAGGTTTTGTTCCGGTACAAGCGCGTCTATCGTAAGTGTTCTACACACCTTCTCAGAGCGAACCACAACGTGACACGTAGGCGGTACACGCTCTGTTCGTGAACTCACCCGCACCTGATTAGCGCCTCTCCAAACTTCCTATCCTGTGCGTGTAGACACATTGCAAACACAGTGCACCTCCAAACGCAACCAACGAAGGACTGACACGTGGCACTATTCTTACAGCAAAATGTTTCAGCCACTCCTTGCATGACACGTGGACGCTCACTGTGTTCTCTATTGCATCGAATTATCACCCAAACAGGTATTAGATTCTATTATTTCTTTGTTTCTAAGACAATTTAAATTTTTTAGGAACAATAATCACCATATATAATTAGTAAAAAATTAATTTGTTGGATAGGGGTATAACAAATTTCATTTTTGTAAATAAAATTTTGTAGTTAAAATCAATAACTTCTTTATGTTTTTTTGTAGCAACTAATTAAATAATTTAATTTATGTAAAAAAAATTTAATACTCAAAAAAAGTCAGAATCTTCCCTAACAAAAAATAATTTTTAAAGAATTTAGTTTATTTAAAATACATTCATATAACATTATTATTAGTCTTTTAAAAATATTATATTTTTTGGGGAATTAATCAAATGATGAAGGCAGTTCACATTAATAACTCTTGTCCTTATATCAACCTTGAACGATAATGTTATGACGCTTCTTTTCATTCAATTAATTCCTAATTAATAATAGAAAATCAAAAAAATCTATTATAATTATTTTCAAACCTTTTTAAAATGGGATGTGGTGGAGACATTAGTTTCTACTGCTTCACCCATTTTAAAAAGTTAATTATTTTTTCAAACAAAACAATTTAAAAATCAGAACTACGTAGTCTTGATCTGCTAAAACGTTTAGGGATATGTAGGAGCAAGATTTAATCTTGTCAGACATAAAAATAAAAAATAAATATTTTTGTTCTATACAATTTAATTTTAAATAAACTAAGTGTATTTAAATCATACAAATGACAAGTGTACCGTTTAATTACATGCAGACGATGCCCTAATACTTTCTTCGATTCGTAATCGACTCCCGAACCTGAATATCAAAATCCAAAAGTCCAATGTGATTGAGCTTAAAATATTTTTCTATATTTTAGATATAAAATATAGTGGCGATTCTAACAGGTCGCGTAGCCGAAAATCGGGGCGCAAATAGCAAATGTATTTTTTCAATGTAATGTAATATCTTTTTCCTCTTCTATCAAAGTATATATACATATTTCTTTCTCCTACATCTATTCTTCATTCATTCATTCTTTCTCATAATTTGAACAAAATTGACATGTTTTTTCATAATTTGTTTTAGTATAAAAAGGAAGAAGATAATTAAAATTTATTAGAATTACATTCACGAGTAGAACAATATGATGTTAATATATTTGCTCTTTTGGTTTGTATTTATATTCTGTTGATCTATTCCTTTGTTGTTTTCTTTAACCGATAACATGAGTGAAAATATTTCTTGAACATTGCTTTTGAAACTTAGTAAGGATACCTAGATTCATGCAAGTGTGAATCAGTATCAAAGTAGTAAACAAGGTTTTAAATCTGCGCACACAATTGTTACAGACGTCAATATGTCAAGGTTTTGGGAGTCACCAAAAAGCATATTGCAACTGCAAATGCCTGCAATTGTTAGAAACGTGAAAGTTTTCGAAATTTCTAAAACCTATAGAAACAATTATTTAAAACCTTGATATGAAAACATGTTATATTATAAGATGGAATAGATGTACTATATCAAATTTAGGTGTTCAAAAAATGGAGTTGTAGTATCCCATTTTATGTTTGTTGTTTTATTCAGTTCTCTATTTAGGATGGAGACAGTGCTACAGCAGTCATGTTATAAAACACCTTTATTTTATTTACTTGTCTTATTTTACATAGCAGCAAAGAACTTTGGAGTCACTGGGTTTATTAATCCAAAAGATCATGAGAAATCAGTAAAGTCACAGTTAATCTTACAGATGGTGAAGTTGATTATAGTTTTGAATGTATTGGAAATGTGTCAGTCATGAGGGCTGCTTTGTAATGCTGCTATAAGATATGTGCTGCTGCTACCTCATTTTTGGCTCAATTTTTCAAACATTTATTGCACTATGTTTTCTGTAAACTTGAAAACATGTTTTTCATGTTTAAAATTTCCAGGGCTGGGGGGAATTAGTTATTGTAGGTGTTGCAGCATCAGGGCAGGAAATATCAACTCGACCAGTCCAGTTCGTGACTGGGCGTGTCTGGAAAGGAACAGCTTTTGGTGCCTTCAAGAGCCGGTCACAAGTGCCTTGGCTTGTAAACAAGTACTTGAAGAAGGTAAAGGTTCTTCACTAATGTTCTATGCACTTGTGGTTAGACTTAGATATTGTTGGAAAGACATGAATCATTAGTGGGGGTCTATGAAGTATGAGAAAAATATTAAGAGTATGAGTGAGTATCCGGAAAGTATCGGATTTATAAATTATTTATTTTTCAAAAATATAATTTAGATATGCTATAGATACATATAGATGACATATCATGTAGTATCAGACACTAATACATGTCAGACACAGACACGTGAATGTTATTTAAGTGTGGGTGCTTAAGCAACTAAACTGAAATCAATGAATGAGTCAAGGTAACATAAACTTATAATGTGTAGTACATAACATAACATAATATGAATAAATCAGGCTACTGCTGAAGAATCTGTCCCTGTTGCTCCAAATGCATATTTCTTTGCAAGCTCAATCTCTTCATTATAAACATATGCCAATCCACCATGGCTAGTTACATCAAGTCCATTCATTTCCTCTTCATTTGAGATCCTCAGCAACTTCAACTTATGCAACAAAAAGAACACAGTTCCCATGGTCACACTCACCCAAACTAAGATCACCAAAATCTGAATAAGATGTGCAGCCAAAAGCTTTCCACCCCCTCCCATAAACAAACCATAAGGCCTATCAGGGAACCCTGGATAGACCTCATTCACATACTGCTTAGTAGCAAACAATGCAGTGAAAATTATTCCCCAAGTTCCACAACCACCATGAAGTTGTGCAGCCTCTAATGGATCATCATACTTGAACTTTTCAGCTAGCATGTTAGCACCAATTAGAACCCAAGCAGCCACAAACCCACAAATAATTGCAGCCCATGGTTCCACCACAGAACACCCTGCAGTTATAGCAGCAAACCCACCAAGTAAACCATTGCAAACATCCGTTACATTCCAATGCCCAGTTTGTAGTCTTTTCCCAAACAATGTGGTTAGTGCTGCTGAACATCCAGCTAGCGTTGTTGTCACTGCAGTCCTCCCAACGGCACTCCATTGCCCGTAGTA
This sequence comes from Lupinus angustifolius, assembly GCF_001865875.1. Taxonomy (NCBI): domain Eukaryota; kingdom Viridiplantae; phylum Streptophyta; class Magnoliopsida; order Fabales; family Fabaceae; genus Lupinus; species Lupinus angustifolius. The sequence goes on along the minus strand of NC_032019.1, from coordinate 20,899,946 downwards.
ATCTCCACTTTTGCCGTAAATTTTCGAAATGTTAAGAAATGAACCCGGGTTAAATCCATACCAACCAAACCACAACAAGAATGTTCCTAAAACAACCAAAGTGCCACTATGTCCTCGCAGCGGGACCGGTCTTCCTTCATGATCAAACCTACCCATACGCGGGCCTTCCATTATAGCACCCCAGAAACCAGCAACAGCACCAACCAGATGAACCACACCCGAGCCAGCGAAATCTATGACACCAGTTCCAAACAACAGATTTTCAGACCTTGCAGGGCTACCCCACCCATCAGGTGACCAGAACCAATGAGACACAATTGGATAAACCAAGCCGGTTAAGAATGAAGAGTAAATCAAATAAGACACAAATTGTGTTCTTTCAGCGATGGAACCGCTCGTGATCCCAGCAGCCGCGATTGCGAAAGCCCATTGGTAAAGAAAGTAACCATAATCAAAAGAAATTGAAGGAAACTTCTCTAGCCCAAAGAAGTGTTTTCCAATGAAAACATTGGATGGAGTGCCGAAAGCAAATGCGAAACCGAAGAGGTAATAGAAGATGCCACCTGTTGCAGCATCAAGAACATTTGTTAGCATGATGTTCATGGTATTCTTGGCACGCACGGAACCTGCACATAACATTGCAAAACCAAGTTGCATGGCGAAAACAAGGTATGCTGAAAAGAGAAGATATGTGTTGTCCAATGCATAGGTTGTATCAGTGAACTTGTTTGAAATGGCATCAAATCTTTGACAAATGTATTCAGCTGCAGCAATGGGAGTGGAACCATTGGCACTGTGGAGAAGAGAGTTGAGTTCTGTGATGGAACACGTTAGTGCTGCTGCCATGGTGATTTAGAGAATAAGATTAATGAATCGAATCTCGGAATGAAAGATGTTGAATATTCGATATTGTTAGAACTTAAATAGATGGGTTTCAGAAAATCATTAGATGTATTTGAATGGTCAAAATATTTTAAATAGAATTTAAAATTTATATTTTTTACACTGTCAGCACATCAGTGCATATCAGTTAACATATAAATGATGAGATTTTTGTTGACAGTGTAAAAATCACTTATACTGTCAGTATATACATATTAAATCCTATAAAGATAAATGAATGTATATGATTTATTTTGATGATGATGTAATTGTTAATTAATTTTTAATGCCAACCATATATGTATGGTTGTATGATTCCAATATATTATTCTCGTAATTTTAAATATCAGAATGGTTGTCATTTGTCACACAATTTATTAAGATGTATCTATTTTCATGGATCCATTATTAAGATTCTATTTATTCCATTAAAAAAAGATTCTATCGGGTTTTACTAAAAAATGATAAGAGATACTATGGGTTTTACTAAAAAAAATATATCTTATTTATATTAACATTTTAAAAAACAACAAGATATTATTTATTATTATTACTAACCTTATTTGCTTATATATTGCCATTTTTATCGGTAAAAATGATTTTACTTCCAACAACCTGCTTTTATTTTTTAAAGAGAAGAACAATTTGCATAAATAAGAGAAGAAGTGGGGAATTAAAAACAGGAAAAGAGTCCATTTTTTTTTTGGACAAAACTTTGATATACAAAATTTTTGTTCAAATTAACATCTATGTTGTTTAAATTATTTTAATTATATTTCAATAAGGTGATGACCTTGTGGTATAAGATCATAATAGATTTTTAAATAGGCATCAAAACATTCAATTATTATGAATGATATTTATTATGAATGACATTGAGACATCCCTAAAATGATAAAAGATATTATTAGTTTTACCAAAATATTTATCTTAATTATATTAACAATTTTAAAAACAACAACATATTAATTATTATTACTACTAACCTTATTTGCTTATATATTATCATTTTTATTCCAGTATTAATCTAATGGTGTAAGGTTCCACTAGATCTACAGAATTAATAAAAAGTCAATAGTTCAATTCCTGAGAACAATACTTATTGGGAGGGATAATCATACACTCTGAAATAGATTACTTCCTGAACCAAAATGATGAGAATATACTCTTAGTAATACCAAAAATAATATTGTCAGATAAAAAAAGGAAGAAAAGAAAGAAGGCTAGAACAATGCTGTCGGGTTGTTATGAACAACTAAAAATGACTCAAAGACATAATATTGTGTTTAATATTTTGGGAAAGAGTTTTGTTATGTATAATAATATTATGGGTTTAGAGTCTATAATATACCATATTTATGAAAATATTGTGTCACATTAACAAAGTTATATTATTTCTTCTATATTACTATTGTCATTTGTAAATATATTTGTTTATAAAATAAAGTGTAGTTTATATGTACTTAAAGACATGAACTAAATATACTTTATTCTATTTCCAACACTTAAATTATTTGTTGCTAATATATAACGCTAGAACCAAGAAATTATTTAAACTTACATGAATCATCATTTTACTATCATAATAAATATTTTTTTTTTTTGGAGAATTTAAAGATGGAATAGGCATATGGAGATCAAATAAAAACTTAGAATTTTATATTAATATAAATAGAGTGTGTTCACTTACTCCAAGAGTAAATTTTTTAAATTTACTTCCTATCGTGGCCATCAATTCTATGGAAATTCAATGGTTCAGATCTACTCATTAACTCAAACCATTGAATTTCCCTAAAATTAATAATTAGGATGGGGAGTAAGTTCAAAAAACTTACTCTTGGAGTAAGTGAATCTCCACTAATATAAATAGGTAAGAATGATACATTTTTATATTAAAATGTTATCACTAAAAAAAATAACAAATTTGAGTTTGTTATTACTCAAATATTCATGTTATTACGAAAAGTCGTTGGTCCAGTGGTGTAAGACATCACTAGATCTCCAAGGTTAAAGATTTGATTCATGGAAACGACACTTGTTAACAAGGACAACTACAAACCTCAAAAGAGATTAATTCTTTACCAAAAAAAGTGAGAACATATCTTTGATGATACCAAAAAAATATATTCATGTTATTATTTCAATTTTCCCTGCTTTTTCTGTTGAAATATGTAATCAAGTTTATACATGGAAACGATAAATGAAGAGAAAATTTATTTGATCCAAAGAAAGTTATATTTTAGTTCCTTTATTTTGTGAGAAATAACCATTACAATAATTAACAACCAAATGTGTCAACAGTATTGTGCATTCCCTGAATAATGAATGTCATGCATTATAAAGGGAAGCAAAAACATAATAAATTGTAAAAAAAAACTCATTTTATTTCATTACAAAATACACCGATGATTATAAAGATGTTATTTAAACATACAAAAGAGAATAAGAGTTATAATCAAATTCTATTAGCAAATTTATAAATAGTCAACTTATCATAGCCAATATATAATTAATTATTTAATTAAGAGCAAGTTACATCGGTGCCTCTTAAAATTTAGCTTAATTATTCTTATCACTCATTTTTGTTTCAAAGATTATAATCACCTCCCCTATAAGATATTCAATAATGTAATGTACATATATAAAATTTAGGATAATTTATGTAGTTGCAAAAAACAAAAGTAGTTTGTGTAGATGTAAAAAAAGATGAGTGATTCATATAATTTCAAGGGATATTAGTGCAATTTATTCTGGTAGATAGTTGTCTATTAACTGATTTTTAATCATAAAAATGTATAGTTGTGTATAATCCAAACTTAATTGTATAGAGTCAACCAAATGTGTGTATATATAAATGTTTTGAGCCAAATTTTGAAGGAAAAAATGTAGCAACTCGATGTTCAAACTAGCTAATTAGCATCTAATTTTTATCTCATTGGGATATTTCCATCTGCAATCATATAAAAATTCAAAAAGTAGATATAAAAATTGTATAATATAATAAGGAGTGTCTGAAATTGTCTAATACAAATACATATTTGATACAGACATGTCGACTATTAGTTACCGGAGAAAAAAAACAAGGGGCATTCAAGTAAGGTTCCTTGTATCTGAAATTGTCAATGTCAGATTAAGGCAGACATGAAAATATTTGAGTCATAGCAATTGGAACTTGCATGTAACTCATGTCTAAAAGTACAGAAGTAAATGCTAACTGCAGATGAATACATGAGCAATTTCAAGACTTGCATGTTAGCATAAAACAAAACATGCATGTTTGGTTCTGACTAAAGACATTAGCTACCTTCAAAACATGTCAGTTGCTGACTTTATATACTCGGTGGGGCCCATTTTCCAGCTTTAAATTTTCCATAAAAGCTAGATTGCTTTGAAACAACATAGAAGACTGAAAATACAACAGAATCAGATGAAACTGTAAACACAATCAGTTATGAAAAAGCAATGATATTTAATGAACAATATGTCACCTGGGATCCAAGGAATGATGAAATTAGGCCCTCTTAGAACATCATGGAGTGTTTTCCTTTCATTTACTTTGATCCATTTAGGGGAGCCTGATGAACATATCAAATCATATAACTGCTCACAAGATAGGGAGAGACCAAAGCCAAATTACCATAAAAAACCAATAAAACATATGAAAAGATGACCAATGAATGAATCTTAACATGTGAAATTGTGCTGGTTTAAGCTTAATTGTAAGAAATAGCACAAAACCTGCAAACAAATTCAAGTCCAAAGGGTGTACCAACAGGTAGGAGGATGGCACATCCAGGCATAAACCATTATAACATTATAATGCTCTTTCATAAATAAGTTCATTTTCAAAACAATGATCTTTAAAATTTTCTTAATTGTTTCGTCTATGGTTTTTCATGCCCTCCCTCTTTTTTCTAAAAATTAGACTAAATTTCATTTGATCTACTCTCCTTATTGGGGCTTCTAATGGCCTCCTCCACGCATGTCCAAACCACCTAAAGCACAATTCTATTATCTTTTCTACAATAGGAGCTACTCCATCTTTCTCCCAAATGCATGTATTTCTAATCCTATTTTGTCTAGTATGTCTACTCAACAATGACAACATTCTCATCTCTCAAACATAGAGTTTATTCTCTTGCTAACATTTTACCGTCCAACCTTCGGTCTCATAACATAGTGGATCTTATATTTGTTGGTAAAACTTTCCCTTAAACTTGAGTGACATATTTTTGTCACTATGACACATGATGCACTCCGCCACTTCATCCACCTGCATGAATCCTATAGTTTATATCTCTGTCAATTTCCCCATCATGTTGTATAATTGACCCAAGAATCTATATGAAAATCAAGTGTTATGAAAATCAAATGTTTCTAAAGCTTGTCTTTGCCTTTCTAATTTCCTAGTTAATTCCTCTCTTGAGTCTTCAACTAGGATAATTTCATTTGCAAAAAACACGTATTGTGGCACCGATTCTTAGATATGCTTAGTAACTAGTAAACACATTCAAGATCAATGTAAATAAGTAGGGGATTAACATTGACCTATGGTCATAGGAAAATATTTTGAGACCTCATCTTGTATTCTCAAACTGGTCTTGACCCTAATTGCTCGAATGTAGGCAATTTGAATGTCATTCTTCTTTAGAACTTTCCACAATACCTCTCTAGGAACCTTATCACATATTTTCTCTAAATCAATGAAAATCATGTACAAGTGCCTTACAGTTAGTTTGGGAGTCGGATTTTGGAGGGGAAAGAAGAGAAAAGGAAGGCTTGGGAGTCATCTCACAAGTGTATTTCATGGTTCCCAAGCCTTCCATTTCCCTTTCTTTCCCTCCAAAATCCAACCTCCACTTAATTATCCTTTCTCATAGTTTTTCATAGAATGGCTCAAGAGCTTAATCCTCCTATAGTTTGTACAAATTTGAATATCACACTTGTTCTTATAAACAGGATTAAAATATTTCTTCTCCACTCGTCTAGCATCTTATTAGACCTTATGTTTTCAAAGCTTCTTTTATATCCAACTCCCGTGTTCTTCAACAAAAGGTATAATTTTGACCCTTATCTTTCGTGTCTAGTTTATTAGAAAGAAAAAAAACATGTGCATCATGAAAAACTTTTGAAAATTCATTTGGTCTAAGTCTCTTATGTTTCTTTCCCTACCCTTTATAACCCTATAAACACTTCTTTCTCCCTTTGTTATCAATGGCACACTATAGCGGTGTTGCAGAGGTTGCCGGCCCCTCCCCACGATAAAATAGTGGATAGCAGTGCGACTTACCGTTGCGGCTGCCATCGCGTTCTGCAGTACCTCCATTTCACAGGCTAGAATGCGCAAGAGGTTGAAGATGAGTGAAATGCTGAAACCCTAATTTTTTAAATGGAAAAAGTCATTTTTACCCTTACTTTTTTTATTGTTAGTCTTTTGGGTTTTCTGATTTAAAAAAAACTCTTCCACTTCTCTCTCGTTTAATTTCTTTCTCTTTCTTCTTATTTAATTTAATTTTCCTCTATTTTCTCCCCCCCCCCATTAAAACTAAAATTCTTCATTTTTTTCTCTCACTTAAATATGTTTTATCTCTTCCTCTCCTACGTTGAACACATTCTATTCTTATACTTCTTCACTAAAACATAAAACTCTTTCATTTTTTCATCTCCTACGTTCTGAATTCACTTTATTTTTCTACATCTTCCCTAAAACATAAAACTCTTGGTGATAGTGATGACTATTGAAGAGAGTCTAAATTTATTTTGCTAAAGCCTTAGAAGCTTAATCTTTATGTTTTGAGGCCTTAAAGTTAGAGCTTGAATTATAATACACTTATATTAAAGCCTTAAAGGCTTAGACTTATTCTGGTTATATGTTATGAATGTTTATTTAAGTTACATCTTTAATTTCATGTATGTTAGTATTTTTGTGTATTTATATGTATAGCCTATAAAATAAATACTTTGATATATTTTTTTAGTTGTAGCGGCTATCCCGCTACCGCTATCCTGCTATAGTGTTTTTAGGGTCATCCGCTACATTCCGCTATCTTGCTATAATGTTTTTAGGGTCATCCGCTACATTCCGCTATCCGCAATTGACTACCTAGCTTTTTCCTCCCTTGGTACCTAGAGATTTGTATAACTCATTATACACTCTATCTTTCGCTTCGCTCACCACTTTTCCTTATTTTCAATATTTTTACACAATGGTTATGCTTTATAACATTCCCTATTCACCTTAACTTTGTCTTTGACACTTTTGTCCCACCACCATGATTCTTTGCGCTTTGGTTCAAAGCCTCTATATTCACTTAGCATCTACTTTGCTATTTTCCAAATTTCTTTGGCCATCTCCTCCCACATAATGTTAATGTTAGTGTTGCCCTGTAACTCCCAAAACACTTCCTTCAAAACCCTTTAATTGAAGTTTCTTCATTCCTCTCCCTTCAATTTCCACTAAATGATTCTTGGGACTCTATCTTGGCCTTTTTCTCCATTCTACTCTTAGCCTTCCTTTGGTTCTAAAAAAAAGAAAGGAAAGATGATGAAGAGAGAGAGTTAGTATAGAAAGGGTTTTCACCCCTTTGGTTGAGAAGAGAAAGGAGGTGGAGAGAATAAAAATGTTGTGGGACCCACAAAAATCTCTTCTCACCAAATTTGAGGAGAAAGGTGAGGGAATAAGGTTGGAGTGTGTGAAATGTCAATTTAGCCATTTGAAATCATTCATTTTTAGCAAATATTATTTTTTATTGTAAGGGTATTTTTGTCTTTTAAAACATATATCATTTCTTTCATCTCACTTTTTGTTCAACCAAATAGAAGAGAGAAAGAAGAAAGTATCAATTTCTATTCTCTTTCTCTTTACTTTCTCTCTACTTTCTCTCCTACCAAACAATATAAAAATTCATCCACTTTCTCACTTCTTTCTTTCTCTTTATTATCTCTCTCACCTATTTCTTTCTTCTTACTTTCTTTCCTCAACCAAACAAAGCATTAACTTTTACATTCATAATCAAACTTATGTTGGAATGTCAAGCTCTTTCTGAGTATGACTTTGCGGTCCAAGCAAAACAAGGAATATGATAAGCAAAGTGATTGGAATAATATTAAACTTTCAAATCTGAATCCGTGCAAATATCATGTCACTGTTCAAATTGTTAGTAAAATGAAAGTGACAAGGTATTAATTTAATAGAGATAAACCTATGAATGAATTCACAAGGCCTCATCAAGGAAAACATGCAGGCATTATCTGGACTGACATATTTCGATAGACTTCTCCCACTGGTTCTGAAGCATAAGACAAACAAATATTTCCAACACTTTTTTTCTCTCTTTCTAGGAAGATTGAAATTTAAGACTCCAGAAGCTGGTGAATAAGTACAGCGGTCCGAGAGGATCCAAATCCATTGCAAGGAAAATGATTCTTATGTAATATGTAAACAAACCCATGAATATTTATGAATTCATGAACAAGAATTGAAATTAATTCATAACTAATGTGATTTTCTTTAAGGGCGGTACAGGCATCATTTCATTATATGTATGACTTGATATATGAACCACATCACTTCTCAAGCAAACTGTCATTATGTTAGGAGTCCCACATTGAATAGCATAGCAAATTCAATGTGGTACTTAAGCCATGAGGCTCTCCCACATAATAAACTAGTCTTTTGGGTTGAAGAAATACTTTCTTCATGTGCTTAAGTCCTAACAATTGGTGTTTTTCATTGAAAGTTATGGCAGAGAAATAGGTACCTACAGGCTACATTAAGGCATATTACCAAATACTGATATGAGTGAAGCCACCAAAAGAGAAATGGCTGCCATAATTCAGTGTTGATAGAGTGAAAACCGACATGGACGTCAATCCTTAAAGAAGACGGAAATTTTAGGAGTCTCACATTGAGTGTCATAGCAAACTCAATGTGGTACTTAAGTTATGAGTTTCTCTCACCTAATAGAATAGTCTCCTAGGTTGGGCTCTCCTCATGTACTTAAAGTCTTAACACATTAATAAAAGAAAACTTATTACTTAACATCAATATGATATGGGATATCAGTTAAGAGTTATCTGTATCCGTCCTTGTATATAAGTTCTGCCCAAGTTAGCTTGACTACAAGAACTGAATATTGGCAGAAAAAGGAGTTCATGGGTGACATTAAGGAGGCCTCTGCCAACCTCTACAACCCAGATAACTAAGAACAATGGGGACATTTATTCCAAAGAAGTCCACTACAAAGGCGGTTTCAACTAAAAAAT
>NC_032019.1:20877967-20890699 GCF_001865875.1 Lupinus angustifolius | reverse complement strand
GCCGGAGGGTGGAGGGTTAAGTATAAGGAGCACAAGCCAAAAGTTTAGACAAGATGGAAAGGCATTAATATAAATCATAAAAATTGGTTCAGCATAAATTAAGAGCAATACATGTTTTACTAAGTGTTTATATCTTTAACTCCCTATTTGTACTACTTTAACACATTATAAACTGCTAAAGCAAGGCAATGGAGCCAAAAAAACCAGACATCAATGCAAAGGAGAATGGAGTTGAACTTGAAAAGTAACATACCCGTGTTGTGTTTAAAATCCTCAACTGAATCTTTCTCTTCGTCACCACTTTCTTGCCCATGAGAAGCTGCAGTTCCCTCTAATAGACCCTGGAGAATTTTTTCCTTTGATAGAAGTCCAGAACCAGCCTGATAATAAACCAGAGGCGAGAAAAAAATGCTTTTAGTGTATAAAAAGCCAATCAGTTAATACAGAACATGTTCAATATGAACCATACAGCAAAAACTTTACATTGCGAATAACAACTTAGCGGTAGAAGTTAGTAAAGCGTAAAATACTAAATGTTTATCATGTGTCCAATACACACATATGAACTTCTGTTTCATTTCACATGTTCGATATCATGTGTCCAATACTAGAAATTAAAACATATAAAATCAGCAGAAATGAAAACAATGTCTTTTTTCTAACAAAGATGTTGAATAATTGCACAAGGTAAATCTTAGCAAGTCTGACAGTATCGCCTCATCCCCAAGTAAGAGAGAAACCACAGGAGAACTGATAAAAAATGGAGGGTTATTACTTGCATGGCCTTGCACCATGTGAAGTTCAATAAAAAATATGATACAATTCAAGAAAGCAATCAAACTAAAGCCATCATATATATCACTAGAGGTTACCTCATAGTATAATTCAACAAATTCGCGTTTATAATTCCTTTCCGGATCCCATGGCAGTGGCTGATCTTCTGCAAATATGTTCGGTAGCTAAGGGCATAACATGTTCACTCACATAAAGAACTAAATTACATATTAAGATCTAAACCATTTCACCAAAAAGGATATCATGTCAAGGTGAAGTGAAAACATGTCAGTCTCGCAGAAATCCTCAATGAAGTCACTGGACATAACCTCGGCATAGAGAAGAAGAACAGGCCAATGAAGAATATTATTTTTGTCTAACACTGGCTTCCTTAATCCAGTAAGTTCTCGGTACATCTCCTTTCCAATCTTCAAGCCTCTATTCTCTATTGCAGACACAAGCTCCTACATAGTTTTGTTCAAAAAAAGATATGAGCCTCCATACAACAATTAAACACATAAGAAACGATTGAATGTTTATACCTTCGCCTCCGTGACAGCTTTGGAGACTTCAGCTTCACGTTTTTTAATCTCTGCTATCTTCACTCCAATCTTCTGGTCAAACTTCTTCAATTCCTCATTATTGGGATCCAACTGAAGACCCTTTTGACAGTAATCTTGAGCTTCATCCAACAAATCTAGTGAAAGAGAAGCTTTCACAGCTCTATAGATTGCCTAATCATAGTTGGCATTGCTTTGAGACATTGAACCAAAGGAATTACGAGAAGCAAAAGAATTACGAGAAGCCTAATTCATTTAACCGACCCAAACTTAAACCTCGAAACAAAAAAGTTTGAACTTAGCTCATTTACTACACAATTGTGTTTTCCTTTGTCAAATTTCTACTTGTATTATTTTTAATTTTATTAATTTAATATCTAACAAACATCACTAAGCTACAAAATAAAATAAAAAAGAAATATAATTTCATAATCATAATCCATTATAAATAATTCATCACATCATGTATTTACTGTCTATGTAATACACACATTCAATATAATATTCATCACATCATGTGTTTACTGTCTATGTAATACATCCCTACAAAGCTTAAGCTTCTCTCATTTAAATGGGGAGCCTAACTTCAAGTCTAACTTTATTTGTTGAGTATAATATTTATACGCACTCACTATGTATTACCATTTTTTTTTTTGAAGAGTTAATGATATTAAACATAACTGGATGGTGAATGTTGCAGTGACCGCGTATAAAACTCATAATTGTGGGTGCATACATTTTTTCTCTTATTTGTTTATCTAAACAAAGTACCCAAATTCAAAGGATTCACGAACAACTCAACTTATTTACACCCAAAATTTTCATACACAAAATGAAACACTAACAAACATAAAGTTAGCACCTTTATATTTGATGGGTTCAACTTAAGTGCTTCTTGACAATCCGTGAGAGCACGCCTATGATTCCCTAGAAGCAAATTAACATGGGCTCTATTTGAAAAAAGGATAGAGTTCTCAGAATCACTCAAAGCATTCTGATTAATTGCCCTAGTGTAGCAATCAATGGCATCAGAATAGTGCTTCTTACCCTTCTTCACATATTCATTACCCTTTTCCTGAAAAACATAGAAATTGAAAATTAAAGAAAAGAAAGTGGAAAACTTTGTTATTAGTGAGGAAAGAGTGTACCTTGAGTTCAATGGCTGCAGATTCTTTGATTGCAGCAATGGCTTCAAGGTCTGCTTTTTCTGTATCGGTGAATGGTTCAGAACCCTTTTCCATCAATAGCGCCATTTTCAATGTCTTTGCGTAATAGCTTTGAGTTTTGAGGGCGCAGTCACAAACACAGTTCAGAAGACACAGTTTAGAACACACCAGAAACTTGCGTAAATTAAGGTTGTGTTATTTTACAGGGAATTTAAATAAATTTGGAATTTAAAAAAATATTGTAATTGGTTTCTATTGGATATTATATTAATTGAATATCATATTTATTTATTTTCAAGATAAGGTAAATGTAATTAATTATTGGTTATTTATACTTCTATATTTATACTATTAATAAAATCTATATTTTTATACTTTTATATCTATACTATTAATAAAGTCAAAACAAGTGATAACCACCATCATGACGTAGTTTTTGTTTCCCAAATTTATCTTTTATAACTTCACTCGTTAATAATTATTATAAACTTTCACACATTATTTTCATCGATTTCATTTTTTTATATTAATATATCATTAGTCTTTTACATATTTTCTTATTTCTATCTTTTCTCTTTCTCAACCCAAGAAAAACACACAATAACAAAAAAAAAAGTGAAAAACATCCAACAAACCTGTAATAATGATTAGAGGTACAAAATGAAAATTTTGCATAAGTTTTATGTATATTATATCAACGAATGCATGTTATCTTCTTAGATCTTCACTCTCTATTGAATTTATATATTACATTTCTTATATTTAAATTATTTTTTCTTAAATAGTATAATATGAAGATGATATATTTTTTATCATAAAAATAAGGATGTGAGTCGATCGACATGGAGTGTCGGTTAACACACTAGTTTTAATAATACAAAAATTTAACTCGATGTCTATTATATATGTTTTAATCTTTCTATAATCTATATTTACTATCTATTACATTACATTTATAACAAAAAAAACTACTACCACCTTATCATTTGCCCTATGTCATATTCTCCTTCACTTTTTTCCTTCCCCTCCTAAATGATTTAATGGTAATTATATGTATCTTTCCACACTATATTTGCTTTTTCTTGATTATAGTAATAACTTAATAAATAGTTATTGCATTTCGTATGACTATAGAGTAAATTGCATTTGAATTGTTATTGATGTCTACGACTTTCTCTTCCAACAATATTTTTCTTTCAACAATCTTCTTTTTCTTTGGTTTCATTTCATTATGTCTCTTCATTATCATCATTTTCTTTTTCTTCCAATCACTCTTTAAAGTGCATTTTTTATTTGTTTTGTAGATCTATTCTTATTTTGTAAATCTAATGTTTAAAGTATATTTTTCATTGATCTTTTTGTTTATTTTTTAGATATGTTTTTATTTTGTCCACTTGTTCTTATTTTTATCATTCATTTTCTGGTTATTTTTTCATTGATTTCCTTATTTTGTATATGTGTTCTCACTAATTTCATTATCTTGTAGATCTATTCTTCCAACATTTCTCTTCCTTAGTGTCTGATAAGCAAGGGTATCTTCCTCAAAGAAGACCAAACCTTCAAAACTTATGATATGTACTCAATCTCCATTTATATATACATTCACTTAAAATATTACATTTATTTTTGTTATTAATATATTTATCTCATCATCTTATCTTACTTTTATCATTTTTTTTCTCTTTCTTTGTAGTTTGATTCTCCCTTAAAATATTTCTGCAAGTTAATTTTCTTTCTATGCATATCTTATTTTACTTATACATTTTTTTATTCAAAGAATTACCATTTTAATTTTTTTTATTTTGCATGTTTCATAATCACTTAATTGTATCCTCTCTGAAATAAGGTAAGAGTCATATTTAGTTATTGATACCTTCATTTTTTGTTTCATGGTTAGTTATTCAATCACTTGTGGAATTTGTATTTTTTTTTCTCTATTTGATAATTTTTAATATATATGTTGTTTAGACACTCATTTTGGCTCAATATTTGTGCTTTTGAAAATTTTATTTAAACATCATTACCTTGTTTTATTGTTTGCTTAGAGATTTGTATTACTTGAGTAGTCAACAACACAATATAATATCTTTGTTCTTTGCTTCTGGATTTTTTGGCATTCTTATACATTGAGAAGAATAATATCTTTATTTTTATGGATTTAATATGTATACACTGACAATGTAAATGTTTTTACACTGTCAGCAAATCATTAGCCATTGATTTATTAACCATCATTGACTCTTAAACAAAAGTAATATAAATCAATAGTGGATGATATGCTGACAGTGTAAAAAACTTTACACTGTCAGTGTACAAATTTTAAACTCTATTTTTATTTGATTTATATTTTATTTAAATTATGTATAGTTTCTAAATATTAGGCATTCCTCATTGAGATAAATTTGCAGAAATATAACTAATGAATTTTGATTGTGATAACTAATTGATTGAATTTATATTTTGTTTAAATTATTTATGATTTCCAAATTTTAAGCAATGCTCATTATGAATATAAATTTGTAGAATTATAACATATGACCAAAACTCATAAAGAATAGAATAGTTTGAAGTTTTTTGTATCAGTTACAAAAATAGAATATATATTTACGGGTCGGTTACAAAATCAAAGGAATCAATTAACAACATAAACTAAGACCTATGAGAAAGAACAACTAAATTATGGAATATATAAGGAATTTTTGTAACAATTATGGAATATATAATGTAATTAAGAAATTTATAATTATATTTTACAATTGTCATATTATAATAGTAACAATATGAAATATAATATAAACAAAATATTAATATAGTAGATTAAGAAAATTAAAAACTATAAAAGTAAATTATCAAAACAATTATGGAATATATAAGGAATTTTCATAACAATTATAAAATATATAATGTAATTAATGAATATTAACAAATATATAACAATGATTGAGAATTATAAGGTAGTATGATAATTAGGTGAAAAAACTTAAGAAATGTAATGACTGGTGTTGTGGCAAAAGCTAGTGTATATTAAATAAATGAGCTGATTGTCATATGAGTTAAATTAGTTTTGTACTATTTTATAATTATTGGTGTTTTATATTTTCAACTTACCTCATATGTTTTTTACTTTAGTATTATGGACAAATTTTCTCATGATTTAACCATCGGAGAAATAATAGGTTTTGTGCATCCACTTCTAAGTTTATTTATTAGACCTTAAAAACCTTTTAATATTAAACAATGGCCATTTTTTTCATTCCTCTTATTATTTTTTCTAATCAATATTCATAATCAAATGTCCTATAAATATGAAATGTGGGCACAAAAGTTAGAAGAAATAAATTAATATTTAAAATGATCGGACTATATCTCTCACGCAATGTTTATAGCTTTCATTAAAAAAATTCTATTATATTGTTTATTTTAGACTAAATTACACCGATATTTCTTGAGTTTTAGTGAAATTATATAAATCACCCCTCCATTTTTTACATTTACAAAAAATCCTCTAATTTTTATACGTATCCCTCCATGAAAAACAAGTGTGATTTTTTCAACAAAAAGAATGATAAATGTAATTAAGTAAACAAAATATGATATATTGTTGAAACAAATATAAATAACACACGAGTCAATACATTTTCATTATTTTCTGTTCATTAGAATATATAGTATAAGAGTGATTTAAATATGTCCTTAGAATTGTTTATGCATCTTATAATAAACCAAAAATAATGAAAATGTATTGACTCATATTCTATTTGGATTTATCTCCACAATATATCATATTGTGCTTAACTCAATTAAATTTATCATTCAATTTTGTTTAAAATATTCCACTTATTTATCATACAGGGATAATCAATGTAATGTATGTATAAAAATCAGGGTTATTTTTGTAGGTACAAAATATGAAGGGATGATCTGTGTAATTTCACTAAAACTCATATGGTAATTTACTCTTTATTTTAGTCAATAAAGTTTTAATATAGGTGTAAATAATTCCGATTTAAACTACGAAATAGATGGAATTAAACCGAACCAAACTACAAAATATGGTTTGATTTGGTTTTGTGTTCTTATCTTTTTAAGGAATTTTTTGTGTTCGTTTTGGTTAATGATTTTAGAAATTTAGGAACCGTTAGAACCGAACCATATATTAAAGAAATAAATACTGAGGAATAATATTTTATTGTTGTTTAATTTCTTCACCCAATTTTGTGGCTTAAATTATCAATTTTGTATAGATTGTAGTGTTATATATGTTGGGTTTGGACTCTCTTCCTTTGTGGAGAAAAACCCACCTGGGCAAAACCCACTTGTCTCACTTAATCTAATGGATATGGGTCAGATGAGGCAAGCAGAGAAATCAATTTATGCAAAAAGAGGTAATAAAAAAGTGAGAGAGAAGTTGAAAGAACTCAACCCATAGGAACTCAGAGCAGTTGCAGGAGATTTGTGACTGCATCTTTGTTCACCATTGGATTGGGCTGAAATTTGGACAGAATGTTCATAACTTATAGTACTTCATTCCGAACGGTTCGACTGGTGAGACGATGTCCGAGGTGGTAGAAAACGAGCCAAAACAATTGCTGTTTTTTGGTTTTTTCTGCAACTTTGTGTTCTCATTTTCAAGCTTGTTGCTCTATTGTATGTTGTATTGTTGAACATGTTTTGTGTTGTATTTTGAAGACACTCTTGTATTCCTATTTTGATCATAATGGAGCTTGATTGACTGACCTGTTCCCGTGATTTTTACTTCTCACATTGGAAATGTTTTATACGTTAAAATTATGCTGTCCCTTGTGTGTTCTTAGTTACTGCATTATTTGTTATTGCTCCTCATAGATTCTAGCAAGTTGGGAAATTACTATCCACTGCATATACTATGTTAGAGATTTAATTGTTATTGTGTTGAATTTCTCATTAGAATGGCATCAAAGCTCTTTGGGGTTTGAGGATATTTGACTTGCTTGAATAATGGAGGCAAATACACATAAAATGATATGTTTGAATGACACTAACTGTCATTTGTGGAAAGGAAAAATGAAAGATTTATTATTTGTGAAGAATTTGCATATTCTGGTGTTTGCTATTGAGAAGTCAGAGTTCAAGTCTGATGAGAATTGGAGTTTTCAACATGAACAAGTTTATGGTTTCATTCGGAAATATATAGAAGACAATGTCTAAAATCACATTGCTAATGAGGAAAATGAAAAATCTTTATGGAAGAAAATTGAATCCTTGTATGCTTCTAAATCAGAGAATAATAATGAATTTGAGGTACAAGGTAGGAGCTTTTATTTCAAATCACTTGAATGATTTTCAAGGTGTCTTTGATCAATTATCAGGAGTGGGTATCAAGTTTGATGATGAAGTATTGAGACTATGGCTACCGAATACTCTACCAGATTCTTGGAAACAATTTCAAGTTTCAATTACAAATTCAGCCCATGATGATATTGTCTCTTTGTAGAGTATAAAGGGAAGTATTCTTAATGAGGAGATGATAAGGAAAGCACATGGTATTTCATCTCATTCTGAGGTGTTTGTCACTAAAAACAGGGGGAGACGTCATAGAAAGGAACCGAAAGGTGATAGAGAAAAGAGAAGAAGTAAGTCTAAGTCCAACTATAAGAATATGGAGTGTCATTATTGTCACAAAGCAGATCACATACAGAAGAATTATTTTCAATGGAAAAGGGAGAACAAAGACAAGAAGGGTAAGTAGAATGAGAAGAATCATGGTGATGATGATCGTGTTACTATTGCCACTTGTGAAGATCTTATTATTCTTCGTAATCGTGATTCATTTAATCTTGTATCAGATGAGAGTATGTGGATAATTGATAGTGATATTATACTACATGTTACACCAAGGAAGGAGTTCATCACATCTTACACTTCTGGTGATTTTGGAGTGTTGAAGATGGGCAATGATGGTGTGTTAGAGAAGTTGGTATTGGTTATATTTGTTTGCATACCAACATGAGAGTGCAATTGTTATTGAGAGAAGTTAAACATGCTCTAGATGTTCGTTTCAGTTTTATCTCTGTGCAAATGCTTGATGATGGTGGTTATGATAATCACTTTGGTTCTGGAAAATGGAAGCTCACCAGAGGTAACTTAGTTGGGGCCAAAGGGGAGAAATTTTCTAAAATGTATTGGACAAAAGCTTTGGTTGCTAAAGAAAGTGTGAATGCCATGGATATGGAGGCTTCTTTGTGGCACCATAGACTCAGTCATATCAATGAAAAAAGGTTGAATTGTTTAACAAAAAAGAATGTACCTCCAGGATTGAAAAATGCAGAGTTAGAAAAATATTCTCATTGCATGGCTGGTAAGCAGACTAGAGTATCCTTTAAGTAGCATCCTCCCTCAAGGAAGTTAGAGTTTCGGTGCAAACCGTATAAGTATCGAAACCGGATAAGTATCGAAACCAGTGCAAACCGGTTGAATTTCGTTAAAATTGGTGAACTAGTGGGAATTTCACTGAACCAACTGGTTTGCACATATAATTTTTTTTTAAAATAAAACAGTCAGAACACAGTGCCATATGCTTTATGCAGAGGGTTTCCACTTTCCCCTTTTCAACTTCCAATCTCTCCTTCCACGGTTCCACCAACATCATTCTTCAATTCTCCAATCTCTTCCATCACCTTCTCCGGTTCACTTTTCAACAACATTCTTCACTTTTCAACAACATTCAACAATCTCCGTCCAGTCCCTTCCACCAATATATAATCTTCCAATCTTTTGAATATGAGGTAACACCATACTTTTTGGTTATATCTTTGTCTCACTTTTACTGCCTTTTCTCACTTTTACTGCCTTTTCTCATGTTCTATGTACAGTTTGTTCAAGGAATATTTCTATCGAGATAATGAATGGCAAAGACAATAATTGTTCATTATATAGTCTAATTCATTGTTATTATAAGCAAATAAAGAACAAATGCAAGAAAAATATATAGGAATAAAACCAGATTTGTTTAAAAGAAGGGTAATGTGATCAAATTTTTGTCAGTTTGTGTAAAAAATCACCTACAAATAGCTTTTAACCTTTGATTTAAAATTGCCTATTCAAAATGTTTTGCCTAAAAACGGTAGATGTATCTATAAAACTATAGATGTAAAATGATAGCAATTTGAGCAAAGCCATGAACCGTGACAGTTTTTGCTTTGACTATACACATCAATTTGCTTATCCGATCTCCAGTCTTTGCTTTGACTGCTTTTCCCATTGCACTTCACACAATACTGGACACTGACATGTGACTCTACTATCTCTATCTTTTTCCACATATCCCACTCTTTAATATTCCCATAATTCTAGTTTACTAGGAATTCTGAAAATTTTGAATTTTATGTTTTGGTTTTTGTTGCAGTTTACCAATTTGCTTTCTAAATTTGGTACAAATAGTATTGTTCTTAATTGTTCATGTTATAGAAATAACATTATTTTATTCCTTGTAAGATTGTGAGTGAAAAATAGCCATCGATAATAGAATTATTTTTAATTGCTCATATTGTAGAAATACATGGCATCTAATGAACCTGAATTACCAACATCACAAGAAGCATCAACGAAAAATACTTCTATAAATAGTTATAGGGGGAATTAGGTCCAGCTTGGGCGCATTGTAAACAAGTTGTTGTTGATAATGGAAGAACAATTCTATTATGTCTTTTCTGCATGAAACAAATTAAAGGTGGTGGCATCACTCGGTTTAAGGCTCATTTGGATGGAGTAAAAGGACAAGTTGAAAAGTGTAAGAAAGTACCAGCAGATATTCAACATCAGATCGAGAAGTCAATTGAAGAAATGAAGAGCAAAAAAAGAAAAGTAGAAAAGGAATACAAGGATGGTAATCCCTTGTGATGAAGTTACTGATTTATTGCACACTCAACTGATTGAAGCACCTCATTTGTCTCAATCTCAGAAAGGTAAAGGTCGCATTGGCAATTACCATATGCCTAGAACTACTCCCGGTGCTCAACCCACTTTAAAAAGTGTCATGCAAAGTAAAGAAGTGATTGAGAAATATGACATCGTCATCTCTAAATGGATGATTGATGCTTCCGTGTCGTTTAGTGCAACTAACTTAGCTTATTATCAACCCATGATTGATGTCCTTTATAGCATGGGTCCGAGTTATAAAGGTCCCAAGTATTATCGTGTTCGTGGTCATTTGCTAAAAAAGTGGCTTGAAGATGTGAAATAACTTGTAAACAATTATCGATCAATTTGGAAGTGAACTGGATACACTCTTATGGCTGATGGTTGGACTGATCGAAGTAGACAAACTCTTATTAATTTTCTTGTTTATTGTCATAAAAGGACTGTCTTCATAAAGTCTGTTGATGTTTCACATGCTTTCAAAACTGCAGATTTGTTGTTCAAGCTTTTCAAGGAGATAGTGATGTATGTCGGTCCTGAGAATATTGTTCATATTGTTGCAGACAATGCTGCTACCTATGTTGCTACTGGTAGGTTATTGGAGAGAGAGTTCCCTCACATATTTTGGTCTCCATGTGCGGTTCATTGTGTTAACTTGATGTTTCAAGACACTGGAAAGTTACCGGAAGTAACTGACATTGTATCACATGCTGCTAATATTACTACGTATCTACATAATCATTGCCACCCATTGTATCTAATGAGGTAGTTCACTCATGGAAAAGAAATATTTCGTCTAGCTCCAACTCGCTTTGCCACTAACTTCATTGCATTACAAAGTATCTTGGCCCAAAAGGATGCACTTAGAGCTCTTGTAACATCCAGAGAATGGACAAGCTCAACTTATTCCAAAGATGTTAAGGCAAAAAAATGCGTAGAATAAGTGATGGATTCAAACTTTTGGAAACAATGTACTGACGTTGTTAAAATTACTGAGCCACTTGTTCGTGTGTTTAATCAAGGCCGTACCTGATACAAATAATATAACAATTAAAAACTACAGTACTAGGAAGTGACTCCTAGGTCGTTTCCCAAGGATTATCTTTCAAGCAAAGTTTCAAACACCTTATACTCTCACACACAAGTGGGTTTTTGTTGTTGAATAGTATGAACATAAATCAAATTCAGAAACAGTAGTAAAGCAATATAATAAAACGGCTAAATCCCTTTGATTCGTTTGTTCACAACTCAATCCTCGGTTTCAATTGATTATTTTTAGATTCCAACCATTAACTTCCGAATTTGTTGAGAACAAATTAACTAAGCGATAATCAATTCAAAGTTCCAAAACCTAAGCCTTTAACTAAGAGAAATCAGCATAAGCATGAAACGGTTAATAAATTTACACGAACTAAGCATTCATGCACTAGAGAGTAAATCAACTAAGCAAAGATAAACTCATATATCAGTTTCTAAGATAGAAGAAATCAACAATAAAGAAACCGAAAATGCATTAATAACAAAACTTCAAAAGTTGTGATACATTATGAAAAGAATTTAGTCTACAAGTTTAGCCTTCCATGGAAATGGAAGCAAAACCAAAATGAAATGAATAAAAAGTGAAAATCGAAATGCAATGAAGAAACCCTAGCAGAGCAAAAAGAGGGAAAAATGAAAAAAATAAAGTGATGCAATGAAGAATGTAAAGTGAGTCAATGGAATTCGGGTTCCCTCACCTCGAAAGAGTAAAACCAAAATTGGGCCCGAAACAATGGGCCCAAAACTAAAACGGATTCACAATTAAAAAATCCTAAAATTAAAAATACAATATTCACTTCAACACATATCCTCCACTTTTGTAATGCCCAAAATGTCCTTAGTGTCAAATATGATATGAAAATGATAATATATTTAATCAAGCTAAATAATCTCAAATTAACTCAGTTTAGGAATATTAGTCCAATAAAGTCTAAAATACTAAACCATGTGAAAAAAAGTCAATTAGGCACCAAAAATCATCAATCATGACAAATTAAAGTTATGAATAGTGTGTAATATATTGCTTATCAAATACCCCCACACTTAACCATTCATAAAATACCCTCACACTTAACCTTTTGCACTCCTGGGCAAATTCAAGAAATAAGGCTATGCTAACCGATATCCACCAAAGTGAGTCATGCAAGAAGATCACAAAAACTAGAAAATGAAACACCTAAGAAAGTCACATACTTCACAATGAAATCTAGGTAATGCAATGAAATAAGAAAAATCAAACACACAAGAGTAAAAGAATCAAATCAAGATATCCATGAATATCATCCAATGAATTCAAG
>NC_032019.1:20866034-20877867 GCF_001865875.1 Lupinus angustifolius | reverse complement strand
GCACATAAAGATCAAAAAGACTTTTCAAGGTTGTAATGGGACCAAGGGCAATGTAGGATAAATATGTGATATGTAGGTAAAACCAAATGGAATAGAGGAGCAATGGGGAATAAGTAAAAAGTAAGCAAAACTCAACCTAAAATAAGACCAAATCTCTAATTCCAATCTTCTTTGCCTTATTCAACCTTTTATTCACTTTTGTTTCTCTTTTTGTTGTTTTTCTTTTTTAATTTCGTTTTTTTTATGAACACTTATGTACACAATTGTATTAACCATCATTAAGACATAACCAAGAATCCACAAGATTTGAAGAACAATGTACCCTTTCTTACTTAATACCCATTCCCAAAACAATTCCAAAGCTCCAAAATTCCCTAAGGTTAGGACAATCATGGTTTTTCACTTATAAGCTTGTAATGAGCTAAATAACAAACAATCATGGTTTTTCACTTATAAGCTTGTAATGAGCTAAGTAACAATGAAAGAAGTAAAAGTCTCAAAGGGGCTATCAAAGGATAAATTCGTTCAAGGTAGGCTTATATGGCTAAGTGGCTTATTCAAAAGAAATGCCTAGATCACTTCAATATGTGCATGTGAATATCAAGTATCAACAAGAAACAAGTCAAGTTCTAGAGTGCAAGTAATCAAGAGTGCAATCACACATGAAAGAATATTAGATGGCATACAGCAATCCATCCACAATTAAGGCTCAAATTCTCACAAGGGACAAGTCTATCACAATTGTTTCAACCTCTTAATTCTCAAAAGCAACTTGACATACAAAAATGCATGGATTCATACCACAAGATATCAAGACTTACCACTCACTTAGAGTTCTCATAGGCTTCTAAGCGGATCTCATCGAGTTCATTCAATTGGGGCTTTCTTTCTTCACCAGTTAGATCAAGAGCCAAGTTACAAGTTTTCACAACCCAATATGCACGATGCTCTATCTCTACAGGAAGATGACATGCTTTACCAAAGACAAACCATTAAGGGGACATCCCTATGAGTGCCTTGTAAGCAGTCATATGTGCCCAAAGAACATCCTCAAGTCTGTTGCTCCAATCCTTTCTGTTAGGTTGCACCATCTTCTCTAAAATCCTCTTTATCTCTCTGTTTGAAATCTCAGCTTGCCCATTACATTAGGGGTGATAAGGTGTGGAACCTCTATGAAAAACCTCATATTTCTTGAGCATAGCTTGCATGTATCTATTGCAAAAGTGGGTGACTTGGTCACTAACAATGGCTCTGGGTATACCAAACCTACAAAAAATGTGAGACCTAACAAAATCCATAACAACCCGAGCATCATTAGTCCTGGTGGCCTTAGCTTCCACCCATTTAGAAACATAATCAACAGAAAGCAGAATATAGTAAAATCCAAAAGAAACAGGAAATGGACCCATGAAATCAATACCCCAGACATCAAACACCTCACAAAATAACATAGGTTGTTGAGACATCTCTTGTCTCCAAGAAAGAGTACCACATGTTCTCTAACACTGCTCACAAGTGCTACAAATCTTCCATGCATCTTTGAAGATGGTGGGCCAATTAAATCCAGAGTCAAGATGGCCACCCAGTGTAGAAGAACGGCGAAACTGAAGGACTGACTCAATCTCATGATCTGGAATGCATCTTCTAGTAACTTGGTCAGTACACAATCTCCACAAATATGGAAAATCCCAAACATAACATTTAACATCACTCTTAAGTTTATCATTTTGAGCTCTAGATGCAAGTGGAGGAAAAACATATGCAACCAAATAATTAACAATGTTAGCAAACTTGGTTTGGAATCAACTTTCTTCAATAGGAACTTTAAAGCTGCATGGTCAGTAAAAACAATAATTCTAGAACCAAGCAAATAAGACCTAAACTTATCCAGAGCAAATACAATAGCTAAAAGCTCTTTTTCAGTTGTGTTGTAATTTGCTTGTGCAACATCTAAAGTCCTAGAAGCATAATAAATTACCCTAGGCGGTTTGTCCACTTTTTGAGCAAGGACATCCCCTAATGCATAACTTGAAGCATCGCACATCAGCTCAAAAGGGGTTGTCCAATCAGGTGCCTGGATAATATGAGTGATGGTCAAGGCTATCTTGAGGCAATTAAATGCCTCCATACATCTCCCATCAAAATTAAAGACCACCTCCTTTTGCAACAAGTTGGATAGTGGAAGAGTCTTCTTGCTAAAATCTTTAATGAACCTACGATAGACACTTGCATGACCAAGAAAAGAACGAACCTCTCGCACACAAGAGGGGTAAAGCAATTGTGAAATAACATCTATCTTGGCAGGGTCTACCCCTGATTCCCCTATTTGAGATCACATGCCCCAAAACTATGCCTTGCTCTACCATGAAATGACATTTTTTCGTAATTCAGAACAAGGTTAGTTTTGATGCATTTATGAAGAACTTTATCCAGACTATCCAAACATGCATCAAATGAAGATCCATAAACTGTAAAATCATCCATAAACACCTCTATGCAATTCTCTATAAAGACACTGAAAATGCTCACTATACACCGCTGGTATGTACCATGGGTGTTGCATAGGCCAAAAGGCATCCTCCTATAAGCAAAAGTTCCAAAGGGCAGGTGAATGTGGTCTTCTCCATCAAGAAAACAATATTGAGATTTACCTGCTAAGCGCTCAAGCATCTAATCAATAAATGGTAAAAGAAAGTGATCCTTTCTTGTTGCTTGGTTGAGCCTCTATAATCAATGCAGACTCTCCAACTGTTCTACACTCTCGTAAGAATCAACTCATCTCTCTCATTTCTCACCACTATAACCACCTGAACTGGGCTCACCCAATGACTATTAGAAATAAGATATATAATCCTAGCTTGTAAAAGTTTTGTCACATCTTTCTTCACAACCTAAAGGATGACTAGATTGAGTCTCCTTTGTGGTTGTCTCACTGGTTTAGCTCCATCTTCCAAGAGTATCCTATGCATGCACATAGATGGGCTAATACCAGGTTTATCAGCTAAGGTCCAACCAATTGCCTTCTTATGCTTCTTCAACACTTGCAACAACTTCTCCTCTTAATCAGCATCAAGGGAGGTGGAAACAATAACAGGAAGCTTCTCATCATCCTCTAAGTAAGCATACTTGAGGTTTTCAGGCAAAGTTTTAAGCTCCAATACAGGTGCCTGCAAAACAAATGGAACCAAAGTAGTAGACATAGATTCTGCAGCTTCCACCTGGACAAGTAAATCAAATTGTGTATGATGTCTGTAGCAATTGGGTTAGTGCAATCTGATTCTATAACATTTGGATCAACAGAAATATGCAGAAACTCATCAATATAAGAATTAAACATTTCAGAATCAGTGCATGTATGACAAGTGTATGAGTCTATCAATGATATAGAATCATAATCATCAAGAAAATCACAGATATGCTCATTAGTTAACTCATCAAGTAAATCAATATGAAATACAGAATGGTCCTCAGATGGAGGCTTCATAACATCAAAAATATTAAATCGGACCACAATATCACCAAACTCCATAGATAATGTTCCAGCATGGACATTTATCTTGGTTCGGGTTGTTCTAAAAAATGCCCCCCCCCAAATGATAGGAACTGTGTTACGCGAGAATCTCTCTTCTATATCGAGAATATAAAAATCAGCCAAAAAAATAAGTTCACCAACCCGAACCAAGATATCCTCTATCAATCCAGCAGGATAGACAGTACTCATGTTTGCTAATTGAATCACTACCCCAGTGGGTTGCATAGGTCCAAGTGAAAGAGACATGAAAACAGACATAGGCATAACATTAATCGAAGCACCTAGATCTAGCATGTCATTCTACCTATTATGCAAGGTACAACAAATGTAGATGGGTCCTTACATTTTTCAGGAATGTGAGGAACAAGTTTACCTATTAGTGCGGAAATATTTTTGTCCAAGCTGATCCTCTCAATACCTTTGAGCCTCATCTTGTGAGTGCACAACTCCTTTAGAAATTTTGCATATCTTGGAATTTGTTTGATTGCATCAAGTAAAGGTATGTTCACCTCTACCTTTCTAAATGTGTCGAAGATCTCATTATCTACTTCTTCAATCTTCTTACTTTGAATGACTCTTGGAGGAAATGGAAGAGGAATTAAAGATGGCTGCGCAGCACTTGTGGAAGGTTCACTAGCAAGAATTTGTTCACTAGTGTTCTCAGTCTCTTGTAAAACTGGTTGCTCCATTTTTGATGCAGCTAAATCAACTTTAATCTGTTTGCCTGACCTTAGAGTGATGGCACTCACATTCTTTGGGTTGACCACAATCTGGGAAGGCAACATATCAGAATTCTGAGAGTGCAATGTGTAAAATGAAGTAGCCATTTGTCTCATCTGGGTGGTCAAATTCTGAATGGAGGACTCTTGTATCAGAGTGGAAGCTCTGGTCTCTTGTTGGAATTGTATATGCTGCAATGTCATCTGCCTCAGTAATTCTTCTAATGAAGGTTCACTAGATGTAGGAGCATGATTACTATTCACTTGTTGTTGCCTCTGCTGTTGGATCGGGGGAGACACATATGGTCTATTTTGTGCAGCATTACTATTCTGAAATTGTGGCCCTAGATGAGGCTGTGAAGGATCATACCATATAAGATTCGAAAGATTCCTCCAATAGGGGATGTATCTGCTTGATGAAGGATCATAATTTTGTTGCTATTGTTGAGGTCTGTTGTTGTAAATATTTGCAGCATAGGCCTAAGGATGGTCACCAGTTTTGGGCTCCAAGAGAGAAGGACAACAGCATAATGGTTTTTGCAAATGCCACAAACTCGTGCTGCAAGTGGAGGTTTTTGCTGATTCATGGCAAGTTGCGTGACCAAGGTAACAAGGGAATCAATTTTTTTCTCAAGTTTATCTTGCCTCACCGAATCTGTCCCAACATCATGGACACCTCTGACCACTATAACATCACTACTTTTTGCACTGAACTATTGAGAGTTGGAAAACATCTTCTCAATCAAAACTCTAGCCTGAAAAGGGGTCATATCTCCAAGTGCACCACCACTAGCAGCATCAATGATATTCCTCTCCATGTTGTTCAGACCCTCATAGAAATATTGGAGGAGGAGTTGTTCAGAGATCTGATGATGGGGGAAGCTTGCACATAGTCTCTTGAATCTCTCCCAATATTCATATAAACCTTCTTCATGTTGTTGTCTGATTCTAGAAATATCTTTTCTGATTACAGTGGTCCTGGAGGCAGGAAATAATTTTTCAAAGAAGATTCTCTTCAGGTCATCTTAACTAGTAATAGAACCAGGGGCCAAGTAATACAGACTATCTTTTGAAGCGCCCTCAAGTGAATGTGGGAATGCCTTCAAACATATGTGATCTTCTTAGACATCACGAGGCTTGATGGTGGAACATACAATGTGGAACTCCTTAAGATGCTTATGAGGACATTCACCAGCAAATCCAAGAAACTTAGGCAACAAATGGATTAGTCGAGCAAATATAGCACATCCTCATTGGGATACTGGATACACAAGCTTTCATATGTGAAATCAGGTGCAACCAAATCCCTTAATGTCTTCTCACGTGGGATTGGAGGTGGTTCAGCCATATTTTCAGAGTATGAAACATAATGCACATAAACAACATAATGCACAAAAAGAGCAGAATCAGTATCACTATCAGATAGATTAACACTAAGATGAAAAGATTCACTATCTAAATTTAAATTCCTAACTTGTCTAACCAAACAATGAAATGTTCTATCAATTTCAGGATTTATTGGATGCAAAGAGTTAGGATTTCCCCTAGTCATGCACTAAATGTAGTAGTAAGAACCATGTAGGCATTTGCCTGCCTTAGCTAGCTTTCTTCCCTGCCTTGGCTATCTAGTCCTTTAATAGAAGAGGAGGAAATCCCTTCACGTCCTAAAAAGATGTTCAACAAAGCAAAGATCTACTTTCAAAGAGAACGAACACAACTACATTTATGAATTAATGCTTCTCTTTTCAGAGGTAGATAGTTGATCGAGGAGAAGACAGGTGCTTAGCCACGAGTAAGGCAATAAGTGAAATACATGTTAAATTTCAGTGATCAACCAAAAAATTGCATCAATAAAATCTTAATAACATAGGAAACATCCACAAAAAGTTTCAGGACAAAACTCAAAGCCTAACTAATTTAATTAAATGCAACAAAATCAAAACAATTGGAAAAATAAACTTGTAAACTAAAAAAGAAATAGTAAACAAACTCTTTTTGGATTTTCAAGGTGGGTTCTATAGATTCAAGTTGTAGAGAAAGAATTTTTGAATTTTTCTACCTCAAATGCATATATAATATGTCCAATTCTGATCAACGATTCCAAAGTTATGCCAAAAATAGAAAATCAAGAGTAAAACTAGTCACTACTTGTTTGTATCTCACAACTAGCAGCAAGGTGATTGACTATGATGCATCGAGTATTCAATATGTGATGAAAGAAGTATGGAAACAAAGTTTCATTCAAAAATTCCATCCACAACTATATTAGCCAACATACACCTGAATCAACCAATAAGCAAATAATTAAATAAGACAACAAACAACAAATAGTGAATGCTACATCAGATTTTGAAACCCAAACAGAATGGTTATTCTAAGAGACACACTAAACTATATTAAGAACCTTTGACAAGAACCGATAATCCCCGGCAGCGGGGCCAAATTTGATCGAGGCCGTACCCGATACAAATAATATAACCATTAAAAACTACAGTACTAAGAAGTGACTCCTTGGTCACTTCCCAATGATTATATTTCAAGCAAAGTTTCAAACATCTTATACTCACACACACACAAGAGGGTTTTTTTTGTTGGATAGTATGAACATAAATCAAATTCAGAAACAGTAGTTAAGCAATATAATAAAACGACTAAATCCCTTTGGTTTGTTTGTTCACAACTCAATCCTCGGTTTTAATTGATTATTTTTAGATTCCAACCATTAACTTCCGAATTTTTTGAGAACAAATTAACTAAGCGATAATCAATTCAAAGTTCCAAAACCTAAGCCTCTAACAAAGCGAAATGAACATATGCATGAAACAGTTAACAAATTCACACGAACTAAGCATTCATGCACTAGAGAGTAAATCAACTAAGTGAAGATAAACTCATAAACTAGTTTCTCAGATAGAAGAAATCAACAATAAAGAAATCGGAAATGCATAAATAGCAAAACCTTAAGAGTTGTGATACACTACCAAAGGAATTTAGTCTACAAGTTTAGCCTTCCATTCGATGGAAGATACAAACCGAAAATGAAGAAGATGAATGAAAACCAAAAATGAAGAAGATGTAAAACCCTACCAGAACAAAAGAGGGGAAAACGAAATTCTGAAAATGAGTGAATGTAGAGAGTGAGAGTGGAATTTGGGTTCCCTCTTTTACAAAGAGTAAACCAAAAATGGGCCCTAAACAATGGGCCCAAAACTAAAACCGAATTTACAAATAAAAACTCCCAAAATAAAAATACAATCTTCACTTCAACACATATCCTTCATTTCCATAATGCCTAAAGATTGGTGCTAAATATGATCTGAAAATGATAATAAATTTAATTAGGCTAAGTAATCCCAAATTAACTCATTTTAGGAATATTAGTCCAATAAAGTCTAAAACATTAAACCATTTGAAACAAAGTCCATTAGGCACCAAGAATCATCAATCATGTTAAATTAAGGTTATAATAGTGTGTAATATATTGTTCATCAGTGTTACGCATTGTTGACAGTAAGGATAAGTCTGTGATGGGTTTTCTTTATCAAGCGTTCTTTAAAGCTAGAAATGAGATGGAGAGGATGTTTCAAAGAAACAAGACCAAAATCAAACCTTATTTGGAAATTATGGATAGTCGATGGGATTTGCAATTAAAAAGAAATCTCCATGCTGCTGGATATTGGCTTAACCCACAATGTTTCTTCAATGTTGAAGAATTTGAAAATTATAAGTTCACAACATCCGACCTTTTGGATGATTTTGAGAAGCATACTCATGGAGATCCTGATTTGCTAGATAAGCTAACTAGTGAGATGAGGATATATAAAGATGTTGAGTTAGATTTTGGAAGAGCGGTTGCTATACGTGAACGGAGTAAAATGATGCTAGGTATAATTAGTTTTTCATATTTGGTAATTGTCTTTAATGTTTATTATTAATTGTCTTAAACGTTTATTATTAAACAAGATGTTGAATAAGATTTCATGCAATGTTGTAGATTAATGGTGGAAAACATATGGATGTCGTACACCAAATTTGCAAAGGTTGGTAGTTCGCGTTCTAAGTCAAACATGTAGTGCTTCTGGTTGTGAAAGGAATTGGAGTGTGTTTGAACACATCCATTCTAATAAAAGAAATAGGTTGGAGCATAAAAAACTTAATGATCTTGTTTTTGTTCGTTAAAACTTGAGATTACAACAAAGGTATTACCCTTTTATTCAAAATATGACCTTATTTGTCGTTCTTTACATATTTATATGTAGCATGTATTTATGTTTGTATATAATAAAATCAATAAATGTAGGAGTCACTTGAGGCATCAAAATTATGACCCAATAAATTTAGAAACATTTTAGGATCATTCTCATTTTATATTGGAGGAGTCATCACCATTTCTAACTGTTGAAGATATTGAAGCTTTACGAAATGACCTTGCAAACGTTTCCATCTAACCATCATTTGATGAAAGTGGTATGTTTTTTATTGTCTAATGATTATGTTTTTCAATGATTTCTATCAATTCCTAACTGTTTTAAATTTCTAACCATATGAAAAATGACATTATTGTAGATCAGTTAAATTTAGAAGATGATGATAATGATGCACAACTTAACCCGATGGAGAATGTGATCCTGGATGAAGACAATGTGGGTCAAGCTTCAGGCTCAAATGATGAAGAAATAGAACTTCGATATGAGACAATTTTGACTCCTTGGTGTTAAATATTATAACACTAAATTTATGTTTTGTAGGCTGAGTGGTGAACTTGTGTCATTTATTTATATTTTGTATTTGTTAAGTGATACTTTTGGATTGATATGTGTTTTGTACTTTAGACTTTGAATTTGTTAAAGACTTAAAATTGTTTGTTTATGTGAATTTTGATCAGATTATGAATATGAATTATAAATTTGAGTACCTAGTGAATTTTTGTTGTTATAGGTTTATATATATATATATATATATCTGGTTTAACCGGCATACAGTTTAATTACTGAATCACCGGTTAAACCATTGGACCACTATACCGGTACCCTGACCGGATTGATAACCGGTACAATTTTAATAATACTGGTTTGTGGTCCATTGAAGTTAAAGTCATTCGGCGGTGCACTTTACTTTGTTACTTTTATTGATGATTTTTCAAGGAAGATTTGGGTCTATACTTTGAAGACAAAGGACCAAGTACTTGAAAAGTTCAAACAATTCCATGTTTTGGTTGAGAGACATTCTAGCAAGAAGCTGAAATGCATTCGTATTGATAACAATGGTGAGTATTGTGGACCGTTTGATATTTACTACAAGCAGCAAGGTATTAGACATGAAAAGACTCCTCCTAAGACTCCTCAACTTAATGGCTTAGTAGAGATGATGAACAGAACTTTGGTTGAAAGAATTAGGTGTATGCTTTCTGAAGCAAAATTACCTAAATATTTCTGGGGTGAGGCTTTGTACATGGCAGTGCATGTTATTAATCATAGTCCTGCAGTTGCTCTAAATGCTAAGGTGTCAGACAAGATTTGGTTTGGAAAGAATATTAGGTATCACCATGTGCGATTCTTCGGTTGCAAGACATTTGTGCATGTTCTAAAGGATGAAAGGTCCAAGTTGGATGCGAAGACAAGGCAGTGCATCTTTATCGGTTATGGTGAAGATGAATTTGGCTATAGGTTGTATGATCATGTTTAGAAAACGGTTGTTAGAAGTCGTGATGTGAAGTTCATGGAAGATCAAACCATTAAAGACATTGATAAGATGAAGAAGACTACAACCGAGGAAGATAGTAGATTGTCTGATATTGATCCATTTTGGATGCCTATACATGATTTGGATATAGTCGAGAATAACATTCAAAATGTGAGCAACATGATTATGTAGGTGATCAACATCTTGGAGATGAGTTAGATTTTCCCATTGATATTAGTGAAGATGAACATGAGATGTCACAAGATGAAAATCTTGGTGATGCTCTTGAACCACCTCAAGTTCAACTTCGGATGTCTAATAGGTAGAGGAAACCATCTACCAGGTACCCTTTTGATGACTATGTTTTTGTGACAGCGGAGGAGAACCTAAATATTATCATGAGACCATGGAGAATGAAGAAAACAAGAAGTGGTTAGATGCAATGGAAGAGGAAATGAAGTCCTTGCATGATAATTACATTGTTTATTTGGTAAAATTTCCAAAAGGGAACAAGGTTTTGGAAAGCAAATGGATTTACAGGGTGAAGCAAGAAAGTATTTCTACATCTTCAAGGTATAAAGCCAGATTGGTGGTTTAAGGTTTCAGACAGAGAAAGGGTGTTGATTTCAGTGAGATTTTTATTATATGGTGAAGATGTCATCCATTAGAATTCTATCGAGTTTGGCTGCTACTCTTGATTTGGAGGTAGAGCAAATGAATGTAAAAAGTGCTTTCCTTCATGGTGATTTAAAGGAAGAGATTTAAATGAAACAACCTGATGGTTTTCTTATTGAAGGAAAAGAAGACTATGTGTTGGTTGAAAAAGAGTCTATATGGTTTCACGCAGGCTCCACGATAATGGTACAAGAAGTTTGAATCTGTTATGTGTGAGTCAGGCTACAAGAAGACTACATTTGGTCATTGTGTCTTCATTAGAAAGTTTATTGATGGTGATTTCATCATCCTATTATTGTATGTTGATGACATGCTTATTGTTGGGGAAAATATCTCAATGATTGACAGGGTAAAGAAGCAATTAGGCAAGTCATTTGCCATGAAAGACATGGGAGCTACTAAGTAGATTCTTGGTATAAGAATCATGCGAGATAGGTAAGAAAAGAAACTTCGGCTATCACAAGAATACTATATTAAGAGAGTGTTATAGAAGTTCCATATAGAAAATGCTAAGGCGGTAAGCACTCCCATTGCTACTCATTTTAAGTTGAATGTTGAACAGTGTCATTCAAATGAAAGCATCAAGGCCTCCTGATAAGTGTCAAACATACCTAAAAATCATACACTTTTATGGCACTTATCTTAAGCATAATTGAGAAAAACCAACTTAAAACAATACTTTTTGTATAAAATATCACAATTTGGTATCTTTGTGTTTGTATTGCCTTTTTATGTATTTTGTAGGAAATAAAACGAAGAAAAGAAGAGAAAAGATTCATGGTAAAAAAAGCAACAAAAGTCAAGAAAATCAAAGTGCTCAACCAGGCAGCTGAGCGTGGAACAAGCCTCGCTGAGCTGACCTGGCCACCTGCCTGACCTGGACCAAATTGCTCAACCAGGCAGCTGAGCGGACCTGCTTAGCCGCTCAGCCTAGCACCAGACTAGGCCTGACACGGTCAGAAATATCTTGACACGGTCAGACACGAGCTTGGCACAAGACCAAACTGCAGACCAAGCTGCTTAGCGGAGAACCAGACTCCTGGCCAGATCAACAAGCACCAAGCCACGTCCCAATCAACACGGTCAGAAGCTGCTGAACAAGCAGTGAAGCAGTGAAGCAGGTGCGCTGGGCGGTGCTTACCAGACTTGACTTAACCATCAAGCAAACCATGAAGTCATCCATGACCTCACCTCAAGTAGCCCACCATAGGCTTTTCAGAAGTAG
>NC_032019.1:20865668-20865934 GCF_001865875.1 Lupinus angustifolius | reverse complement strand
CGCCAAAACACTTGAAGGCCAGAATTCTCTCATCTAGGAATTCTTTCTTCATTTCTTTGTTTAGAATTTTCATTTTCAAGTAAGTCTTTGTAATTTTTAGTTAGAATTCAAGAGGAGAAAATGAGAAGACAAATGAGATACAAAAATCAATTTAGTACTCTCATTTGGAACTCAAAAGCATCCAATCCTTGGATGGATAGTTCATGCTCCTAAACATTTTCTTTTGAACAAGGTTATGTAATTTTCTACTTCTTCTTAAATTTACA
>NC_032019.1:20865307-20865568 GCF_001865875.1 Lupinus angustifolius | reverse complement strand
CTCAAGAATTTGTGAATACTTAGTTTATTTTTCTTGTTGATTTATTTATGTGCAAATCAAACCAAAAAACCATCAAAATATGTTTAAACCATTATTTGTGCTTTGACATGTTTATATGATTTATTTTATTAGGCAATTCCTTGTGGTTCAGCATAACCCTATACTATACTACAATTGAAACTTGAAAGATGTGTAAATTGTAAAATTAAAGTGTTATCAATAAATTTATTTGTTGAAAACACCTTTTAATATACAAAAGTG
>NC_032019.1:20859916-20865207 GCF_001865875.1 Lupinus angustifolius | reverse complement strand
AATAAAATGAACCCGAAAGGGAGTAAATAAATAAAAGGTCACTAAATTTATTATTCTTTTGTTCTTTATTTATTTATTTGTATCTAACAACTAACTATTCATTACTTTTATATATTAGAATACCATTAAACCGATGTTGGAATTTATTCCACAAAATCAGATGGTATTCAAAGGTACTTAATAATTATGTAATAGGTAATTGCTTTGATACCATTATACCGATGTTAGATTTTATTCTAACAAAGTCGAGATGGGGCAAAGAAGGAATGACTTATTCACATGATTACTAAGAAAGTAAGTTATAACTGGAATATTCTTGAAACCATTATAATGGCGTAGGAATTTATTTCAACAAAGGCGAGATGGCGAACAAAGAATAAAATCGAGTTCTCTTACTTACAAAAAGGACATAACGAAAATGAGAGTATTAATCTTTCAACAAATTGACACTACTGACAGGACAATTTGTTGAGAGAAGAAGACTCTCAACTAAAATAAAATAACCACCGAATAACGCTTTCAACACCTCCCTTTCTGATCTTGGGAGATTTCTCTTCACTATATTGAAAGCATTGTATTGTTACATACACCAATTCAATTACAAGACTCTAGACGCTTCTTTCTTGGAACCCAAAGAACTTCGTCACCCTTGGTTTGACCTTTCCTAAAATTGCCTCCCAAGAAAACCTTTCTTACTGCGATTTGGCCCCAGCCAAGGTATCACTCTTTATCCCCAAGACCTCCAAGTCTTTGTGAAGAAAACCTTACCTAACCACAGCTAGGATTTTCCTAATCCTTGAATTACAACGCTTTAAGTTATGAATGAGTACTTAATACTCGGATTTTACAATAAAGATCAAAGACTAAAACCTAATGTACAAAACAATATACAAAAACAGAGTTTTACTAAGCACTAATATGCTCAATTTAAAAAAATGAAAACTCAATGATTAACCCACGCTCAAGTAACACAAGTCATCATGAATGTATGCGAGTTAATACAAAATACAGATAATGCAGAATCTTTCTTGAAAATCTCTAAACATAATGCACGAACATGTAAGAAAGTGTGAATGAGATTTAGCACATTAAAACTACATGCAATACATCATGAACAATATCAACTAAGCATGTTAATATCTTTTTCTCACACATGCATCTCTCTTCTGCCTATATGATGCAGTAAATCACGGAAAGAAATATGCTCTCTAATAGTTTCTAACAATGATATGCAATACTTCATGTTTCTGAAATTTAACACAATTTATACAAACGGATTTGGCTCCGCAAACCGTTTTTTTTCCAGTTATGCAGTCAAAACAGTTAAAACAGAAACACCAACTAACACGTTAATCGATTAAGACTCGGAGTTAATCGATTAACCAGCATATTTTAATACATGATTAAATGGTAAACTACTTATATGTTATGCATGATACCTGTACATGTTTTAGCAATTTTTAATATGCACATATAACATGTCTGATTAATGTATGAACACATAATAAACTAGATGATAGGCCTCATGAATAAGATATGTCAACATTTATGGCTTGTGAGACTTGCATCTAGGTTTACCTAACCTAGACTCACTAACTAAGGCACACATCCCAAACTACTTAGAAATATAACTATTGATATAACATAGTCTAGATATGACCCTTGAGTTCTAGGAATGTTAATTGTTGAGTCATCTTCAAGCTTTTACTAACTCCTTGTCTTCATAAAAACATCGAAAAAACATTGCTAGTGCAATCCTTCACACTTTTCACTTTCAATATCCCTTTTTTGATGATGACAAACACCACATCAAATTTGATGAAATAGCTTGATGATATTTTACATTTACATAGCGGTTGTGAATTCAAATTTGAAACGCTTGCTCTTCCCCTTAGGTAAGCAATGATTACTACGAAAGCTATTTTACAACCTGCAAATACATCAAACACAACAAGCAACATATCTTCCCCTTTTGACATTATAAAAAAGATACGAATATTCAATTCTAGTCAAAAGTCATAAGAGTTATATGGTTAAGACAGACTAAAATTAATCAATTAATTTTGGGCGTTTAATTAATCAACCAGCTGTAAGAAAATTGCACAAATTCTCAATTTTATAGGATTTAATCGATTAAAAACAATACATAATCGATTAAATTGACAGCAAACAGTGACATGACTGATTTAATGGCATGAAAGGCTATATGAAGTCAAATTAGACTGGAATGATTAAGCAATGATATAATTGAATAGTAAACAACAAGCTTAATCAATCAACATGGGTACATACACCAAGCATGATCAAGATCCATTAAACATAAATTCATACTATTTACGACATAATTATCCATTAAGCATTAAATGGACAATTTGAAAATAGTAACGCATTACTTCCAATTGTAAACAACAAGGTACAATTAAGCATAATACCAACACAAGCTTAGTAGAAGATAAGTAAGCTATTACAATCCACACCAAATCTACCAAATCCTTGTTTGATGAAAAGCTTGATGAAATGATCAATGTTGAGAGATCAGGTTCAAGTTGTGTATTTGACATTCAAAGTATGTTGCTCCCCCTTTTATTGTTCTCCCCTTTATCTTCTCCCCATTTATTACTTGGAGAAGTACTCTTGGTAGGTAGCATAATACGGAAGCTCATTTAACAACCTTTCTCAACAACTTTTCTCCTTAATAACCTTGATCTACTCACCAACCTTGTGCCTAGAACATCTTTTGTTAATTTATCCTTTGATTCTCAAATGTCCTTTGGCACACCTACAAAAACAATTCACCTATCTCTTTCGGGTACCCAAGTTATTTTGGGTCCCTTCTTGTTAGTAACTAAGGGATCTTGCCCCTTCTTTACCCAAACATATTTGCCACTTGCCAGACCAAATTTTCTAATAAAGCATGTAGTACATGTGTGACCATGTTTACCGTAATAGAAACAAGTAGGCATGTTATTATTTGACTTCTTATGCATATGAACTACTAGATTTCTACATGATCTTTTCTTAGGTTCAGGTTTATATCCAATTCCAGATTGGTTGCCAATGTTTCTTGTATTAGCAAGCAATGTGTTAAGGTTTTCTTGACTATATGTGAGCTTTGAAAGTTTTTGTTTCAAAACAGAATTTTCAGCATTTAACTTCTCACAAGTATCACATATAGTGGGTTGACATAATTTAGAAGTAGGAGAAATCATATGAGGCACGTGCATAGATAAGATCAAGAGTTTCAGTTTCAAGTTTAAGCTCATTTAATTCCTTTTGCATTTCAATTATTTTCTTTTCATGCAAGGAGATAACTCTTTTTCTATATATATTTACTTTAACAATTTTCTTTGATTCCTCATGCATTTCGACATAAGCTGCATATAATTCAATGTATAGAGGAGAGTCATTAGAGCATGATGAAGTATAGGAATGTACCTCAATAGAATCATCTTCATCATTAGATGTGCACTCCTCATGCACTTGTGCTATAAGGCATACCTTTTGAAGTTGAATCTTTCTCGGAATCGTCCCAAACAATGTATGCTCCTTTTGACTTGGACATTCGAGAGATGATCTTCTTGTTATTGACTTTCTTGAGGTAGCTCGGGCCCTTATGCTTCATGTGGACCGATTTTCCACACTCA
The DNA here is from genome assembly GCF_001865875.1 of Lupinus angustifolius. NCBI lineage: Eukaryota > Viridiplantae > Streptophyta > Magnoliopsida > Fabales > Fabaceae > Lupinus > Lupinus angustifolius. Next base: position 20,861,563 of record NC_032019.1, on the reverse strand, counting down.
TAGCAATTGAAGCCTTCTTTGGGAATCTTGCTTTTCTTGGTCGAGTTCTTGGCTTCTTTCTTGAGATTCTTGATCCCTTCTTTCTTCTTGAGATACTTCTTGAATTTTTCAAATAGGAGAGTCAAGTCTTCATCTGAATCAGAATCTGAACTGGAATCCTCCCTTTCTTAATCTTCTTGAAATCTTGTAGCCTTGAGTGCGATTTCATTCTTGTCTGACTCTTCATTTAGTGTCAAGCGTCCTAACTCCATTTCATGTTCTTGGAGTTTCCCAAACAGAGTAGCTAAGGGCATGTTGTCTAAATTCTTTGACTCCATTATTGCGGTTACCTTTGGTTGCCATTTCCTATCAAGACAAGCAAAACTTTGTTAGACAAATCACCATTAGTAAAAAATTTATCAAGGGCAACCAAATGATTTACAACATGAGTAAAACGTTTTTGCATATTACATGTAGATTCATTAGGAAACATGCGAAATAACTCGTACTCATCTGTAAGCGCATTTGGTCTAGCATGCTTAACTTTACTCGTGTCTTCATGGGTAACTTGCAAAGTATCCCATATTTCTTTTGCATTAAGGCACTGCGAGACTCTAAAGAATTCATCATAAAATAAGGCCGAAGTAATGATGTTATTGGTCTTAAGGTCATGTTGGACCTTTCTTTTCTCAATATCCGTCCATAGGCCTTTAGGCTTTTCTTTAGGCTCGCCATCCACCATATGAAATGGAATGTATGGACCATTGACAACGGAATCCCGAATGTTCGTGTCAACTGCCTCGATATAGATTCTCATACGAACCTTCCAATAGGCATAACCATCGCCACTGAATATGGGAGGGCGGTTAATGGATGTGCCATCACCGCCAAATGGGTTAGTATAGCCCATATGTAGTCCATTTCGGATCACGCGTATGCGGTTGAACTAGCACGTCGTACTAGCTTTGATACCACTTGTTAGGTATCAGTGGTCTAGACATACCTAGAAGAGAGGGTTGAATAGGTGTAGTGGTTATCAATTATCGCTTTTCACACCCAAAACCTGGTTCTGGAGAACAGTCCAGGTAATCGATTAACCAGTGGGCTTAATCGATTAAAAAGTATCAGAGACAGAATTGGCATATTGGCTTCTTGAACAACAAGTTACAAAAAAACAAGCAGATAGACAACATATATTTTTATGTACAATTAAAAAAGATATGGCACAATAGCAGTATGCAAAATATCAGCTTAATACACGAATTAAAACAGCTTGATTTATAAAAGAGATTGAGAGAGAACAGCTTGTACAATAGGATTTTTATCATGGTTCGTTTACGGTTCCACTTGCACACTACATCCAGGCCTCCCTTTCTGATCTTGGAAGATTTCTCTTCACTATATTGAAATCATTGTATTGTTACATACACCAATTCAATTACAAGACTCTAGATGTTTCTTTCTTGGAACCCAAAGAACTTCGTCACCCTTGGTTTGACCTTTCCTAAAATCGCCTCCGAAGAAAACCTTTCTTACTACAATTTGGCCTCAGCCAAGGTATCGCTCTTTATCCCAAGACCTCCAAGTCTTTGTGAAGAAAACCTTACCTAGCCGCGGCTAGGATTTTCCTAATCCTTGAATTACAATGCTTTGAGTTATGAATGAGTA
>NC_032019.1:20780990-20859816 GCF_001865875.1 Lupinus angustifolius | reverse complement strand
AACAATGAAAACTCAATGATTAACCCACACTCAAGTAACACAAGCCATCATGAATATATGTGAGTTAATACAAAATACAGATAATGTATAATCTTTCTCGAAAATCTCTAAACAGAATGCACGAACATGTAAGAAAGTATGAATGAGATTTAGCACATTAAAACTACATGTAATACATCATGAACAATATCGACTAAGCATGTTAAAATCTCTCTTTCTCACACATACATCTAACTTCTTCCTATATGATGCAGTAAATCACGGAAAGAAATATGCTCTCTAATAGTTTCTAACAATGATATGCAATACTTCAAATTTCTGCAATTTAACACAATTTATACAAAATGGATTTTGCTCCACAAACCGTTTTTTTCCAGTTACGTAGTTAAAATAGTTAAAACAGAAAACACCAACTAACACGTTAATCGATTAAGACTCGGTGTTAATCGATTAACCAACATATTTCAATATATGATTAAATGATAAACTACTTATATGTTATGCTTGATACATATACATGTTTTATCAATTATGTTATGTCTAATATGCACATATAACATGTATGATTAATGCATGAACATATAATAAACTAGATGATATGTCTCATGAATATGATATGTCAACATTTATGGCTTGTGAGACTTGCATCTAGGTTTACCTAACCTAGACTCACTAACTAAGGCACACATCCTAAATTGAGTACATTCTATTGCACATGCTATTGCTACAATTAGTAGATTTCTGTCAAATCCAGGTAGAGAGCATTGAAATGTTGTAAAATGGATTTTGAGGTATCTCTATGGTACTTCTAGTTTGAGGCTTTGTTTTGGAAGTGATAAACCTACTCTTATGGGCTATACAGATTCTGATATGGCTGGAGACATTGATTCTAGAAATTCCACTTCAGGCTACTTGATTAAGTTTGCAGGAGGAGCTATGGCATGACAATCTAGGTTGCAATAGTGCATTGCATTGTCCACTACTGAGACAAAGTTCATTGTCATTACAAAAGCATGCAAAGAGTTGCTTTGGGTGAAGAAATTCTTGTAGGAGCTTGATTTTGTCCAAGAAAAATACTTGTTATTTTGTGATAGTCAAAGTGCCATTCATTTTGGGAATAATTCAACTTTTCATTCTAGGTCCAAACACATAGATGTGAGGTATCATTGGATACGTGATGTTTTGGATGCTAGGTTGTTAGAATTGGCTAAGATTCACACAGATGATAATAATGTTGATATGATGACTAAGGCCTTATCAAGGTCGAAGTTTGAAACTTGTTATGAGATCATCGGTTTGACAATTCTCTCCACATAGTTGTGAGGGGGAGATTTGTTGGGTTTGGACTCCCTTCCTATATGGAGAAAGACACCGTTGGGTAAAGCCCACTAGCCCCACTTAATCTAATGAATAGGGGTCAGATGAGGCAAGCAGAGAAATTAGTTTATGCAAAAAGAGACAATAGAAAAGTTAGAGAGAAGTTGGAAGAACTCAACCCGCAGGAACTCAGAGAAGTTGGCAGAGAAATTGTTTTTCTAGTTTTTTCAATAACTTTGTGTTCTCATTTTCAAGCTTGTTGCTTAATTGTATGATGTATTGTTGAGCATATTTTGTGTTGTATTTTGAAGACATTCTGGTATTCCTATTTTGATCATAGTGGAGCTTGATTGATTGGGTTATGCCCGTGGTTTTTACTTCTCACATTCGGAAGGTTTTCCACGTTAAAATTTTGGTGTCTCTTGTGTGTTCTTAGTTAATGCATTATTTGTTAATGCATTATTTGTTATTGTTCCTCGTAGATTCTAGCAAGTTGGAGAGAATACTATCCGCTGCATATATCTGTTAGACTTTTCATTGTTATTATGTTGAATTTCCCATTATTATTATTTTTTTGTACTACCAATGGTATTACCTTTTTGAACTAATATCTTTCGGGGTTCGTGATTGTCCATCTCAACAAGTGTCGCTCACATGGATCAAACCCCCGACCTTAGGAATCTAGTGATACCTTATATCACTAGACCAACACCTTCTTGGTATAGATATTAATAAAGTGTTATCATATTAGTATTATATATATTATTATTTACCAACTTGTTTCTCACTGTCTTGATGATTTATAATAGGGGTGAGCATGAGACGAGTTAACACGAGTTAAGCATGTCTCTCATTCGTCCCTAAATATTAAATGTGTCAATTTTTAAACCTAAACTCATCCCTAATTAGGATAGGACGCAAGAGGGATGAGTCCAAAATAAGACCGCTCAAGATAGAGACGGGTTTGGGTTGGAAAAAGACAAAATTATAAACATAGATTTTTTTCTCAAATCTTTAAGCCTGCACAATCAAAATTATTACAATCTATATATAAACTCAACTAGAACCTACATCTCACATACATCAGTATATAAACTACAATCTGTAGATTGCATCTTTCAAACTAAAAACTATCACAATCACGTGACTGGAAATTATAAAACACATTGAAAATTTTGGAACAATTTAAAGTGTCAAATATCAACATAAGCATAAGTGTTCTTGTAAATGATAAAAAACACATGAGAACTGAAATGACAACAACATGTCCATACTCAAAAGTTCAGACAAAAATGAATAAAATAACTTGCTATTAACTGAAAATGAAACTTAAATTAGAGTTCACACAAAAACTAAAAATTAACTAATTTTCTATCAATCAAAATTCATGGGCTTGTAGGTGTTATAGTATTATGGGCTGAACATAATGGGTATTGATATGTACTTATTCAACTATTCTTGATATATAAGTATAAGGGACTAACCGGGTGACACAAACATAAACCTCAACACGTCCTTTTTTTACGACGGGTCGGTCAGTTCTTGCTCACCCCTATTTTACAATATATCTTCCAACTTTTATGGTATTAATTTTGAAACTAACATATATTATATATTGTTATATGTGTTACTAATTGTGAATTTTAAAGTTATATATGAAACTATTATATGTTTACTAATTCAAATATGTTATTAATCGTGAATTGGATTGTTATATATGTCACTAATAGAGATAATTGTGTGAATTGTATTATTTTATGTGACAATTTACTTTTTCTTTCATAAATTACATAATTGTTATATATGTTACTAACACACAATTATGAATTTCAATTTTTTACTCATCTATATATGCTTAATATTTTTTTATACGAGTTTAAAATCTATGCACCGACATTGTAAAGTTCTTTACACTGTCAGCACATCATACACCATTGATTTGTATTACTTTTGTTTGAGAGTCAATGACGATTAACAAATCAATAGTGAATGATTTATTGACAGTGTAAAAAATACTTACATTGTTAGTGTATATATATTAAATCATTTTGATAATAATAGTACTAATATTTTTCCTTCTATGGACAGACAATATATCTTGTAATAAATTTTGAGCTTTCATCGATGCAAGATATTTTATAAAAAATTAATACAAAAAATTGTTGAAATGAACCGAACCATTCAAGAATGATTCAATTTGGTCACTTAAATGCACCAAAAACCGACATAAATGAAACTTTTACACCCCTACGGTAGTAAGCTTGCTCAAAACTTAGTAATTTTAATAATATTTATATGTGTTTCCTTACATCTATTTATTATTCTAATAAAAAATCAACTTACCTACATATACTTCCTTCATTTAAGGGCGAAGATATTAGTTATTAGAAAGTTCAAATTATCTACTTTTTTAATTATAGCTTGCTATAATATTATTTTTTTGGTAAAAAGAAAATAATTGTTGCAATAATCGAGAGATTATATAACAACCAGATAATAGAAAATGACTAACTGTTTAAAAATTGTAAAATTAATAATTATAACACTTATTATTTATTCATAAAAGGGTCTGGTAAAACAAACCAATTTCTCATCAATCACTAAAGAAAAAGAAGAGTTTCAAGAATAGAATTAGAACTTTCTAGCTTTAGTAAGTGTTAGTTAGTTCTGTTATTTTTTGATTTCTGTTTATAGAAACAGATAGTTTTTTTCTGTTTAGTTAGTTGATCATCTTCTCTTGTTATATAATAGTTTGCATCTGTAACTCTGATTATTCATTCAATAAAAAATTAATGAGGTATTATTCACAAAATATTTATGTGCTTCATGTTCTTGAGCAAGTCCTTTTTTTCTTCTTCTCTGTTTTCTATCCTCTTCTTCACTTTCTCATACAGATGGATACCATCTTAAAAGATGGTATCAGAGCTTAAATAAAAGCTCCGCTGCGCATTCCATATTTCAAGATTCCTTCTCCTTTTTTTATCAATTTGTTCTTCTTCTCATCTTCAATGGCCACCAATCCCTTATCAGATCCATCTAGTCCTTTTTTCATATACCCTAACGAAAATCCAGGGGCAACACTAGTATCTGTTCTTCTAATTGAGGAAAACTACCTTTCTTGGTCTAGAGCCATGTGGAGAGCCCTGAAAACTAAAAACAAATTAGAATTCATTGATGGACGATTACCTAAACATTTACCCAATGAGCCCCTCTTTGATGTTTGGGACAGATGTAACACACTTGTGGTTTCCTGGATAAGTCAATCTTTACATTCTTCAATTGCTCAATCTGTCCTCTGGCTTGAGACAGCTTATGAAATCTGGAATGATCTCAAAGAAAGATTCTACCAAGGGGATGTGTTCAGAATTGATGAACTACAAGAGGAACTTTACAGCATTAAGCAAGGTAATCTTTCAATCAATGCATATCACACTCAATTAAAGAGGGTATGGGAAGAACTTGACAATTTCAGACCTATACTAACTTGTTTGTGTGAAATCAAATGCCACTGCACTTTGATCCCAATAATTAGATCATATAGAGAGAATGTTATGTTATTAGGTTTTTAAAGGAATTAAATGAGCAATATTCCCCTGTGAGATCCCAAATTATGCTCATGGAACTCCTACCTAACATAAACAAAGCCTATGCTCTCCTCACACAACAAGAAAGACAAATGGCAATTTCTTTTGAAGAATCCGAAATTCTTGTTAACAACATAGAAGATCCAAATAGCAGAGGAAGATTAAGAAGTTTTAAAAGTTTTAATCCTAGTTCTTCAGGAAGGGGAAGAACCAATTTTGGGATAGGAAACACTGCCAAGTTTTGCACATACTGTAATAGAACAGGGCACACAGTTGATGTGTGTTATAGGAAACATGGATTTCCCCCAAGATCTACACCTGAAACTGGAAAAATTAATACCCTATAAGTTGGTGACAATGATAGTGATGAGAAGAGTCAACACAACAATGACAAGATGCAAGAAGAAGCAAGTAATTCTCATTCCATGCCATTCACAATGGATCAACAACAAGCTATCCTGAACATCATGAAGCAAAATATACAGCAACCACTCCACACTACTAATCAAATGAGCACAAATCCTTCAAGTAAATATCCAAATCCCTTCTGCTTTGTAAAGTGAAAAGATTGGATTCTTGACATTGGAGCCACTGATCATGTGTGTTACTCAATGTCAGAATTCCAATCTTTTAGACAAATACAACCTATTAATGTGAAGCTATCTGATGGAAGGATTGCCCTAACTTCAATTTCAGGAACTGTCTTATTTTCCAATCATCTTTATCTATCTAATGTTCTCTATATACCTAGTTTTAACTTCAACATAATATTTGTTTCTAAACTCACTACTGCTCTTGATTGCAAATTAATATTTTCAAAACACAAATGCTTGATTCAGGAGCAGAATACCTTGAAGATGATTGGTGCAGCTGAAATTAGGAAAGGGCTATATGCTGTAAATAATTCTAGCTTGACAATTGGCACACCTACTTGTATAAATCACTTTAATGGCTACTATAATGATGTATGACATAAGAGGTTAGGCCATTTATCTCATGTCAAACTAGTAACTATGAATAAACAGTTTCCTTTTATACAATCAAAGGCTAATAAAGATCCTTGTGATGTTTGTTACTTTGCTAAACAGAAAAGGTTGCCCTCTCAGTCTAGTGCATTTGAATCCCTAAATATGTTTGATATAATACATGTTGATATATGGGGACCCCTGTCCATCCCCTCTATATTAGGACATAGATATTTTCTAACCATTGTAGATAACAAATCTAGATACACATGGATCCACCTTATGAAACTGAAATCTGAATCCTCAACTCTATTAAGAGACTTTATTGTTTTTGTGGAAAATTAGTTTGGCATCAAAGTTAAATGTGTAAGAAATGGTCTTGAGTTTAAATTGAGTACATTATATGCCTCTAAAGATATCATTCACCAAACTACTTGTGTAGAAACTCATCAACAAAATGGTATAGTTGAGATGAAGCATCAACACATATTAGGAGTAGCTAGATCTTTAATTTTCCAATCTTTCCTCCCAAAATGTTTTTGGAATTATGTTGTATGTCATGTTGTTTACTTAATTAATAGGCAGCCTAGTGTTTATCTATCTCATAAATCACCATATCAAACTTTGTTCAAACATGATCCTAATCTCATGGTTCTTAAAGTTTTTGGATGTTTATATTTTTCATCTACTCTTGTTGGTCACATGAAGAAACTTGATCCAAGATCCAAGAAGTGTGTTTTTATTGGATTTAAAGGGGGTACAAAAGGATACATAGTCTTTGATTTGAAAAATAGAGAAACCTTTATGTCTACAAATGTGAGTTTTTATGAAAACTCATTTCCCTTCTGCACAAAATCTATTTCTAATAAAGAACAAGATAATCATGCATTTCCTACAAACTCTTTTAGTGATAATGATCATTTTCTTGACTACCCTACTCACACAACAACCAATGAAAAGAACACAACACAAGAAGTTCAAGATGAGCCTGTCCTAGAGAATGAACCTACTCATGCTATTCAGGATACCACAAACCTTAGAAGATCCACAAGAATTAAGGATCCTCCCTCTCATCTCCAAGACTGCCACCGTCTTGTATCTTTGACCACATCTTCTCTAAACAACTCCAATACTAAGTACCCTATAAGCGGTTACTTGTCCTATAAGAGACTCTCATCTAAATACAAACATTTCATCCTAAACATTAACTCTCATACTGAGCCTTCATCATTTGCAGAAGCTCTGCAACATAATTCTTGGAAAAAGGCCATTAATAGTGAATTCAAAGCCCTTGTGGATACTAACACTTGGATGTTCACTAAACTCCCTGATAACAAAAGAGCTATTGGTTGTAAATGGATTTTTAAAATTAAGCACAACTCTGATGGAACTATAGATAGATATAAGGCTAGATTAGTTGCAAAAGGGTATAAGCAAACTTCTGGTCTTGATTATTTTGAAACTTTTAGCCCTGTTGTAAAAATGACAACCATTAGAATTCTATTAGCCTTAACTGCCATCAACAAATGGCACATCCATCAAATGGATGTTAATACAGCTTTCTTGCATGGGGATCTATTGGAAGAGGTTTACATGAAACCTCCACCAGGTCTGCAAGTTCCTGGCCCATCTTTTGTTTGTAAATTGCAGAAATCTCTCTATGGATTAAAGCATGCCAGTAGACAATAGAATGCAAAGCTCACTGTTGTTCTCAATCAATTCGGGTATTCTCAATCTAAAGCAGATTATTCATTGTTTACTAAATCAACTAATGATACTTTTATTGCAGCGCTTGTTTAAGTTGATGATTCAATTGTAGCAAGAAATGACATAACAGAAATCAATCTCCTGAAATCACTTCTCAATAAGGAATTCAGCATCAAGGATCTAGGAGAATTGAAATACTTCCTTGACATGGAAGTAGCTAGAACAGCATCAAGAATCAACTTATGCCAAAGAAAATACACTTTGGACCTACTACAAGAGATTGGACTCCTTGGTACTAAGCCATCTGCTGTCCCTATGGACCCTAATGTCAAAATGTTTGGAAATTGTGGAGAATTGCTGAAGGATCCTACCAAATACAGAAGATTAGTTGAAAAGCTAATCTATCTAACTCACACAAGGCTAGATATAGCCTTTTCAGTTGGTCATCTAAGTCAATTTCTAGCTAATCCAACTAATACTCATTATCAAGCAGCATTGAGAGTGATTAAGTATCTCAAAAATGCTCCTGGTAAAGGCCTATTCTTTTCTTCTCAGAACCACCCGAAAGTCACAGGATTTAGTGACTCTGATTGGGGTTCTTGTGTTAACACAAGAAGATCTATTACTGGATTCTGTTTTTTCATAGGAGACTCCATAATCTCTTGGAAAAGCAAAAGACAAAAGACAGTATCAAGATCATCTGCAGAAGCTGAATATTGTGCCTTATCTTTAGTTGGATGTGAAGCCAGATGGTTGAGTTTTATCCTTCCTGATCTCCAAGTTTATAATGCCACTCCTATTATCATTTACTATGACAACCAGTCTGCACTTTATATTGCTGCAAACCCGGTTTTTCATAAGAGAACCAAACATATTGAGATTGATTGCCATTCCATTCGTGAAAGGGTTCAAGAATGAGTTGTTCATCTTATTCCAATTTCTACCAAAAATCAAATTGTTGATTGTCTTACAAAAGCCTTGCCCAATGTTCCCTTTCACCATCTGATATCCAAGTTGGGAACGTGCAATATCCACCTCCAAACTTGCGAGGGATGATAAAACAAACCAATTTCTTATCAATCACTAAAGAAAAAGAAGAGTTTCAAGAATAGAATTAGAACTTTCTAGCTTTAGTAAGTGTTAGTTAGTTTTTTTATTTTCTGGTTTCTGTTTATAGAAACAGTTAGTTTTTTTCTATTTAGTTAGTTGATCATCTTCTCTTGTTATATAATAGTTTGCATATATAACTCTGATTCATTCATTCAATAAGAAATTAATGAGGTATTATTCACAAAAGATTTTTGTGCTTCATCTTCTTTAGCAAGTCCAATTTTTCTTCTTCTATGTTTTCTATCCTCTTCTTCACTTTCTCATACAAATGGATACCATCTTTTAAGAAGGTCCCTAGTTAATTTTTTTATTATACCCCACCGTATTATTGCATTTTATGAAAAGATAAAAATAATTTTTTTAATAACCTGGAAAAAAAAATAAACATAACATAAGAAGAAAAAATTAGTACATAACATAAGAGAAATTGAATAACAGTTTAAAAAATCGTTGATATTAAACAAATGTAACCTTTTGTTTATCTATACTATTTAATAAAGAGAAAATACAAAATAATCACCCATATTATAGTGTAATTGTATTTTTTTATTTTGCTCTTCACATATTTTTATTTTCACAACAAAAATTATATAATCATGTTTCAGTTTTTATATTCTTCTACAATAATTATCATCATGATATAATTTTCTCTTTCCTATTTTACACTTAATCATTTTTAATTTCTATAAAAAAAAAATATTACCATATTTAACAACCACACATATTAATCATTCCCTTACCTTACTTTGACGATTAAAATAAATATAAAGAGATATAATATAAATTGCACTAAATAAAAATTATAATATAAATTATATTTAAAAAATATATTCTGATTCACTAGAATAAAATATATAAAACTTAAATATTTGATATGAAAAAGTAAAAATATAGGCCGGCAAGCACGAAGTGTATGTCGCCACCCTAGTAAATATAATATCTATATAATTATAGTGTAAATACTTGTAGATAATTAATGTATATTTCATTATTTATTTATATTATGTTTATTTAAGAAGAGTCAATGTGTTCGTCTAATGGTGTAAGACTATGTTAGATTCCAAGATAACAAAAATATCAAGAGTTTGATTCTTGGGAGCGACAATTGTTTGGAGGGACAACCACATACGTTGAAATAGATTAATTTCTTATAAAAAAAAGAGTTTAAAATCTATGCACTGACAGTGTAAAGTTTTTTACATTGTCAGCACATCATTCATTACTGATTTGTATTACTTTTGTTTGATATTTAATAAATCAACTATACATAATTTGTTGATAGTACAAACACTTACACTGTCAGCGTATACATATTAAGTCCATAAAAAATGAGAAAATACATTTGATTATACAAAAAAGAGTCAAATAATGATAATACAATAACAATATAAATATCTCTTACATTATTGGTGTATATTTTTTATCGATTGACCTAAATATAGAATTACATTATATTCTAAGATGATAAAAATGTATACATTTATTTCTTTTTATTCATTTATTAATCAAAAGATTCCTCTCTGGTGGCATCATGAATATATATAATTTGATGCACTGCGATCTAAGCACGTGTCACAATCCAACAGGACACCGACATAAAAGACAACTGCCGGCGCACGTTGCTAACGTGCTCCTCCGTCTCCATTGTTTCTCTTCATTATCAATCTCTCTCTCTCTCTGCAAAATTCAGTCCTTCACTTTCTAGATTCTCTCTCTCTCTCTCATCGTAAGTCTCTTTTCTCTGCTAATTATATCATCTTCGTTTTCTCAAATATCATTAGATTCAACTGATCAATCACACTCTCGTTCTTAATCTGATCCTAAAAACCTCTTAAATACTATATTTTTATTCACCTTCTACCTTAGATTCATCACAATCTTACAAATTAGGGTTTAGCTGTGTGCATATTCTTTCAATTTCATTGTCCCTGTGAAATTACTATTTACAGCTATCACTTATGAATTTATGAAATTTCATGATTTTGTGAATTGGGTTTTGAATTAGGAATTGGAATGAGACGGCGCCCTATGGGGGGTGCTCTTCCTGACCTAATGGAGAAGAATGCATCAAAGATTCAGAATTCTCGAATTTGTTGTTTAGCTTCTTTATCTGCTTTCTTCTGGTTTTTGTTGTTGTACTTTCATTTTGTTGTTCTTGCAGATAATCATAATAGTAATAATAGTTATGATCTTGTTCAGTCAACGGTGAATCATGAATCCACTCTTATTCATATAAATAAAACACTTGATATCCCTCAATTACAAACCCCTCCTAGAAAGTTTGCTTTCCCAAAGAGTGATGATCATGATCATGACACTCGTACTCATTCCATTGAGAAGAGTGATGATGATCATGACCATGATATTCACACTCGCGCCTCTCCCATTGAGAAGAGTGATGATGATCATGATCGTGACATTCACACTCACGCCTCTCCCATTGAGAAGAGCGATGATGATCATGACCATGATATTCACATGCGCACTTATCCCTTTGAAAAGAGTGATGATGATCATGACCATGACATTCACACTCGCACCTCTCCCATCGAGAAGGGTGATGATCATCATGACCATGGCATTCACACTCGCACCTCTCCCATTGAGAAGAAGACTTTCCCTTTTGAGAGAGCGTTGAGGACTGCTGACAACGAGAGTGATCCATGTGGGGGGAGGTACATCTATGTTCACGACCTTCCTTCGCGGTTTAATGAGGATATGTTGAAGGAGTGCAAGAGTTTGAGTCTTTGGACCAATATGTGTAAGTTCACCACCAATGCTGGCCTTGGTCCGCCATTGGAGAATGTTGAAGGGGTGTTCTCTGATACTGGCTGGTATGCTACGAATCAGTTTGCTGTTGATGTCATATTCAGCAACCGGATGAAGCAGTATGAATGCTTGACACAGGATTCGTCTATGGCTGCTGCGATTTTCGTACCCTTTTATGCTGGGTTTGACATTGCGCGTTATCTTTGGGGTTATAATATTTCAATGAGGGATGCAGCCTCCCTTGAGCTGGTTGATTGGCTTATGAAGAGACCAGAGTGGAACTTAATGAATGGCAGAGACCACTTTCTTGTTGCCGGAAGGATAACATGGGATTTCCGGAGACTATCTGAGGAAGAGTCAGATTGGGGGAGTAAGCTTCTGTTTTTACCTGCAGCGAAGAATATGTCTATGCTTGTGGTTGAGTCCAGCCCATGGAATGCCAATGATTTTGGGATTCCATATCCTACATACTTCCACCCCGCAAAAGATGCAGACGTGTTCAATTGGCAAGATAGAATGCGGCGACTGGAGAGGAAGTGGCTTTTCTCCTTTGCTGGAGCTCCTCGTCCTGGCAACCCTAAATCAATCAGGGGGCAGTTAATTGATCAATGCAGAAGTTCACAGGTTGGTAAGCTGTTGGAATGTGACTTTGGCGAAAGCAAATGCCATTCTCCCAGCAGCATAATGCAGATGTTTCAAAGCTCACATTTCTGCCTGCAGCCCCAGGGTGATTCATACACTCGAAGATCTGCTTTTGATTCAATGTTGGCTGGTTGTATACCTGTGTTCTTCCATCCAGGTTCAGCTTATACACAATATACTTGGCATCTTCCTAAGAATTATACCAAGTATTCTGTTTTTATTCCGGAGAATGATATTCTTAAGGGGAAAATCAGCATAGAGGAAAGGCTTAGTCAGATATCGCCGGAGCAAGTGAAAATTATGAGAGAAGAGGTCATTAGTCTCATTCCAAGACTAGTGTATGCTGATCCTCGCTCTAAATTAGAAACTCTTAAAGATGCATTTGATGTCTCTGTACAAGCAATAATCGACAAGGTTACAAATTTGAGGAAGGATATCATTGAAGGTCATACAGATGAAAACTTCATTGAGGAGAACAGTTGGAAATACGCTTTATTGGATGAGGGAAAGCACGAAGTAGGACCCCATGAATGGGATCCTTTCTTCTCAAAACCAAAAGATGGTAATGGAGATTCAAGTGACTCCTCTGCTGAAGCTGCAAAAAATTCTTGGAAGAATGAGCAAGGAATCCATTCATAAAAAGAACTCTGCAGTCTTATGAAGTGATGTTTAATGCAGAATCCAAATGCTTTCCTTGGATTATGGAAGATTTTCAGACTATTGCTGTGAACTTTTTGCAGAACCTGTGTCCCTTGCATTTTGAGTGGGCTTCTTCATTGAAGACACTGACTTATTCTTTACTTTCCACGTTTTTGTTATGTAGGATTTTCTGATTACTGCATATGTATTTTCCTTAGTGGTTCCTAGAATGCTTTTTACAAGGTAAGGTTTAATAATATCTTTGGTGTAATATTTTTGTTCTTTTGATTCATATAGAATATATAAACAAATTTATTACTGTTAATGGTAAACTTCAATCCATTGAAGTCTCGGGTATCCTCACTTGAAACATCATTTGGCCTGTGCTGATACGCTGCATGAAAATGTGTGGCTAACACATTTCAATGTTAGATTTTTTATTTTGATAAATTTTAATTTGAGTAAATGTTTTTTTATATAATTATTTAACAAACAAAATCTTGTATAATCATTATCTAATTACCAAGTACTATCAAAACTGTCTTATTTGCTTCATTTTTTCCTTGAGATGAGAATATGCATTCTGATATAAAATGGTGCAAATACATCTCTTAGCTACTCCTGTCCATTAGTAAACAATGACCTTTCCAACTTGTCTATAAGAAGCAATTACTTGGGAACTAAACAACAGCAGGACAAACAAAATTAACAAAATCTTGGAATAGATATTTGTATGTGAATTGTAGGGACAGGCGATTTAGCATAAGCAAGTTATCATTCTAGTTTTATCTGACTCAAATACAGAAAACAAACTTACAAGACCAAAGGCAAAAAGAATAGATGGGGAAAGTTATCACACTAACTCATTTTCTGATGAATTGCAAACCATTTGCATTAGAGTATCCCCATGAATCTGTTCCTCTCCCTTGGAGTCAGCGTTATATACTTGGCTTAAGTGTCCATTGCCAAATTTAGCATTGACATCAACTTACCGAATAACCCCTTCCTTATCCACATCATATAGGTGATATTGCCAAGGCCACCGGAAGAATCAAAATATGAGGGTTGATCAACCCTGAAAATGGGTATGCTATTTGTTCCATTCCTTGATCTAGTTACGCTCACACCTAGTGTTGTCTCATCACCAGTTCCTTGAATTAACGGTATTTTGGTGTGCACCATCATGATAACATGATGAACGTGTGTGCAAGGATTTTGCGTTAAGATGGGTAACCTCAAATGTAACATAGATTATGTTTAAATTCAATAATCAATTTACATTTGGATGCAATTTTCATTTCTGAGTGTAAGACAAACATTTCACTCCATATTTTATCTTATGGTCAGTTTCACAAATGTAAGACAAACATTTCACTTTATCTCATTCTACTAATGGTTTGTTTGACAAAACTAGCCATTGAAGGCTTAGAAGCTACATGATATCTTATAAGACAATATCTCAAAGTTTAGAGCTGATAATTTAGCTAATTAAATCCTAATTGTTTGCTGAAATGGATAGTAACCTAACTGATAAGTGCAAATTCAGCCAAACATATAATGTATTCAATCAACACATGCACAATCAACATGAAAATCAACATAAATGAATGAATAAGCTTCAATACCCATTCATTTGGAACTGCAAAATTGGTATTCAGGTAAAACTACTTAAGGTCTAACTTAGAATACACGACTATTTGTATTTTGTAACATCCTTTCTAAGCTTATATACTTGACATTTTCTCACCATGCCTATATCTCAAAATCAACAAACACAATCACCACCACAAGCCTTAAATCCGCGTACCTGATAAAAGTTTAAACCATAAAAAATAATAATTTTAGATATTGTCATAAATTCAATGGAGTGAACCTAGAGCCTGAAACATATAAGTATATAGAATTTCAGTCACACAATAAAAATGGCATTGACACATGTTGGACAAAATTTGATTAGAATTGGCCCTCAGGGTCCTAATTCGCTCTTGAACTATGTACATGCTTAAGAGCTTCAGGTACAAGTGATAAACACATAAAGAACATATTAAAAGTTAGCTTCATGTAAATTCAAGGTTCATAATAATCTTAGTCATTCTAGAGGTCAATTGAGCATACTTTGAGGTCTCAGCAAGCTGCTCTTACTCCAAGAGTAAGTTTAAAAAACTTACTTCACATCTTAGTCATTAATTTTAGGATAATATGATGGTTTAGATCTCATCACTCATTCAAACCATTAGATTTCCCTAAAATTGATGACGTGGATCCCTCTTTAACATTTATCAACATATTATGTTATAGTTTTCGGGTCCTATTGCCCGAGGTTCAGACAATATTTTGGCTTCATGGTCACCATTTAATGTTGGGATAAATCATTAGACTTTTGTGGCTAACTCCTAGACATACAGAAACATGACATACTTAACAATTACATAGCATTAATGTAACACGATTCAGTCCACACGAAAAATATACATACTATTGACACTAGGATTTCAAAGTAAGGTTCATATGAAGTGTCGTGGTACAAGGCTGAAGTGATATAAGATATATGAATATGGGGTACACATCTGCTGTCCCACACTTTGTGCCATTCCATGTCCCATAGACATGTGATTGGTCAGAAAAAATATATTTAAGTTAAAATTTAATTATTAAAAAATTTTCTGACCAATCATACGCTCATGGTACATGGAGTGGGACAGCAGATGTGCTCCCATGAATTTAGGTATTTGAAGGCTGTTAAGGAAATTTGTATTCTCGGTTGTTTTCCAACTAGGTAGATTGATTAACTGATATACATAAGCATTACATGAAAGATATGTTAATCGTAGATTTGAATATTTTAATGTATATGACACCAACTTCATACATCATTTACATATAGTTGGCATTGGTTGGTTATATGTGTTCTGTATCACTTTAATGATATACTAATTCTAGATTGGGATCACCTTATTTGATTCTGAGTTATTTCCAATTCTTCAAATGAGTTATTATAACAATAGCATTATTACAATTATCTTATTATTTTAAATTTAGTAGCCTAAAAACGTTCGTACAGCTAGGGAGGTTTTATTACCTAATGGATGTGACTACTTTGATCACATTTTTTTCCTATTACATATTGTTTCTTTGGGGTTTGTTTGTAAATTTATTTCAAGAAAAACTTCATAACTATGAAATGCTCAAATGCAATTCTATGAGACTTCTTCCAAGTCTTCCATTTTTCTTTTACAAAAATCAACTCATAAATAAAGTCTTAATAATTAAAAATAATCTTACCTAAAATTTGATTAAAGATTTGATGATTTTCAAATCTTGTGAAATGGACAAGAAACCGAGTATTATTGTGTGCCATAGCCTAAGAAGCAGTTCGGAAATACACATCTTTCTCAAGGCAAGATGTCCTCAAGAATCGAACAGGTCCCCAACATCTAAGTCAATATTTTTCTTTTTCTTCTACATTGATTAAAGAAAAAAACATAATCTAAATTTGTAGTTTGCTAATTATATCAAATATTCATTTTATTGGTTTTCAGTATTTACTTTATAATGAAAAAAAGTGTTAAGGTGATCCCCATGTTCAGCAATGCAATCAACACTAGGAGAAAATAAAAATTAAAACATTTAGATGTCACTACTTAAACATGTCATCATAACTTTAGCAAAGGCAATGAGTAAAGTTGGGTTCGGATTTTACCTAAGTTGGTTTCGGATTTTACCTTCCCAATCCGTTCGAGGTTGAAAAAATGAAGTCTATCCCCCCCCAGTGGGGTTTCGAACTCTACCACACTTCTCTCCTCAACCAGAGTACATAAAAGTAGTATCATAAAATCCTATATATAGCCCTACTGTTACTAAAAAGTAAGGGGCGGGTTCCAGACAGTATGAATTTCAGGGTTGAACAATAAACCCGAAACCAATTAAAATGGGGTTTCCCTGCCAAATTCGGTCGGGCAGATACCCACAGGATCATTATATATTATCATTCCTAGAGGGGTAAAGGCACAACAATGCGTAGAACATGTGAAAATTCAGCACATCAATAATGAATGTCTCAACCCTATTACCCCCGCTTAACACATCTTTCATTCAGCTATTGAAAAAGCATCACAATCTCTCACGTTGAGGTTACATAAATGCCCAAAATTTCCGCCCTGAATAGCATATTAAAAAGCATTCAAGGGGAACAAAGTGATCTATACTTGCAACAAAAGCTAAAAAAATCTCAATGACTTATAAATATCAGAAGACACACCTGAAACATAAGAACTTATTACGAAACCACAGCAGGAAAATGTTCAGCAACAAAAACACAAATGACTAAGATCAGATTTTAGAAATTGTTTGAGCTCTAGAATAGCATCTTCATGCATGCTTTTTCAAGCCATTTTACTATCGTGCACCGCGCTGAGAATAACCATCTCCTCTTGGTCTGTTATAGTCAGCAGTATCCTGATAACTTCCCCTGCCCGAGCCCCTGCCACCAAAACGCCCCCTTGGAGCATCAGTTTGATAACTGCTTCTGCCTCTTCCCCTTCCTCCTGAGTATTACAATAAAAGTAGATATTAATATTAAGTTAAGCTTCTTCATTTTTATTTCCATAAGAAAGATAAATGACAAAATACTGTTATTACTGTACATACAAAACTAAAACAGATAACAAAACTTCATACCACAAACTAGGAATTCCAGTCTTATACTACATAGAAGATTTAATTAAGGGAAAAAACAAAATGTACAAGTAAAGAGGAGAATTGTAAGATAATATATAGTCTGCAACAAAAGTATTAAATTGCAGCACATAAAAGAAAGTCAACCCTTCAAATAAACATCAGGCATATAGTCAAAGAGATGATAAAACAATCCTATCAATTATTATAGCAAATCACATATGACCATCTTTTTCAGATAATATTAATCAAATTAAAAATAGTGAGTAACTGCATGAGATTCCTAGTTAGTAGAGTCTATGGTAGACATATGAACTATTACCCCTACAAGCGGAGAGATTGTTTCTAGAATTTGAACTCGCGACCTCGTGGTCACTAAGCAGAAACCATAACAAATCACATGACCATCTTTTTCAGATAATATTAATCAAATTAAAAAAACAAAGTGATCTACTGCATGACACTCCCACTTATTAGGGTCTATGGAGGGTAGACGTACGCAACATTACACCCCGCAAGCGGAGAAATTGTTTCCAGAATTTGAACATGTGACCTCATGGTTACTAAAACCTTACCATTGTGCCAAGCTCACCCTCAAATATTAATTAATATCAGAAATGTGAAATTTTAGATTATTGTTAAATAATTGCATGAGTAAGTGTGATCCTATAGTCATCATATTCTATTCAATTCAAGGGGGCAGGATAATGTCACATATATGCTTCCACTCACTATTAGTTTAAAAGAAATTAGACAAAGCTTCAACTTAGATATAAAGTTTACGTGGGACTTACAAAATGATATCTTCCTAAGAAAACCACTATATTCTATGTAAACCCTTTTACGGTTGAGTTTCATGATTCCATTACCAAAACTAAATCAGAGCCCTACACACAAAATTCTTGCTCCACTCTTAGTCAAGTGACCAACAACCAGTGTAGCTAGCTTATATGGTCATAAGTCTACTCTAATTACTATTATACAGCACACCTACTTGTTAGATGCACTTGGTGCTTTATGCAAAGAGATTAACTTACTTCTTTCAAATCATTCTCATAAGCTAACTAGCTAATAATAGTAATAGGTAAAAGTAGAACCATAACAAGTCCGAACTTAGGAAGCTACAAGATTATTGATGCTTTTTAAATAATATGAGATAAACTAAGAAAGAAAATGGGACATTACTTCCTCCCCGAGATGCAATGCCACTGTTTGGTCTCCGCTCCTCTATGTATACTTGTCTTCCAGCCAATTGTATGGGAGAAGCCTGCAAGTACAATGTTTTAACATGAAGACAGGTTTATACAGAAAACAAGATAAGCCAGCAGTGTGCACGTGGGTGTGTCTGTGAACTACAAAACATTGGATAATAATACTTGAGAACATGTGTGCACATAGGTGAGAAGTACAAAACATTAGATAATAATACTTGTCTTTGCATGCATTCCAACCTTAATTCCTGGTAATGAAAAACTACATTCATACTTTCTAGAACAGAATAAAGTAATAATAATGACAAGGAATTTGAAGCACAAGTCTAAGAAAACAAAATGGAAGTACAATAATTTGACTCCATATAAATAACAGCAGGCAGTAACAAGCAAATCAACAATGAATAGAACATAAAAACCTTATACATGTTTATTTTTTTATTAAGGAATTGAATAATTAGATAACATAGATTAAGTCTAATAAAAAATGCAGCATGTGACAAGGCTTCCAGCCACTGGGGTCTATGGAGAGTAATTAAAGAGAACCTTTCCGTGGTCGAGCATATATAACATATAACAGCTTGGACCTGGCATGTTTACCTATCTAAAAAACTTTAAAGCCTAGGCCTAGCCTGTTTAAAAAATGAGATGTTAGCTTAATTAAAAGACTATTATGTTATAAAGCCTTTAAGTAGACCAACAGGTCTACCTTTAAATAGGCTAACATGTCTTCTTTTAATTAAGTCCATCTAATATTATCAATTAAATTATAATTTGTATAATTTTTATATTAAAATATCATATATATAATATTAATAATATTAAAATAGTATAATATAAATAAATAATCTAACTAAATAGGTCAGTCTGTTAAGCTTCATATGCCTTTTAGATGGACCTAAAGTCTGGTTTGGTATGACCTGTTATAGACTAGGTATAGGCCTTTGATAGGTAGTATGGCCTGTATCCATCTACCCCTACCTAGAAGCAGGAGATTGTTCCCATAATTTGAACCTTCAGCATTTCAGGTCCCAGTTCAACAGATTAAGTATAATGAGAAACCAAAAAATAAGATAAGTTCAAACCTGAAGCGAATTATGGACTCCAAGAATGTCTTCAAAATCCACAAAAGCATAGCAAACGCCAATATCCTATATACATAAATTTCTATTTAGCCTTTTTATTCAATATTGGATATCGTCATTAAATTTTGATACAATTGAAGAATTTTACCTGCCGGACCCTGATGAATACTCCATCAGGCTTTATTCTGCCAAAGTTCTTAAATTCCTGCTCAATTTCAGCTTCAGTAACAGTAGCAGGCAAGTTTCTCACATAGACAGATTTTACTTCACCTGGAAGAATTACAGATCAAGTATCAACTTGATGATTCAAGACTGGGAACGCTCGAACAATACTAAGATGAAACATTCACAAAAATGTGGTTCCCAAAGAATGTGGATCCTTCCACGCTAGCACTTGGTGAGTAATCATGTTAGACTTATAAGAGAAATACAACAGCGAGAATAGCTGACCCACCATTATTTGTCAGGTACCATACTTGTATTTACCTCTCATCACATGACCTTGTTATGTTACAAACTCAGATTAGAGGATCTTAATTATTTTGCAAATTGGTGGAAAAGCAAAACATGTAGTGTACCGCAAGTTATTAGAAATTTTTTTCTCAAATTTTCTAGACCAAAACTTTATGCCTAAACCACTACTTTAACCTAAAAATTTCCTCCGACGGGGCATCCCAATGAAAGAGGTCCAACCTTATGAGGTCTAGGAGAGTAAATGTATGCAGTCTTGCCTCAAAAGCAGAGAGGAAATTTTCAGGATTTGAACTCGTGACTTCAAGGTCCTAAATGTTGCGCCAAGGCTCACCCTCTAAGAATTTTTTATAAGCAGTACATTTTTTAAAATTGAACAATTGTCACTTATTGTTCGTAACAAAATCTGGGACAAATGACCTCTCTCGAAGATAGAACACAAAAAACTAGCCACATAACATCAACATATATACAATAAGTATTCAAATTACACCAAATGTGCCAAGAAATAAATCATATCAGTCAGCTAAAATATCTAATAAATACTTGCCAAAATGGTGCGAAGAGTAAAGACTGTAAACATAAGGAAGCAAGTAAGAAAAATTAAACCTTCTTCCACTGCACCATAGCCATCCTCTGCGGCATCAACCCCGTACTCAGGAGAAAACGTAGATGGAGAGCTTGACTGCTGAACAGCAGGCTGTGCTACGTGATCTAATTCTGTTGTAGCGCGGGCGCTTTTAACAGATGATTGCAGAGCAGCAGATGACACGGGTTGCCCTTTTGACACTTGTACCTATATGTTCAAAGAAACATAATTAAATGGAGAAAAGACATAAGGAGGGGAAAAGGATTTTGAAATTTTGAAAAATGTTTGTACTGAAAGTAAAGTTTGCAAACATTTGAAAGAAATAAAATTGAAATGTGAAATGTAAATAAGGGTAAAATGCAATGGTGCTAATGCACACTTTAACAAACATTATATAAGAGGACGGCCCAAAAAAGTAGGTCTTGACTTAGATCCATTGACAAGGTAAAGAACCTATGCTGCTAGAGAACCATATAATGCCACATGTTCAAAATTAAGCTAAAATATCTGTTGCAAGTAAAATTTACTACTCCAGTGATGCAACACCTTCTATGACAGGGTATCCACTTCTAGTGGATCAATTATAGACTCAAAAGAAAAAGTCTTCCAAAGAAGAAACATATGCCAAAAGAGGAAAGATGTACATACAATAGATGCCCAAGTTTTCTTAGGAGGCTCTTTCAAAGGTTCCTCCACAAGTGCAACTGGGGGGTCATGGATGGTGTGAACAGCACTTGAAATTGGTGGAGATGTCTCCTCTACAGGTGTTTCAACCACCACAACTTCAGTTTCAAAATCTTGCTCTAGCTGCTGGTGCTCTGGAAGACTATACTTGTCCACTGGATCATCTTCTATATGAACCGAGTCAACATATTCCCTAGCCTCATCCTCCAAGCCATAATCTGAAGCTGATAAAATAGCAAATGAAGGACCCAGACAGAGGCAATACTCTTTTTTGACCAAAATGAGGCACATAAGCATTAATACTTTAGTCCTTGAGTGAAAAAGATGAATGACTTAAAAAATTCAACTTTTGGCACATAAGTGATCATCCTTTATAAACAACAAGAACAACCAGTTCTTACTCCACAGTAGGTCAAGTTGACTTCATGGATGAATCAATGCCAACGGAGTTGATGAAAACCCATTTTTATAAATTAAAAATAAAGCAACTTAAAGCAAATTGTAATAAATAGAAAGAAAGAAGTACACATAAATCTTTGTTTCTATAATTGCCACAGGAAAGCTATAATCTTAGCCTAACTCTTGAAAATTTTCTTATACATTGTCACTGGGTAAAGTATTATGTATGTCTAACCATTGTCATCACTCATCACAATTGCATGAATCACAACTAGATTCATTGATTCGATGAGTCGAAGAAGCGGAAATGTGAATCACTGAGTGTTTCATTTCTGCACCAGAATCACATGTCTCATGAATTTCAGAAGATTGGGATGAATTACGGTTCTGAGATGTATTGTGCAATTTTCGCACAGTTGGGTCGTACAATTTTCGCACAGCTGGTCGTACAATAATCCGGGTTAGATCGACTGTGACTTGTCTTGGAAAACCCTTCTTTTTTAAGTTTTTTTGCAAGGTTTTGGTGTGAGGGTGGACTGAAACTTCAAAAATCTAATCCTAATCTTACCTAGTCAAAATATTCATACAAAACAACCTTAATCTCTTCCCCCACCCACTGCTCCTACCTCACTCCACATACTTAACCATTCTCGTGTCATCTGCTAGTCTAGATTACAGGTTCCCCACCCTCTATTACATGGTTATTTATTTGTTGCCTACTCTCTGTTACTTCTCTGTAGGATTGCATCAAAACACTTGTCATTAAATGGATACTGGGGAACTTTTCTTCATTTATTTATGAATATTATTGTATTTTTAGGTATTTTTTCTTATCTTTTTTAGAGTTTGAGCCTGGATCTGTCGAATTCCTTTCGTTATTTGACTATTATGGTTTTTCTTAAGTTTATAATTCACTTTGTTTGGGGTATAATGAACTATTAAATACTAATATCTAAATGATTATAATGTTCCACGATGTAAAAAATTAAATAGTTTATGTTATCTTCAATTATTAAACACAAATCTTAAACTTAACGATAGAATTCGATTCCAGATTTAGAAAATGGGTCTTCTGACATTTGGATTCATTATTTGAATCCAGATTTGACAACCATGTGCCTAAGTATTTGGGGAAATTCATTACAGAGCAGAAGGCTACTGGACCTACATACTATGACCTTATCAGAACACAAGCCTCCTGCTAGAACTAGTCCACCAACAAATATCATGAAAAATAATACAGCAGTGAAATTACCATGTGGCTCTGCAACAGAATTAGAAGGATGGGGTTGTGTGCCATACTTCTCCGATGCTACTGATCCCACATTTGGGTATGTTAATTCATCGTCAATGAGATGAAAAATATCATTCAGTACAAAATAACCCTTCTCCTGAGGAGCGAGAAAGAAGGACTGGACAAACTTTCGCCTCCCGCTAATATCCTTGATCTTGACAAAACCTGAAACCATTACAACCAAACCTCCATCCCAAGAATCAAGAGAATTGATTGTCTTGATCTCTATCGAAACAAAATTCAGTGACATGACCAGTTCATGAACTTGCTGCAATGGAGAAAAATAACCTGATCAGTTATCTGGTAGCTAATTTAACGAATATGTACCAAATGTATATGAAAGAAAAGTAATTTATGGGGGCTAACACAAGATGCAAGAGGCAAGTTTTCTCTTTTGGTGGAAAGTGTGGATGTAGTACCTTGGAGAGCATGACTCATAAAACATGAGATACAGGGCCCATGAGTTAAGCACTTAAGCTTATAAATAAGTGATTTTCTGATAGTGCAAAAAACTATTACCTTATTATAGATTTTTATGTAAAACATAGTTTATTTTAAAATCAAATAATCACTTGTTACTTTAAAAGATACTCATGTTAATTTGAAGCCTTTGAGTAGCTTCTAATTATAATCAGGAATCAGATCACTGTGATATTCTAATTATTAAAAAATAATCTTATCCAAACATAAGCTAATGTTTCTTCTAGTTCCAAACAAATGCACTCATAATTGGGTATTTACTAAATACTACAAACAAATATTTCAAAAATTTCATGGGATCATATAAAAACAACATATAAGATAAGAAAATGATTGAAACAAAAAGAATAAGGTAGCAACCAACCAAAAGATCATGAGCAGTTTGAATGGAATCTCCATCAACACGAATCATTGAACTTTTTTCAGAGTAAAACTGATGAACAAGATGAGGGTGTTGTGGAAGAACTTGATAGTACTGTCCAACAAAATATGAACCCACCTGCCACAAACACACACAACAAAAAACAATCATTCATTCACATCAAAAACTTAAATTTAAATTCTTATATCAACAATAATATTAATTAATTAATTAATAATAATAATACCTGGGCAGCACCAACAGCCATTTTGAGCTCCCTTTTGGTACTAATCTTCAGTTCAGAAGTGTTGAACAAAAACCCTAAATTTTGGAAATAAAATAGATTAGTGGGTCTTATGAAGAATCAATAAAAAAGTGTTTTTGATTAGAGAAAAAAACAAAAATTGGAGAGAGAAACACAATACCGAATCTAAGTAAGAAATTGATGAGCGCAGAGAAAGAGAATGTATAGAGTGAGAGGAACGGAGTGAAAGGATTGGTGTGGATCTTTATTGCGGAGGAATGATCTCAGCCCTTGGATTTAGGGTGTTATTTGAAATTTGAAAGGTTTCATTCAAGCTTCGACGGATCAGATTCTTTTCTACTCAATAAAATCTACGGATGGTGTTTCTTTAGTGGATTCCAAGTTGACTCTCTGTATGACTCAGAATATGATGCCATCAACTTTACTTTAAAAACAAAATTCATACTGATGGTGACATTATCATTCATATTACATCATTTTTCTCATTCATATTCAAATATTATTTTGTGTATAATTTTTTATAATACCACTAGCAAGTTACATGGAAATACACCCGTAGTATTTTTTTTGTTTCATGATTAAGAATATATATATTACATATACATTCATATGGGTAAGAACATATAGGTTATTATATTAGTTTTTTAATTAAAAAAATATTTAAAAGTCACAAAAAAACTTCAATTTCAAATTTATTTTTTTAATCATTATTATAGTCCTTACATTTCAGATCACATATTTGTTTTTTATTAATTCTAACATACATAGTATTGTATGACATGAATAAGGGAAATGACTTTTAAAATTTTAGATTTATTTGACGAAAATAGTCTCTTCTTTATATAATTATCACAGGTATAGAGTGTTTAGTTTATTATTTTCATCGGTCCTTTCAATTCACACATAGATAGTAAAAGATGAAATATAGTGTGAGAGACCACCGTAGGAAATTTTGGAGGGAAAAAGTAAATAAGATATTGACATGTGTCCATGATAATATGACAAATATTTTTTTATTATATAGTTAATATAATAGATTACATAAATATTATGGACATTTACTTTTTGTTTTGAGTGACATATTCATTATAAATACATTATGTCATTCTTAGGCAAACCTTTAAAGTAGTTTGTAGCTTTTTGAGTCAGTCAAAAAATTATTAGAGACGTTTAGTAAATAAAATTTGAAAGTAGCTTGTAGCTTTTAAAAAACGAGTTTGTATTGTTTGAAAGCTACTTCAAGCAGTGTTTAGAAAGTGAAACTAATTTTTAATATTTTGTTTTCCAATTTTACTTATTTTAACAAATTACATGACATGCCCTCAATATTATCTGTCACTTGTACCTTATCTGTAACTTAATTGCATTTTTTGGGGGAAATATTTAAAACAAAAGAATATTAAAATAAAATAAACAAATAAATAAAAAGTTATGTATCCAATTATAGCAAAAATATTAAAAGAATTGATTATTTTAATAAATAACAAAATAAATAAATAATGTATGTCCTTTTATTTATTTTTAAAATTTCAGTTAGTTACATATCTAGTTGAACAGTTCTAGTTTAATAAACTATCTTCATACATACAAGCTTTTAGTTACCCTTACAACTACAAACTTCTAATTACCTTTCCAACTACAAGCTTACATCTATCATCTACAAACTCACATCTATCAGCTACAAGCTCATAGCTAAAAACTACAAACTCACACCTATAAGTTATTTTTATCAGACATAACCTATATTTTTATTTACAAATATTTGTTTCTTTCTACCTGGGTTGTACCTAGCCCAGATTATGATCGGGCCCTAATAATAAATAACATGGTGATTGTGGACATTCTATGATGAAATGAACTCAAAAGAAACTAAATACATTACTATTACTAGTTTTGTTTTAATGGAAAATAAATATAGTGATTTGGATGACTTTAATAATTTTGATTCATTAAATAGAAAATTAGACAGCACATGTATGAAATTCAAAAGTAAACAAATTGATATCTAAGTTGTTTGATCTTCATTTAACACCACAGAATTGATTGAATCGATGAATTTATTGTCGTTTAAACCTTTAAGTTTTCAATGGGCAATAACAAATTAACAACAAAACAAAAAAGAAAACATACAATATATCCTCAGAATTCATGAAGGCCTTCATTTTTTCTGAACATTTGTGGTAAAGTTTCATATATAGTTTGTAAAAATTATACAAATTTCAAGATATTGTTTTCAACTTTTTATTTCTCAAAGAAACATGGTATAATGATATATTAATTTGAGAAAAGAGTTGGTACACTTACCTTTATACATATATATATAATATTGGTACACTTACCTTTATTTATATATATATAATATAATATAAAGGACAGTCTTACCATGTTCAAAAACATATACTAATTGAAATGATTTATTTTTCTAGAGCAATAGGACTTGCAGTAGCAGCAGGTCATAATAGTTATTCTTGAGAGACACTTTATCAATAAATGTGATTTTGTATATATATATATATTTATTAGGATCGACAACCCTACCAAATCATTCAACTTGACCTGATCATGATCATGTTTTACCAGGTTTAGAGTCGGGTTCGATCAATATTTAGGCCCTAAATCCTAAAAATTAGACCTGATCAATATTTAGGGTAAGATATAGGACAAACATAACCCAGTCCGGACACGGTCCAGACCCATTTCATGGTTACTTTCCCAACTATATACAAAGTAATGATATTTTGTAGAAAATATCATTATTCTCTAATATTTTCGTCATGTGTACATGATTAACAATATATATATAGATATATCATCTCATATGTTAAATTACATATTCATAATAATAAATAATATTGAGAAAATTTATCTAAAGGGATATGAATTATATTTAATCTGATCCAGGGTCAGGTTCAGGTTCAAATACAGACTCGATCGACATTTAGGCTATGTTTGATTGTAATAAAAATAGAAGGAAAGAAAAGATGAGGAGAGAAAAATAGAGGAAAAGTTTTTTTCCATCATTTGGTTGGAATGAAAATAAAGGAAGGAAAGAAAAAAGAGCAATGGGGCCCACTAAATTTTTTTCTTCTCAAGTGAAAATGGAAGGAAAACTTTAGCTTAAAATTAATAAGACTTGTTTTTTTTATTGTTTTTGAACATTTCTTAATTCATTATTTTCATTTTTATTTCTTTGATATCATATAATTAAAGAATCATTTTTTTATTGATTTTTATTTTTTTGAACTTTTATTCTACTCATTTTTTCTTCTTAAACTAAATATAGTGTGAATTAAATTACAACCTTGTTAAAATAATTAATTAATTTCTTATATCAAATTACAACTTTGTTATTATAGTGAAAAAACAAATATGGATGGTAATAGGACACACAGAATGCGTATAGTGTTTTTCTGTACTCATACTACTAGCACCTTTTGTGGTACCAATAAGAGTAGCAGCTATTTGTGGATAGAGTTTTCAAGTTTAGTAATATAATTATATATTTTATAATTACAATATATATAAAAATAATTATTAGGTAGATAATAAGAAATGTTGAATAATTAAAATTTATTATTAAATAATAAAATATATACAATATATAATTTTAAAGAATGACAATATTATAATATCTTGAATATATAATTAAAAAATAAATTTATAATTACACGCCTATCTACGGAGTGAGTATCATAATATTTGTATCGACCCATAAAAGCAAACAAATACATATGTGATTTTCATTAATAATTATAATTATATTTTTCTCTCCACTTTCTTTCGATTTTCTACCATACTAAACAACTAAAAATTCATCACATTTTCTACTCGTTTTCCCTCTCAACTTTTCTTTCCTCAATTTTTCCTCCCCCAACCAAACATAGTGTTAAGGTTGAGTAATAAATCAACCTTATTCGGCTCATACTCACCTCTAATATACATAAATATATCCATTAACAAATCCACTTCAACCAAAAAGGTGCTTGCACATTTTTTTAAATGGTTTTTAAAGATATTCTAATAGCTACAAGTGTTTTAAAATTCATCATTGGAGATATATGCATGGATTGTATTTTCTAAATACATTACAAAGGGTATTTATTAGTGTAAAAAAAATATTGGTGTACTTCAAAGTAAAAAAAAAGTTATGTTTTCAACTTAGTTCATTCGAATATGCATGCTAATTATACATACTTGGAATAGTTGTCAATGTTGTATCAACTAGTTCAATCGTCAAACCAATTAATCAGACTTCATACCAGAATATGACAATCATTCGGGGCACACAACTAAAGCAATTAAAATTAGAAAATATTCAATTAGAAAAAGTCAATTCGCATCATATTGATCAAAACCAATTTGTGCATGAAAAAAAAATCATATCTTCAAAACAACATGAGAAGAATTTGAACAATGTAATTGTTTGTAATAAGAATACAATTGGACCATTTCAATAATTAGATTGTATGTTATAAATAATAATATTATAAATTTGTTATAAAAATGGTGATTCATCACACAAGACTCATATTTAATAGATACAGAGAAAGTTTATTTATAGCTTTATTTCTGCAGGTGGAACAACTATTTTTAGAATTTCAACTCGTGAAATTATAATAAAGTAAGCAACAATCTTATACCACATGTTATACCGTTTATTGTATCAATACTATAGCAGAATTATAATGTCAGCAATATCAATAATACTAAGTCTAACAAGTAGTTTTAGAAAAAAGAAGGTAAAAAGAGAACCATCAAGAAAAGTGGACTGAGGGAGAAAGATGTAAGCATATAGTATGAATTTATAGGAGAATTTAATAGAATGATATACCAAATATATAAAACTAAGTGATTCAAATTTTAAAATCTAACTTCCTAACAAATAATTGTCCTGAAAAAACACGAAAGATATTTTTTCTTAATAGCAAGGGTAACTCCACCTTAATGAAGTAGTCTCATATGTGTTTGTCTCTCCCAACAAATCCGAATAAGAGTTCCTACTATGGCTAAGAGCACCCACAGTGGTGAAAAAACTCAGTTAATAGCCAAATAAGAACGTTATCTTCCAATTTCACTATTGAAGAAGAACCGTTCTTGTGTTTATTTCACGACAGTGAACAAAACACGATTCTTATAGTTGAGACAACATTAAAAAATGAAAAAATGTTAGAAGAGAGAAAAAATCAATATTAAATAAAATAAAGTAAAGTGAAGAAAAAGATAAATGTGGGGTAAGTTTATGTGGTCCATTTAAGAATGAAAATAGAGTTGTATCATTGGAAGTAATTTTGGCTTGAATCACTACAAAAAAATATCCAGTTAGCCACGGTTAAAACCGTGGCTATTTGAGCATAAAACCGTGGCAAAATTCAGCAGCCACGGTTTCGTTTACCCAAGCAAATACTGGCGTTGCAAAAATATAGCCACAGTCTATTTATGATATAGCCACGCCTTTATGAAGTGTGGTAACATTTCTTCAACCACAGTTTCGATCGTGGCTAATGTGAACTACACCCGTAGCTAATATATACCATTATTTTAACCACATTTTAACTGTGGCTAACATTTATTCAATTATTTTCACACATATTCCTCTCCTGATCCTCTAACAATCATTATATTCTATAATATGATGATAAATTTATAATTAAAATTAAATATTTACAAGCTAAAATTGATTCTCAATTTATAGAATATATTATCTCCTTTCATATTTCTTTCTATCATAAAAGAAAGCAAGATAAATAAATAAGGAGGTCCATGTAAATAGGAAGGAGTATATTAGTACATATAACATAGTGCTAATTTATATAACAAATGAGTCCCTTCATAAATATGAATATCCCAGCTACCCAATTTCAAACAAGAATTTGAACACATATAACTTAAGGAAATAATCTCTTCTATAGGCTTGCTCCCAGTTTCAACAAGCACAAGTCTTCTAACCTTTGTAACAATTAACAAAATTGAGCAAATTTGTCAGTCACGATAAGTAAAGCAACCTCCTCAAACACAAAAGGGCCATAAAACATTAGGAACTCTAACTCCAAAATTTGCAAGTTCTAAATTCAAAATTTAAACTAGTCATTTATAACACTGGCAATCAAAAGGGTTCAGTTAGAAAGTAGTCACTAAACAATAATATTAAGGTTTAGTTATTGTTTTGTACTCTACTATAATATTATTCTACACAAGCAGGACACTTTGATGCGTTTGAAAAGAGGAGAGTCACTTATGAATAAGTTTCTGTATGATAACAGATTAAACAACCAAGTATGGAACACTTTCAATGATCATTAATCATACAACACTTTCAACAACCAATAGATTAGAAAAAGCAATCAAAATAGTGAAACAATGAATATGAACTCAAGCAATAATAATAATCATAAAACCAAGTATAGAACACTGAATAACAGTAAATCAGATTACTATAACACACAAGTAATGGACATTAGAACCAATGGTTAAACAAAAAGAATTTTACAGTTTTCTAATGCATATAGTAATAAAGCTTTTCAAACATTCCCTTCATGTCAAAAACATAATATATCTTGACATTCTTTATTCAAATTTCACAAAGTAATCTAATGCTCATAACCTATACATCACACATTCAAGATGCAACATATACAAGATTAAAGAGAGTGAAATATAGTTATATATTTTACATGGACTAAACAACTGCTTCTTTGTGATCAATATTACTTTGGTTTACTAATATAAGATTAAGGATTGAGAGATATCTAATTAAACATGCAAATATTAGAAATATGATAAAATTGAAAAGAATCTGCAAAATTGGATTTTCATTACCTGTGTAATAGAGTTGATGACGATGTTGAAGAGTGAATGATTTAAGCAATTGAAGAATTTGAATAGTTGAAGTGATAAAACTGGATAAAATTTTGAAGAATTAGTTGAAGAGATGAGGCAATACCAGCCACATGGGGGGAAATAAACAATATAAAAAGGAAAAACATTGCTAACTACTTCATCTTCTAGTAAAGGGTACATTATTTATAATGCACCTTTTCCAAATATATTAACATGAAATTGAGATTTTCCTTCATATTGAAACACCAGAAACTGTGACACTTCCAATGACAAGTATTATGCAAATTCTTTCCAACCATTGGAAAACCAAACATCTTCATATCATGCTGTCTAAGACACATGATAAGGGCCCTAGTAACTTTTTGATAATATTCATCACTTATAACAAGTTTCTTTGGTTGGGGTTAGATTCTTCTGCTACATTTTTCGCAAGACATTAATTAAACAAATGTATATGCTAAGCTTATTAATCACAAATTGAATATAGATCATTCAAGATGAAATATGTTAGAGACAACTCACCATTAGTTCCAGGAGCTTGTTGTATAGATGAATGGTGTATCTTTTATGTATTGGAAAGTGATATATATACAAGCTTAGCACAACTGAATAGGAAGAGATATATGCTAACAAATGATTCCTAGAATATCTCCATAACAACCTATTATGCTATCAGTTAAAGAACAACAAGACTAATTCAAAACACACGTTCTAAATAACAAATTATTGTTGCTGATTATTTATCACTAATATGCTGAGGTGCAGAGTCTCTCATTTGAACATTAGCATCTCTACTATTATCATTTCCATCACCACCACTACTTGTGCTATTATTCATGTCTTCTTGAACAATAGTCATAAACCATACAGGTTCAACCTGGACTTTAGTTCATAAGTTTTTAAGGAATTCTTAAAATTGTACAATTTGGATGTTTAATTGAATATTTATGCACCATATTGCATATCCATGAGTGACCAGGAAAATCTAAATTCTCAAAACATGATACTTTCCGCATGACTCAAATGGACAAAAAAAGACTCCAATTTATTCAAATTTCATAGAATAATCTAAGCTTTCAAGTTACAACCTATACATCACAAATGCAAAATGGAAAATATACAACATGAAAGAGAGTAAAAACAAATTTATTTATCTTACTAACATATATTATAAAGTCAAAATCACATATTGCAAAGACACTAACCTTCAGAACTTAAACCAATACTTCTCGATTATCAACCATACTTGTTTTGGATTATTGGTACAAGATTAGGGAGTGAGAGATATAAAACTAGACATGTAAAAATTAGAAACAATTGGACAAAACTGAAAAGTAGAAGCTGCAAATTTGGATTTCCATTTACCTGTGTAGCAAAGTTGATGACACTCATCCATCAATTGAATTGGAGATCAACTCTCTAAGGAAAATGTCTTTGTTACTATAGAGAGAATTTAGGATATTATCCATAAGATGCGACACTTCAGCTTGGAACTCAAACTTCTCCGCATTGCTGTGAAGCGATTTCTTTGAGATCGACTCAACCTCTCTAATTCAACCACAATAAATCATGAATCATAACATTTAAATATACAAAAAAAAATAGATAAAATTAAATCAAATACCTCTTAACCACATTTGAATCCGTTGAAAGACCAGATGGAACTGCACCGATCTTGTCCTCCACCTTAGGTAAATCTACAACCTCTTCCGAATCACTCTCTGCATTCGCTTCAAACTTTCGACCTTGATCTGCAATGAGAATGAGAAGGGAGAAGAAAAAGAGAGCACTAAGTAGCATCCACATCCTCATCACGATTCGATGCTTCAATTTTCTCTGATTCGATTATTGGTTGAAGAAAAAACGAAGGATTTAAGCAATTAGATGAACTATGGTTGAAAAGATGAAGTGACATTGATAAAAATTTGAAGAATTTGTTGCAAAAATTGAAGAAAGAATTTGTGGCTTCTGGGTTTCGGTTTTATTAGGACTTGAAGAAACAATGGTTTTATCCAGTAAGGAATTGAGCGGGTTTCTTTTGCTTTTTTTTTGGCACGGACCCAATAAAGTGGCAAGGGAATGGGCTTGATAATTAATTTTGCCTTGGTTATAGTAGTGTGGCTAATTTACTGTGTTTAACTCATTTATTTGTAGTAGTGAATTAGCTAAATTATTAAAATGTGTAAACAAATATAAAATAATTAGTAAGACGAAAAGAGGGGTGCATGGAGGATGCTCTAAAGAAAGCTATCTATCTATCTATTACCTACATAACAAAAAAAGGTCCATCATGATATGTGTCAATCTCTCAAGTCCCTCATGACATGTATCAATCTCTCAATCAAAACTTTCCCTCCAAAACATGTCTATGTTATTCATATGTACCTTTCAACATTGTATCTTCCCTTTTTGTACATTGTCCATTTTAATTCTAATGATTAATGAGTCCATTTGTTTTTTATTCTATGAAGAAATTGCATCTCACAATATAGGGGATTGAATAAATCCCTTTTCACATTTGAATTACTTCTCTCTCCATTATCATTTCATATCTCCATCATCTACTCCTCTTTTGTTTCATATTTCTCTCTTCTTCTCTCTCTTCTTCTCTCTCTTCTTCTCTCTCATGTCTACAATCCAATATTTCATTCCTCAATCTTCACTTCATTTAAATCTAATATGATAGTTTCTGTATCCCGCTACTCAATCTTCATTATTGTAGATTTGTTCTTATTTTATAAATATGTTGTTTAAAGTACATTTTTATTGATTTTTTCATTCATTAACCTAATATGATGACTTCTATATCCAGCTACTCAATCTTCATCATTGTAGATTTGTTCTTAATTTTTAAATATGTTGTTTAAAATGCATTTTTATTGATTTTTTTAATTCATTTGTTTATTTTTAGATATGTTCTTATTTTCTAGATCTTTTAATTGATTTTTTGTTTATTATGTATGTATATTCTTATTTTTTCTTTGATTTTGTTGTTTAATATTTCATTGATTTGTTTATTTTGTATATGTGGTATTATTGATTTTATTATTTTGTAGATTTGTTCTTTTAATAATCATATTTCTTAGTGTCTGATTTACAAGGATTTCATCCTTAACAATGACCAAACCCTCAATAACTATGTTATGTACTCGATATCCATTTATATATATACACACACACATTTAGTTACAAGTACAATATTGTATTTATTTGTTTGTTTTTATAAATTTATTTATCTTCTCATCGTATCTCGCCTTTATCATCTTATCTCACCTTTTTCATCTTATCTCTTCATTTGCAGTTTGACTCTCACTTAAAGCATATCTACATGTTAGTGTTATGTCTCCGTGTCCTTATCTTACTAAAATCTTTAATTTTATTCTCCTTTGCACAACAAATGAATTTGATTATTTTTTCTCACATGATATTTGTTAAAATATTTTTTCATATGTGGTTATTTTTCTAAAGCAGGAAATACAAATTGACCATATTCTTTGTTTAGGCATTTGCAGAAGAGAAACCTCACATCCTAGAATACAACGATTAAATGTTGCATTCATTATCTGTGTCGACCTTATATTAGTAAGAATAATATTTAATCTTTTTTATTCTCATCATAAATAATTTGACATGTTTAATTGTTGAACATGTATATTTTATCTAATTAATCTTAGTAAATGTAGTCATCATATCAGTCATAATCACTAAAGACAATTTAATTTCATTTATATTCTACTCTATAACTAATAATTTTGTAAAATATTAATATTTAATTCCGTTTATATTCTATTTTGTTTGAATTTATGGATCAGTTACAAAAAAGTAATATAAATTTGCATAATTATAACTAATAAATTTGTGGAATATTAATTGAGTAATATTTACTCATTAATATCTTTGAATGTATTAATTGAGTAATAACACTTTAGAAACCAAAATTATTAAGCATGATTGTCTTTGAATGTATTTTGCTTCGTTATCTAAAAACTAAATAATTGTCTCCTACAATTAGTTTTGTTATTTGATTTTTTATTGTGTTTTTTTGATTGAATTTCACTTTAATAAAATGTAATAATCAAAATATTAAAACAATTTCATTTGATTATGATAATTAATTGATTTGATTTATATTTTGACTAATTAATTATGATTCACTAATTTTAAGCAATGTTCTTTATGGATATAAATTTGCATAATTGTATGAATTTATGGATCAATTACAAAATTTAAATTTATGGATCAATTTATATTTATATGTAATTTGTCTTGATTCATTGAATTCCATAACATGCATGATTAATTGAGCATATTACATGGTTACTTTAACATTGGAAACTAAATGCATATTTATAATTATATTGATAAAGAAATAATTAAATAATAATATCATAAAGAAACATAAAAGTTCAAAAAAATTTAGTCAGTTACAAAAATGATATTATTACATAATTAGCTAATTGTTAGTTACACTTTAGAAGCCAAAATTATTAGTCATGAATGCCTTTGAACATCTTTTATTTCATTATCTAAAAATTAAATAATTGTTCTCAAAATTAGTTTTGTAATTTGATTCTTGATTGCGTTTTTAGATTGAATTTCTCTTTAATCTTTAATAGGATGTGACATTAAAAATATTAAAGCAATTTGATTTGATTGTGATAATCAATTGATTTGATTTATATTTCAATTAAATTATTTATAATTACTAATTTTAAGCAATGTTCATTATGGATATAAAGTTTCTGAATCGTAAATAATAAATTTTTCGAATATTAATGTTTAATTCAATTTATATTCTATTTTTTGTTTGAATTTATGGATCAGTTACAAAAATGAAATATAAATTTGTAGTATTATAATTAATAAATTTGTGGAATATTAATTGAGTAATATCTACTTATTAATGTTTTACATCATTTCCAATAATTTGTTCATATTTGGATTCATTAATCAAGAATTTGTTCTGATTCATTGAATTGCATAATGTGCATGATTAATTGAGCATATTAACAATTATTTAACATTAGGAACTTAATGCACAATTATAATTATATTGATAAATAAATAATTAAATAATTATATTTTAATGTCATAAAGAAATTTAAAAACTCAAATTTTATGGACCAATTACAAAAATGACATCATACACAATTAATCAATTAAGTTAAATGATCAGATATAATAAGATGATGATATAACACGTCAACTTTATAACGTATATGATTTATTGAGCACGTTACACAATTACTTTAACATTACAAACTTAATATACATTTACAATTATATTGATAAAGAAATAGATAAATAATTCTATTTTTAACGTGTTAAAGAAATAGAATAGTACAAATTTTCTAGATCAGTTAAAAAATGTTATTATATACAGTTAATTAATTAAATTAAATGGTCAAATATATTAATTAATTTCATACTCATCAAATAAGTAAATGTATATTATGATTTATATATTGTTGATAAATCACAATATATCATTG
Organism: Lupinus angustifolius; assembly: GCF_001865875.1. Classification (NCBI taxonomy): domain Eukaryota; kingdom Viridiplantae; phylum Streptophyta; class Magnoliopsida; order Fabales; family Fabaceae; genus Lupinus; species Lupinus angustifolius. Next base: position 20,823,241 of record NC_032019.1, on the reverse strand, counting down.
ACATTATGGGACAATAACAATATAAAATTATAAATTTTTTTTTCCTTAATCAATAGCTTTATCGTTATTTTATATATTGTTGGAATTGATTTTCCTTAATCAATAGCTTCATCTTATTTTTTAGTTGAATTGATTTTGATAATTTTATAATGCATAAGGATGAAATTATAAAATAAAAAAAAATGTGGATAACTATTTAAAAATAAAAAGAATATGGTTACCTATGCAATATTAAAATATAATGTTAATATAGCAATATTAAAATAGTAATAATATGAATCATAACATATTGCTTATAGTTATTATAGAGTCAAATACTAATAATATGTATTTTTATACTAATATTATTTTAGAATCAAATAATGAAATTATAAAGTTATTGATTATTTTTTTTAATTAATAGGATACTACTAACTATATCATGTTATGTATGTGTAAAAGCAATGTTGGAAAAGTTGAGTCAGATGTTAAATCAGAAGAGGTCTCATATTAAGTTTAACCGGTTTAAACAGTTAAACCATATGGTCTGACCGAATTATTTTATACATAATTAATAATTTTATCTTAAAAAATATAATTATGTGTAAATGTAAAGTCTTATATAATTAATAATCATGTATAAGGATATTAAATTAACATATCTTCATGTTTTTTAATTGAACCTTTCGGTTTACTTCTCAAGTTAATGCGGTTGAACCAGGTTTAACACAATCGAACCAGAATTTCCCCGGTTCAAAGCGGTTCAACCTTCATTTGGTCAAGACTGCAAATCAAAGTCGTTTTTAAGTCCGATCAGCGGTCAGACTAGTCTAACGGTCAAGTCTAGTCTGATTCTCATAACACTGATAAAAAGAGAAGCGAACCGACTCTGTTGAAGTTTACTCTCAACCATCAATGTCTAAAAACTAATCAATTACTTTGATGTTGGACTATTGTAGCCACCAGGAACAACTAAATTAAACTATTATCATATCAAGGAGAATAAGTCACCTTTCAAGCTTCCACTAACTAGGTAACAACAAAGTCATTCTATCTTAGTCTATTAAATAAATACGTAAAGTTATTCAATAATATTTGCAACTAAAATGGAATTCATGAAGAAAGAAAACAAGTAAAAAACCTAGGCTCAAGATATTGGTTTTTGCAAGAACTATTGTAATAATTTTAAGATCATATAAAAAATTTCAGGCATAATAACTTTCTTTTAATTATTGTCAAAAAGATCTCAATGCATAATGATAGACTACAAAATAAATTTGTTCACACAAAATAACTTCCTTCAAGTACTTTATCAAATTCTCAGCACTTTCTTCAACAAAGTTAATTGACCCATATAAACCTACTCACCCATATGAAAAATCACATAGAAGTACATCTTGAAATGTAATGATGGTGTACTTTAATAGTAGAGTCTGTAATCCAAAACACAACAACTAATTTGCCATCATGATTTACAAATCCATGGTAGATTTTGTTGTTGTGTATATCATAAACTTTGTTTGTGTATTCATTTATGTTCCTTAAATTTGTTATTTTTACATTGGCAGTTGTTGAGAATTTTCGCACTAATCTCTTTATTATTCAAATTACTCACATGTAATGAATTACAAACAATTATGTAGAAACAAAAATTTTGAACTGAAGTTTAATTTATTGAGATTCAACATAAAAAATGTTAGTTATGTCGTTAAGATTTATTACTTTAAATTGTTCATTTACATTTATTTTTTGCTTTTATATTATAATTATTTTGACTTACATGACTATTTGTTGTTTCAACTCATACAAGTGCTACAACTTTAATATTTATATTGTATTATTAAATTAATACATGTTTATGTTTAACTAACAACTTGAGTCTTACTAACGGGCGTTGGTTCAAGTAGTACATGTTTGATTCCCACAAGTATCCTCGCACTAGAGACAATCATGTTCGAACCGGAAACATCCACAAGTATCCCACACGTATCCTCGCACTAGAGACAATCATGTTCGAGCCGGAAATATCCACAAGTATGTGAAGCTAACTCTCCCTGCAGATACTTTTCCGTCCACAGGACTCGAACCCGAGACCTTGCTTATCTTAAGGGGAATCAAGCATGTACCACTTTAACCAAAGCCCGTAGGTACTGTGTTAAACACTTCAAACCAAACTTCCCAAACCTAACTGCAACCAAAATTCCCAAACCTAACTGCAACCGAAACACATCACAAATCCTCTTACACTTTCCTCTTCAACTCTCTCCCATGGCGTCGCAAGCCAGAAGAGGCGGAGTCTCTCTCCCAGAAAGACCAAACCATTCAAAGAGCGACCAATCACTCTCTCTCATCACCAAAATCACCCGTTCTCCCATCGTTTCTCGCGGCAAACAAGCCGCCGGCGACGCCTCCTTCGTCGCCAAAAAGCTCCTCAAAAGCACCGGAAAGGCCGCATGGATTGCCGGAACCACCTTCCTTATCCTCGTCGTCCCTCTGATCATTGAGATGGACCGCGAGCAGCAGTTCAATGAAATCGAGCTCCAGCAGGCCAGTATTCTTGGTACAGCTGCCATCGCGGCGCCACAATCCGCTAAGTGAAACCTCAGGTCAGCTCATATTGCCTCAATTGATTGGTATCTCGTATATGTATGTGATTTTGAGTCGGAGAGTGAATGATTTAGCTCTGGTTCTGTTCTAGGGTTTCGGATTATAATAATTTTATGTTAGTGGTATCACATTGGTGGAACTTTGTTTCCATTTAGTTTTGTGTATTTTATTAATAAATTTTATTTAATTTAGCTCTGCGTTTCACTTTATTGTTCATTTTGAACATGAGAAGTGGCATGATGACATAATGATTATTATTGTTATATGGTGTTAGCCCTGTCATTTTTGGATTGATCATGTTTGCTATAATGCCCTTATTGAACTACAGTTATTAAGGGTTTTGACTAGTTGCACCAGTTTCACATTGAAAATGAAGCTGAATCCCTCGTGTTCTGTTTTTGTAATTAGGTGTTATCTGGAATGGAACTGTGTCTTTTCTGTTTAGGAGGTGGAGTAAATAATCAAATTGGACATCTAAAGGTTTTGGACGTCAATTTAGTAATTCAGTGTAAACAATGAGTGCCTAATTGATGCCCATGTTAGACGATGAAGGGCCAAATTGATGTCCAAATTATAAAGTGAGAATAATTTACCCTTTGTTTATGTTTGTGCTTAATCTCTCTATTTGCAACTTTTACGATCAGCTCTAACTACAATGCTTGGAATTGGTGTTTAATTCAGAAAGGAAAGCTGAGAGAGTAGAGACTTGTCACATTTAGGCATGATGAGCTCAATTTTTTTTTATTGACTTGGACTCTTGGAGCATTCTAGTGCTGTTCAATTCTTTTGCTATACACAGAAACATAAACTAGCGTGTTGGGTTGAATCAATTGATAGTAAACTTCAGTGATCATCTGAAACTATGGGCAACTCTATAATTACTGACCACTCATTGGTTTTGCTTTAAAAGTTTAATGATCATGGTGGAATTTGGATATGTACATTCATTATAAATGGCTAAGTCTTGTCCAGACTGTTTTCGTATGCTGTCACAAAGTTTCCCATCTGGCTTTGTTTTCAGATGCTGTCACAATGCTTCGTATCTGATATTTGGGTGAAATTGCAGGATCCATTTGTTTCCCCTTATATTCTATCTAGCCTTGGTAAACCAATTACTATGTCCTCCAGTTATGGGAGTGTGTTGCCCTTATTATGATGGGCTTAGTACACCCTCTTACCTGTATCATATAGTTTATTCCTATTTCTGAGTTTCTGTTGGTTTCCCTTTTATTAGGTAGGACTGCCCAACCTCTCTCTAATGACATAATGTCCAACAAAGGATAAGAGTAATTTCTTTGATACTCAGGATGCTCATCCTCATCTGCCTGAAGAACATTTTGATAAAAATCTTTTATCGTTTTCTGGAGTTGCTGTTTGTCGTCTCTCTAATCTCCATCAGAGTTACATATCATAATAATCTTATTTCTCCTTATATTGATGACTTTCAAGTGATAGTAATATAATAAATATTACTGTCACCATGATTAATCCATTTAGAATGAGATTTTTATATACCACAAAAGCTCTTCTCAGTACAAAGTAGCAGTCAAATCATCCTGAATATCCTTCAGACGAGAAAGAAATCCACTTATAGAATGGCAATGCTGAACTTTCCATTGAACACCTACAAGTCCTGCTAGGGTATTCTTCTTCCTTCTCCGAATGTGTCAAAAGGTGTTAGCATTCCACTCACAACACACTCTCCATTGTAACTATTTTATAGGCTAATTGCAAAGATGTTGACCAACATCTCTTACTCCTCCTTAAACATGCCATATGTTAGCCACACACCCAAATCTAAAAGGTCGGGTACAACCCCTATCTTACTCATCACTTAACATTGTTATTGAATGATGCTGATAAGAGAATCACGATGTAGAAATAACCTTAATTGTTGCCTAAGTAAATCTAACTCTCCTATAGTTGTTGCATAAAGCATGATCCAAATGTTCAAAATTGCACGAAACCATATCCATTAGTTTGCACTTGTTAATTTTGTTGATAAAGTCCACACCTCCTAAGTTTGGTTGGAACCCCAGCTTTCTTCTCACTCTGATTTGCAATATCATTAAAATCACCCACCAGTAGCCCATGCCCCTGAACAGATTGATATAATATTGGGAAGTAAGTCTCGTATTGCTTATCTTAGTGGCTCAGGAGTGGTTTAATTACATGTTAGATTATTTTACTTATTGCCCATTGGTTTTGAGATACAACCTTAATAGATAACAATTCCAAATTTTGCCATTAATCACTTCCAAATTAGGAAAATAATAGGATTAGTTTTCCCTAGTATGTGAATAAAAAGTGAGCACTTACAGAAGCAATAGAGAAACTTTTAACGTAGAAAAACTTTCCCAACTTGAAAGTAAAAAACCATGACACCTAATGCATAAAATGTTTCCACTGAAAGAGGCCTGTCTTACTCAGAGGTTCTAGTATGTTAGGCAATGAAGGACCAAATTGATGTCCAAAGTATAAAGTGGGAATAATTTACCCGCTGTTTATGTTTGTGCTTAATCTTTCTGTTTGCAACTTTTACGAGTAGCTCTAACTAAATGCTTGGCATTGGGGTTTAATTCAGAAATGAAAGATGAGAGACTAGAGACTTGTCACATTTAGACATGATGAGCTCAATTTTGTTTTTTATTGACTTGGAGCGCTCTAGTGCTGTTAAATTCTTTTGCTATACACAGAAACATAAACTAGAGTGTTGGGTTGAATCAATTGATAGTAATCTTCAATGATCATTTTAAACTAGGGGCGACTCTATAATTACTGATCACTCATTTGTTTTGCTTTAAAAGTTTAAGGATCATGGTGGAATTTGGATACTGTACATTCATTATAAAAGATTAAATGGCTAAGGCACGTCCAAACTGTTTTCCAATGCTGTCACAAAGCTTCCCATCTGATTTTGTTTTCAGATGCTGTCACGATGCTTCGTATGTGATATTTGGGTGAAATTGTAGGATCCATTTGTTCCCCTTTATATTCTATCTAGCTATAGTAAACCAATTACTATGTCCTCCCTCCAGTTATGGGAGTGTATTGCCCTTTTGATGATGAGCTTAGTAGGCATCTATAACACCCTCTTACCTGTATCATATAGTTTATTCCTATTTCCGAGTTTCTGTTGATTTCCCTTTTATTAGCATTGTGAAAAACGAGAGTATCATTGACACAACTTGGAGGTATTATGAGTCTGTACTCTGATTGACAAGCCACCGAGATTCACAAAGGTTGCATAGAGCATGATGAAGAACACAAGGATTGAAGGTTTGTGATAAAAAACATAAGGATTCACAATTTGTGATAAGGCTCAGAATACAAAACATAGTCCAAGCTCTTTCTCATGTGCCTTTGGATGAATTCCTTTAAATTTTTTTTTTCTCTTTGCGTTCATTATTGAAATTCCTAACATGATCAATTAAGGAAAGATCATCAACAAACATAAACATAAAATGAGACACTTCTAAACCAGTTCTGCCCATCTTCCACATGCCTCCACTTACCCTCATCTATAGCTTCAGAGATTTAAGTGAGAGACCACAGAGACTCTTAGCCATGGCATCCCTCATGCCCTGATAAGAATAGAATGGGAAATCATCTAGAACAGGCACTTTTCATGACCCCATACAAAAGTAGCATTTTACCTCCAAATCAGAGACAGGACTGCCCAACCTCTCTCTGATGACATAATGTCCAACAAAGGATAAGGGTAATTTGTTTGATACTCAGGATGCTCATCCTCATTTGCCGTAAGAAAATTTTGATAAAGATCCTTAAGACGAAGTAGCAGCCTAATCATCCTGAAGATCCTTAAGACAAGAAATAAATGCAATTATAGAGCGACAATGCTGAATCTTCCATTGAGCACCTACAAGTCTTGCTAGGATATTCTTCTTCCTTCTCTGAATGTGTCTAAAGGTGTTAGCATTCCACTTACATTACCACCCTCCATTGTAACAATTTTAGGCGCATTGCAAAGATGTAAACCAACATCCCTTACTCCTCCTTAAACATGCAATGTGTTGGCCTCGCACCCAAATCTAAAAGGTAGTGACAACCCCTATCTTACTCATCATTTAACATAGTTATTAAAGGACGCTGATAAGATAATCACGCTGTAGGGATAACCTTAATTGTTGCCCAAGTAATTCGAACTCTCCTATCCTTGTGGCATAAAACACGATCCAAATGTTCAAAATTGCACGGAAAACCCATATCCATTAGTTTGCACCTGTTAATTTTGTAGATAAAGTCCACACCTCCTCGAGTTTGGTTGGAACCCCAACTTTCTTCTCACTCTGATTTGCAATATCATTAAAATCATCCGCCACTAGCCAACGCCCCTGAACCGATTGAGATAATGTTGGAAAGTTAGTCTCATATAGCTTATCTTATTAGCTCAGTAGTAGTTTAAATACATGTTAGATTATTTTACTTATTCCCCATTAGTTTTGAGATACAACCTAATATATAACGCTTCCAAATTTTGCCATCAAGCATTTTTGACATCCCATTAGGAAAATAATAGGATTAATTTTCCCTAGTATGTGGATGAAAAATGAGCACTTGCGGAAGTAATAGAGAAGATTTTTACGTGGTAAACTTTCCCTACTGAGAAGTAAGAAACCATGACACCTAATTCATAAAATGTTTCCATGAAAGAGAACTATCTTACTATGAGGTTCTAGTATTTGGAACACATTCTCATCCAACTAGGATGGATATCTTTCTACTATCTCATTAGGATTTGTCTCTCATGGGCTTTGTTGCTCTAAGGTTATGTTTTGGAGTTATGAGAGAAAAGGAAAGAGAGAGATCAAAAGGCTAGGAATGGGGAGAAAGGGAAGGGGAAATGAAGACAACTCTCTCACTTGTAGTATATAATATAAGAGACATAAGTTTTACCATGTTCTAAAACTCAACTCACAAACGTACCATAAAGCAATAGGACTTGCAATATTAGGCCATAATAGTTATTTATGAGAGACACTTTTATTTGGAAATGTGATTTGGTACATACATGTATATGTTTGGGAGTTATGATAGAAATGGAAGGAGAGATCAAATAGCTAGGAAGGAGGAGGAAGAGAAGGGGAAAGGAAGATATCTCTCCCTTGTAGTATATATAATATAAGGGACATAAGTCTTACCATGTTCTAAAACTAAACTCATCCAAATAGGATGGATATCTTTCTACTATCTCATTAGGAAGACAATTCTCTCCGTTGCTTGGGAGTGTGAATTTTAGATAGGGGAGAGTAAACTGATGATATGTTAGAATATTTTTATTTTTCCTTTAAAAATGTAATTAACAATAAGAAATAAAAAATAATATATAATTATATAATTTTACTAAAATATGTAGGTTTTTTTTAACATTTTGTCGCCACAAAAATCCAAATTGGGGGAACTATAAAATAGACACATGGAAGGTTGTAGAGGGTTTGAGAAACCCTCCAAAATCTTCAACTCTCCCTTGTTTTGGAGTATGAAATTTAGATGAGAGATAGTAAACTAATAATGATAATGTAAGAATATTTTTTATTTTCCTTTAAAAATGTAATTAACAATGAGAAATGAACAATAATATATAATAATATAATATTACTAAAAAATATTTAAGTATTCTAACATTTTATCGCCAAAAAAATCATAAATTGATGGAACTTTAAAAATAGACACATAAATGGTTATAGAGGGTTTGAGAAACCTTCCAAAACGTTTCCATCTCCTTCATCCAACTCCCAAGCATGAGGAAGGCTTTTGAAAGTCATCTCTTCCCGTCCCTTCCGAAACCACACTCTTAAACAAAACCTAAAACTTGGAGTTTGGTGTAATTTGCTCTCACCGAGGAGCTCTGTTCATAGGCACTAGGCAGGTTGCATTGTTGTAGAGCTTTCTTGAGTTCCACTCTAAACCTATTGACTTCCACTCCATGTAACTGGCCATGTTCTCCAAGTTATTGGTCTTGCCCTCCTACTCTCCAAGTAAATTCGTCCTTCTCTCAAGTAACTTGTGCTTATATCTCATGCAACACATTGTTAGTTAGACTTGTGTGCATCGACCTAAAGAACCAATAATCTTCATCAAGAAAAGCTTTCTTCAAATGAAGACACCATAAATCTTTTGGAAAAAAGAGAGAAATTTGGATGTGACTCTCTTTTCAAGCAGCGACAATGCCTGAAAATGTCTTACAGATGACATATGTTCTTTGCTGGAAGATTGGGAATTGAGGACAGATGGTCGGGAACTAATGATGAATGAACGGGAAAGTGTGGGAGAGCATGAGACTTGGTCGGATGATCATCTGGACCCGTCGGGGGAGGTACCTGAATAGGTTCTCTGACCGGGATGGAACAATTGCCCCCAGTCTACCAGGTTAGTCGGGGATGATCGAGCTGGTGGACTATAAGAATGGGTTGGAGAGATGTAGGTTACGACCTTATGACTGGAATAGAATAGTTGCCCCTAGTCGACGAGGTCGAGCCAGGGATGGTTGAGCTTGTGGACTATACGGGTGAGTAGAAGATATAGGCTATGTCTGGGAATGGCTTAGGGACTAGGGGTAGGTCATGATAGTTATCCGTTTCTAGGTTGACATGTGGAGTATTAATGGCGTTCCTTGTGATGATAATGGATACTCAATCGTTGTGTCAGCTCGTTTCAGTTTTGTCGTTTGAGTTTCTACGCTAACGTTAGATTGTTCTTAAGTGACTTTGGACGGGCGAATTTGCGTTTCGAGTTGGGCCTCTAGGGAGACTTGGGCTTGGGTCTTCCCTATAAATAAGGGTTTCTTCTTCCCGTATTCTTCATTGTATCTTCTTGCCAACCTTTCAACCAACTATTGAATCCAGGCGCATCTTTTCTATCTAGAAGTCTTCTTTCATCCAAGCTTTTTTAATCGGTAATTCCTCTTCTTTTCTTCATTTTTCTTTTAATTATGACTGGCGGAGAATCTAGCTCCGATGATTTGGAGATCTTGCATGGTCCCCCGTCGATCTTTACGTCCCCGAGTCTCCATCATCAAAGGCATTGGTCTACACGAGGGCAACCTCGACGGTTATCTTTATCCGCCCTCTTGCGTGACGTGATGGTGGGAGGTAATAGGAGCGAGGCTATCGTCCTGGACTGGGCAGCCTTTTGTAAGAAGTGGGGTCCGATCTTGGATGCTATATCCAACTCGGAGTCTGACACTTCTTCTGATGATAGGTTATCTATGGGGAGGAATTTCGCCGACCGTGCTGACCAATATACACTTCCACCTGAGATGACGGGTTCAAAATCTCCTTATTGGTGGTTGACCGAGAGGTCATAGGGAGCCCTTCCTTCTATACATCGGATAAGCAACCCCAGGTTGAGTTGTTGGCCTACCCTACCGAGGGCATCAGATGGCGTAGTCCAACGAAGAATGAGTGCGTTTGTCAGGATATTTTCCTGGAGTACAATGACCGCCATAGTTTCTATATGTACGAGTACTTCTGCCGTCATATTGGGGTGAAGGTTCCTTTCGATGACTAGTCAACCCATGTGTTGCAGCACCTTCAAGTGGCCCCTTCCCAACTTCATCCTAATTCCTGTGGGTTCATATGGGCTTTCAAGATTTTTTGCGAGGTCATGGAGCGTCCGTGCACGCTCCGTCTTTTCTTCTAGATGTTCCGAGTGGGACACAGTTCCAATAAAGACGAGAGTGACGCAGGCTGGCGCGGGTGGACCTCGCTTCAATCTGCAAATAGGCATGCTTTCTTCTAGGCGTTCGAGGGATCAGTCAAAGGGTGGAAATTTGGGTTCTTCCGGGTAAAGGTTGTAGGCGAACAACACTCGTGGGCATATGGTCCCAACAGGCAAACCCGATTCCCTTTGTCTTGGAATATGGGAATCCATCAGAAACCGGCGTCTAGGGGATCATATTTTTTAGGCTGAAGTTGGTGAGCATCTGGGTTTACGAATGTAGGGTGCATATATCATCTCATATTTTACATTGTTTGTCCGATTTTAATGTCCTTTTATCTTCCTTTCAACAACTGCTATGTGTGATCAATCTGACCGGTCAAGTCTGCTGAGGAGGGCTGCCTTGAAGAGGAAGAGTGCATAGATCACTAAAAATGCGAGGTTTTACTCACCTACCAATGTTGAATCTTCTCACGGGGAGTCATCTGTACCGATGATTTTTGTGCCTCCTTCTAAGCCCGAGGCGGTGGCCGTGCTTACTCCGGTTGATGTCTACCAGGTTGACCTTACTGGGGAAGAAACTGTGCTCGAGGGGGCCCTTGATCCTAGCTCGGAGGGGCATACTAGGGGGAAGATCCCTGGTAGTGGTAAAGGGTTTCTTTCCTGTATCGGGTTCCTAAGGCGGTGGAGACTGGGCTACCCAACCCCGGGGTAGTGGAGAAGATGGATTCTCTGCCCTTGTTAGACCTTCTAAGGAAGGTTTGGGAGGTCGGGGTCTTGGCTGCTTCCATGACCAAGTATCTCAAAGGTGATGGAGTGTTGGCTACCTAGGTCGATGAGGATACTTTGGCCAAGCTCCAAGAGCAGCACTCAGATGAACTCCATGATGTGGAGAAAAAGTACCTTCAGGTGCTGAAGGTTCAAGGTGAGCAGAACCTGACTGTTGGTGAGCAGCTGTCAGCGATGACCCTCCAACTTCAAGAGGCTCTGGATGTTGCGCTGCAAGCTCAGGCCGACATGGTATCTGTCCAACGGAAAATCGGGGACCTATGTGGTCGTCTTGACCGAGCTGAAGGGATATGCACCATCTAGAGACGAAGTTGCAGCTGGCCGACGAGCAGGATGAGATGAACAAGGGGGACATTGTTCGGTTAACCGAAAAGTTGGCCCAATTGAAGGCGTCTTATCAGGACTTGGAGGAAGATGTCGTTGCTGCAACGAATGCAGGATGGGATAATGCATTTGCTCAGGCACGGTTGGTTCTTCCGGATCATGACTAGTCTTGGACCCAGATTGATGCGTCAGTTACTCTTGGGGGGGAGTTGGTTGCCGATGATGGTGAAGGCCCGATGAAGCTTCCGGTCCCGGGTAGGACTTAGCGGGCGATGATTATGGGTTTAATGCATTGAAAATGTAATGTTTTTAGTTATCTATACTATCCCCGCTTGTCCTGTTTACATATTGCCTTTGGTCGTCTGTACTATCTGCTTAATAAACTTGAAACTGTCTAATAATTATCAAGGCTGGACTGACCGAGTAATTAACCTAATGGACTTGAAACTGTTAATCAATTAACAAGATTGGACTGACCGGGTAATTAACCTAATTGACTTGAAACTGTTAATCAGTTAACAAAACTTGATTGACCAGGTAATTGACTTAATGAACTTGCCACTGTTTAATTAACAAGGCTGAATTGACCGGGTAATCAACCTAATGAACTTGCAACTGTTTAACAACCAACAAGGATGGATTGACTGGGTAACCAACCTAATGGACTTGAAACTGTTAATCAAATTAACAAGGCTGGATTGACCGGGTAACCAACCTAATAGACTTGAAACTGTTAATCAATTAACAAGGCTGGATTGACCGAGTAACCAACCTAATGGACTTGAAACTGTTAATCAACTAACACGTCTGGATTGACCGGGTAACCAACCTAAGGGACTTGAAACTGTTAATCAATTAACAAGACTGGATTGACCGGGTAACCAACGTAATGGACTTGAAACTTTTAATCAATTAACAAGGCTGAATTGACCGGGTAACCAACCTAATGGACTTGAAACTTTTAATCAATTAACAAGGCTGGATTGACCGGGTAACCAACCTAATGGACTTAAAACTGTTAATCAATTGACAAGGCTGGATTGACCGGGTAATCGACTTAATGACCTGGTTACCATCGTTTCGATTCATATTTTTGCAGGGTTTGTTGATGGCAACCTAGAGGATTTGGTCTTGTCTTGAGTTTACGAATTTAACCGCCATCGAAGGGGGACTGGCCCATGCCTCCAAGAGGTATACTGATGGCGACCCATAGGACTTGGTCGTGTGTTGGGTTTATGAATTTAATCGCCATCGAAGGGGGACTAGCCCATGCCTCCGAAGGGTATACTGATGGCGACCCAGAGGACTTGGCCCTGTCTTGGGTTTATGAATTTAACCGCCATCAAAGGGGGACTTGCCCATGCCTTCGAGGGGTATATTGATAGCGACCCAGAAGACTCGGTCTTGGCTTGGGTTGGCGAATTTGAACCGCCATCAGCGGGGGACTGGCCCACGCCTCCGAGGGGTGTGTTGCTGGTGACTAGGAGGATTTAGAAAGACGTCTGAATAACACCTCGTTAACATATAAGTGGGATTCAGTTACATCATTTTGCTCAGTCGTATAAAGGTCTGGCACGGGGTTTACATTGTCAAGCATAAAATTTTCGAAGATTTGTTGCGTTCCAAGTATGGGGGATTTCCTTCCCTGCTTGGTCTTCGAGCTTGTAGGCCCCTTTGTCAATCTTGCTACTTACCCGGTACGGTCCTTCCCAATTGGGTGCAAGTTTGCCCTTTGTTTTTCCGACGTCAGCTCTCCTGAGTACTAAACTGTCTGTTTTAAAGTCTCGTTGTACTACTGCTCAGTTGTATTTCTAGGTGGCTCTCTGTTCGACGGTGGTTTCTCTAATTTTGGCTCGGTCTTTCTTCTCTTCGATCTAGTCTAAGTCGTACTTTAAGATGGTCGAATTGGCGGCTTCATCGAAGTGTGCTGTTCACCATGTGGGTTCGCCGATCTCTACTAGGATCATAGCCTCAGACCCGTAAGTAAGGTTGAAAGGAGATTCCTTGGTAGTGGAGTGAGGAGTTGTACGATAAGCCTAAAGGACATGATGCAACTGTTCCGACCAGGCTCCATTAGCTTCTTGCAATCTTCTTTTTATCTCACTGAGGAGGAATTTGTTGGCTGCTTCTGCCTGACCATTTGTTTGAGGATGGTCAACTGAAGTGAAATGTTGTTTGATGTGGAGGTCTGTCAACAGTTCTCTAAAATTCCGGTCAGAAAACTGAGTTCCATTGTCAGTGACTGCCGCGACGGGTATCCCGAACCTTGTTATGATATTTCTCCAAGTGAACTTCCACATGTTGGCTGCCGTGATGTTGGACATGGGTTCAACTTCAATCCATTTAGTGAAGTAGTCGACCACCACTATCATAAATTTAAGTTGTCCGATTGCTGGTGGGAATTGTCCCAAAATATCCATACCCCATATGCAGAAGGGCCATGGGGTCATTGTTGTTGTGAGCTCTTCGGGGGGAGCCTTGTGGAGGTCGGCAAACAATTGGTAGGGTGTACACTTCTTAGTGAATTCGGAGGCGTCTTTGTCCATGGTCGACCAATAATACCCAGTTCGGAGTATCGTTTTGGTGAGTGATGTCGTGCCGAGGTCTTGACCACAACTTCCCTCGTGGATTTCTTAAAGAACGTACTGAGCCCTATCGGGGCCGAGGCATTTGAGCATGAGAGTAGAAAAGCCCTGACGATACAAACAACCCTGTACCATGGTGAACATGAGGAATCTCTGCCTGTCTTTCTGATCTGCTGGTAGGTCGCCATTGGTTAAGTACCTGATGATCGGGACGTTCGAGTCGATCGGGATCTGTGCTTGCTCGATAGCCATGACACTGGACTGTAGGATTGTCCCTTGAATTACTAATCTGTTGTTACCCAGGCTCTTCGTGCTTGCTAGTTTGGACAGGATGTCAGCCTAGATATTCTGCTCCCTTGGGACATGTTGTATGGAAGCCGTTTCAAACTTGCCCATGAACTCCTTAACCTTGGCTAGGTACTTTCCGAGTAACACATCCTTTGTCTGATAGACCTGTATAATCTGAGAGACTGCGAGTTGGGAATCACTACAAATGGAGACTTTCTCAGCCCTGACTTCCCTGGTCAACTCCAAATAGGCAATGCATGCTTCATATTCTACTTAGTTAATTGATGCGGGAAAGGTGAAGGTCAACGAGTGTTCGATGGTCATCCCCTGGCTGTTATCCAATAAAACCCCTACTCCACTGCCTTGGGGATTGGATGAACCGTCAACATATATGGTCCATATTTGCTCGAAATTACCTAGTTGTGTGATCAATTTGGCAATGAAGTCGAACATGACTTGGCTTTTGATAGCCGTCCTGGGTTCGTGTCGTATATCTAATTGGGTTAGTTCAATAGGCCAGGAGATGATCCGTCCGACCAGCTCAGGCTTGTGCAAAATTTGGCGGATAGGTTGATTGGTTCTGACCACCACCGGATGGGATTGAAAATATTGTCGCAACCGTCTTGTTGCCACCAAGAGGGCGTAAGCGACCTTTTATAACTTCTGATACCTGAGCTTTGGGCCTTGTAATGCTTTGCTGGTGAAGTACACTAGGTGCTGACCATCTTCACTTTCTCTGATTAGGGTGGTGCTACGCTCCCGTCTGTTATTGCCAAGTAGACGTATAGTGTTTCGGCAGGTACATGCTTTGAAAGCACGGGAGTGGTAGCTAGATATTGTTTGAAAATTTGGAAAGCTGATTCGCAATCTTCCGACCAAGTAAAGTTATTGCTTTTTTTGAGAAGTTGGAATAGTGGAAGGGAATGCTTGGCGGATGCTGGAAGGAATCTGGCCAAGGCTGCCAATTGCCCATTAAGTTGCTGAACTTCCTTAACCGATCTTGGGTTGCGCATGTTGATGACTGCTTGACATTTTGTTGGGTTGGCTTAAATACCCCGGCTTGTTAACAAAAATCCTAAAAACTTGTCGGCTTCGACTCCAAATGTACATTTTTCCGGGTTGAGGCATAAATTAAACTTATGCAGTCGGTCGAAGACG
Organism: Lupinus angustifolius; assembly: GCF_001865875.1. NCBI lineage: Eukaryota > Viridiplantae > Streptophyta > Magnoliopsida > Fabales > Fabaceae > Lupinus > Lupinus angustifolius. Next base: position 20,807,831 of record NC_032019.1, on the reverse strand, counting down.
ACATTTAGGATACTCACATGATCCTCCGTTGGCAGACTCTTGGTGATCATATTGTCCATGTAGACTTCCATGTTCTTCCCAATCTGATCTCCAAAAATGGTGTTCATCATCCTCTAGTATGTAGCCCCCGCATTTTTCAAATGGAACGACATGACCGTATAATAGTAAGTCACCTTGTGTGTAATGAAGGTGGTCTTGTCTTAGTCTGGGGGGTACATGGGAATCTGGTTATACCCTAAATAAGCATCCATAAATGACAGGAACTGATACCCAGAAGAATTGTTAACGAGATGATCGATATTCGGAGGGGTATGGATTCTTTGGGCACACTTTGTTCAAGTCTGTGTAGACTACACACATCCGCCACTTCCTAGATGATTTTTTGACCAGCACGACGTTTGACAGCCAAGTCGTATATGTTATTTCTCAGATGAAGCCCACCTATAGTAATTCTAAGATCTTTTGAGTAACCTCGGTTACTTCGTCGGCGCCCATATTTCTTTTCTTTTGAGCCACCGATCTTGCTCCTGGGTTTGCCGTCAGGTGGTGGCATGCAACAAAGGGATCTATTCCGAGCATATCCGCAACGGACCAGGCAAAAAGATCTTTGTTGGTCTTCAGGCATTTGATCAGTTTTGATCTCCGAGCTTCGTTGAGAGTTGAGTCGATATACACCAGATTTTCTTTCAAGGGGCCGAGTTGAAGGGAGGTTTTATCTCCTTCTGGCTGAGGTCGTAGGTCTTCTATATCTGCCCTGACATCTAACTCCTCCAAGTGCACGCCTCACTGTTTTTCCTTAGGGGGTGGTGTTCGTGTTGAATTTTGATTTGGTCGAAGGCTCATCTGATAACAACTTCTTGCGCTATGTTGATCTCCCCTAACTGTGCATACTCAGAGGTTAGAGGAGAGAAACTTCATGCAGAAGTGTGGAGTGGAGACTATTGCTTCGAGATGGTTGAGTGTTGGTCGACCGAGTATGGCGTAGGCCGAAACATAGTCGATGACCAGGAACTTTATTTGAATTGTCCGGGTCAGAGGGTGTTCCCCGACAGTCAGCCATATATTAACATAGCCCCGGGGGTGATTCCTTGTCCACTGAAACCGACAAGTTGTCCTTCATATGGCAAGAAGTATCTGTCTTTGAGTTCCATTTTTGTGAACAGGTCTTGAAACATGATGTCCGTCAAACTACCTTGGTCAACAAATAAGCGTCCCACCTTTTTATTATTCATTTTAGCGGTGATGACTAGGGGATCGTCATGACCGCAGAAGACGCCTTAATAATCACGATCGTCAAAGGAGATTGGGGGTGTTTCCTGGTGGCCCTGATATTGGTGGGGTTTTTGGACAATTGATTGCATTATCTCCCGGACATATCTTTTCTGAGCTGACCTGGATGTACCATCGGCAGCGAATCCACCGGATATGGTGTTGATGTCCTTTGGGCTCTGTTGTCGCCTATTGTTGGAGCGATACTGGTCTCTCCGGTCTCTATTCGGAAGGCGTTCCTGATGATGATTTGGGGGGAACATCTTTCAGGAGGACTGGATCGACGTAGAGGTGATGATCGTTCTTGGCGGGCCCGATCTATAAATTTTCGTAGATGTCCGACTTGTATCAGGTCTTCGATAGTTTCCCTCAGCTGTGTACATTCCTCTGTTACATGGCCAAAGAGGGTGTGGAAGTCACAATATTTGGAGGGGTCTTGGGTCCCTAATCTCCTGCTTGGATTGGGTTTGGGGAGCTGGGCTAAGTGGGTGGCAATAACTTCTTGCAAAATTTTAGTTCTGCTAGCATTGAAGGGGGTGTAAGAGGAGTATTTGGGGTTTTTTGGGTTGTCGGGGTGGATCATCTCGAGGGTGTTAGTATGTTTTTGGGCGTTTGGTTTCCTGTGAGGGGGTTGGTATTCTCTATGGTTGATGGGTGGGTAGTTAGGATGGATTTCTTCTAGATTGATGAATTGTTGAGCCTTAGATCAGAGTTCTTCCATTGTGAGTTTGAATATTTAGCCAATTCTTGCCTGAAGAGGCCATCCTGTCACCAAGATATGTACCGCCACCTCCGGGCTCAGAGTGCGAACCTTCATGGCCGCCGAGTTGAATCTGTCTAGGTAAGCTCGAAGGGGTTCATGTGACTCATGCCGTATACCAGACAAGGTGTAAGAAGAGCGAGGTTGCTCTTTGCTTGCTGTGAAGCGGATGTTGAATCCGTTGGCGAGAGTGGCCCATTGGTCGATGCTGTTTGATGCGAGCCGGGTAAACCACAACAGAGCAACCCGTTTCAGAGAAAGGGGAATGCCCGACACATGATGGGGTTAGTGGCCCCATGGAACAATATTAAGGTTTCAAAGGCATCCAGATGATCATGTGGGTCACTTGTTCCATCGTATTGTTCGATGTTGCTTGGTCGGGTAAGATGTTTTGGGAGTGGTGAGGACATAATTGTGTCGATGAAGGGATGTCTTGCTCGTGGAGAGCTGTGGTCGTGTTTGGGGGGGGGGGGTGAGTTATCTTAGTGGTTTTCGTGTTTGAGGGAGCTACTAGTCTAGAGGCTTCAACAGATTCAGCAGAGTGCTCATCGACAACTGGCCACGAAGGTCCATTACTGGGTTATGGTCGATGTTTGCACAACTCGGCTAGTAGTTGGGCCTGTTGCTGGATAATTTGGCCTTGGGTCTGTATCATGTGGAGGAGTTGTTGGGTGGTGGGTGCTTCCGGAATGGTGTTTGGGAGATGACTTTGGCTGGCCTGGTGAGATGGTTGCACTGGTGCTGGAGGTTCAATGGAAAGGGTATCATGATTCGGGTTGAGTGGTTCTGCATGGCTAAGTGGTTGAACTTGGTTACGGGTGGTCACCATGTTGTAGGTAAGCTACAAATGACGCCAATGTTCTTTGCTGGAAGATCGGGAATTGAGGACGAATGGTCGGGAGCTGATGATGAATGAACGAGAAAGTGTGGGAGAGCAGGAGACTTGGTCAGATGATCGTCTGGACCTGTCAGGGGAGGTACCTATAAAGGTTCTCCGACGATCAAGTCAGTAATGTATTCTAGAGAGAGAAGAGAGGTAAATAAGAGAGAGGTTAGAGTAATAAGTGTAGCAATGAATGATAGAAAATGAGAATTAATTATACTTCATGTGTGGTCTCCTATTTATAGAGTGTTGTGAATGCGGAGTTGACATATGGTCATTGGTCAGCATCTAACGGGCATAAGGAACATACTCAGATCGTCCTTTCTTGTCCTACGAATCTACTCTGGTCGAATTGTCTGGGAAAGGCATAATGTGCAGGCGGCCTGACATGAGGTCTGTTATCTAACACAGAAGGTGGGTCAGCAGCGCATTAAATACTATGCCGTGAGCATTAAATGCTATACCGTGAGCATTAAATGTTCTGTCAGGAGCATTAAATGCTATGTTGGGGACTCTTATAGTTTCTCCCATGGGGAGCCTACTTAAGGCGGACAATGAAGGTTATGCGGGGCAATGAACGTTATGCTCAGGACCCATAGTCAATTGTCTGGTTATGACTGGGATGGAATAGTTGCCCCCAATCTACCAGGTTGGTCGGGGATAACCAAGCTGATGGACTGTAAGAATGGATTGGAGAGATGTAGGTTACGATCTTATGACCGGAATAGAACAACATCCATTAAAGCTCAACAATTGGAAATTCTTTTTGTGTTTAAAGGATCTGCCAGTGTTTCCACTTTAAGAACATGCAGATGATGCACATCAACTATTTCTTACAAAAAAAAATAAAGATAAAAAGCATTACTTCCCTGCTCCCGCTCCTCAACAATTAGGAAGCTTTTTTGATAAATGCTTATTTATAAATAAAAAATCTATATTCATAGTAACCTGTTCATCGTCCTCTTTCCCAAGTGAGTTATCTTTGAAACAATTTTCATATCTCGTAAAAGTTTAAATTGGGCTTGGGCGAGTTATCTTGCCAAGTACCATGTTCATTGAATTATTTTTTTGGTGGACGTACGAATTGAGGATACTATGCAAATTTACTTGGGTGGCTCGCATATTTAGTAAAAAAAAATTAATAGAGACTTTAATTGGGGTGAAAGACTTTATAATTAAAGATATATAATATATGCTAATGATGATAAACACTATTAACATATATAGTCAAGATTTTTCATGTAAAATCATTAAGAAGAAATACAAAATTAGAGCGGAAACGTTAGAAAATATGGTGAAATGAACATTATATCATCCTTTATCATGTATCTATCAACTCCATGTCCTTTGCTATTGTGTGCAAATGTATGTTCATAGTAGAACACTAGATTATTTGGTCTTCCAATTGTAGATCTTAGTCTTAGTTTTTCCTCTAATGGGATAAAGAGAATGAACTCTCATGTTGTGGTTCATGTTGTTGTGTGGTGTTGGTCTACATTTAGGAATGATAACCTCATATTTATAAAAAGTGCTTAACTTTCCATGAAAAGTGATGATATTTCATTCTCTTATTCCAATTTTGTTCATCATAAAATAGAAATAAGACTTTTAATATCCACACTATAATTTTTATGACAATTATGTCTATATACATATACCTTACTTAAATTAGATCACTTTAATTTAGTTACATAAAATAATGACCCTAAACATACTTAAACATTATATGTATGACTCAAAATTTCTTACATCATCTTCTTCCGTATGCAAACTAGACAGAATGCATAGATTCAATGACTCCAATATTTATTAAATATAAAAATTATTTTACTAAACAAATTGTGACTATTATATATTAGATATTTATTGTGCCACATGTTACAATCTCTATTGGAGCATCCTTGGTGTACAATTTCTTTAGTGCAACACTACAGAAGTGCATTAGTAGTGATGTGTCATTCCTTATAACGTTCATTTATTAATAAGTAAAGAGAATGAATGATATCTATTATCTTATTTTTTTAATATAAGAAAATGCAATAAACTTTATGATATTATCAAAATAGACATCTTCCATACATGACACTTGAATTTATCAGGGTTAAAATTGTAACAACAACTTTTTTACTATTTCTATTATATTATTAATATATTATTATTATATATGCTCCAGCAAAAAAGATGGTAATTTATGTCATGTTCTGAACTGCATTGAACAAAATTTATGGCAGGTTCTGAACAACAAAAAAGGTGGTAATTTGTTAAAATGTGTAATCAAGAAGTTAGTTAAGAGTAGCTAGAAGTTTTTAACTATAGATAGTTGGTTAAGTTGGTTAACCAATTATAGAAACTTGTATAAAAGATATGATTGAGGCATTATTGAAGTAAGAAAAATTCATTCATTAATTCCATTCCTCCTCCTCCTCCTCCTCCTCCTCCAAGCTTTAAGCTTTTCTTGTCTTTCTCATTCATAAATATCTCATTTTTCTTATTCATCAAAAAGACTTGTCAATGCCTCATACCATTTTAACATCAAAGGAGGTGGATATTGTAAGCATTATTATGTTTTGATATACAAAATAAATAAAATTTTGCTCTAAACCCTAACTATTATAAGAAATTGGGTAAATGTGGACTTCTTTCTGTAACAAGATCCACTTACTTTATGAGTAAATTTAAATTTATTCCACGTTTTAGTCATCAATTCTAGGAAAATCTAATGGTTTGAATTAGTTAATAGATTTAAAATATTATATTTGCCTAGAATTGATAAGAGATATTCCTCTCAAGATGAAGAATGGCTGAAAAACATACATAACTGATGTGTTATTTGTCCCTGAAATGAAAACAAATCTCATCAGTCTTGGCCAATAAGAATGGCTGAAAAACATACATAACTGATGTGTTATTTGTCCCTGAAATGAAAACAAATCTCATCAGTCTTGGCCAGTTACATGAAAGAGGTTTCTGTATGGAGTTGAATAATGAAGTTATGGAAGTCTATGACACTTCAAAGAGGAGAATCCTGTAAGCTCCACTATCAAGCAACAAGACATTCCAAGTCAAGTTGGGAATTCTGGACTCTTAATGCTTGAATGCAGAAACAACCTCAAATGAGTCTTGGCTTTGGCACGTAAGTATGATCGTCTCAATTATAGGGATCTTAGATTGCTAAGCACTAAGGAAATTGTCATAGGTCTGCCATAAATAAAACCACAAAACTTAGTTTGTGATAGTTGTCTAGCTAGTAAACAAGCCAGGAATTCATTCAGTAATCATACTCAAACTAGGGCTACTGACTTACTACATGTTGTATATTCAGATGTATGTGGGCCTTTTGAGGTTCCTTCACTAGGAGGAAACAAGTATTTTGTATCCTTCATTGATGAGTATAGCAAGAAGATATTGATATATCTCATCAAAGCAAAGAGTGAAGTATTTGATCACCTATGTAAGTTTAAGGCCTTGGCAGAAAGACAATCAGGAAGGCTTTTTAAAATTCTCAGAACTGATGGAGGGGGTGAGTTTACCTCAAGAGAGCTTGAAGATTTCTGTGTGGAGTATGGCATAATTCATGAAGTCACTGCTCCATATACTCCACAACACAATGGAGTGGTTGAGAGGAGAAATATGATTGTTATGAATATGGTAAGATGTATGTTGAAGTGCAAAGGCTTGCCTCATAATCTCTAGGGTGAGGCTGTGACCACAACAACTTATGTTCTCAATAGATGTCCAACTCAAGCTCTTGACAAACAAGTTCCTGAAGAGGTTTGGACTCGAAAGAAACAATCAGTGAAGCATCTGAGGGTGTTTGGTTCAGCCTGCTACAAGCATATTCCAAACCAAGTGAGAAAGAAATCGGATGACAAGAGTGAACTAATGATTCTTGTGGGCTATAATTCAACAGGATCATACAAACTCTTGAATCCTACAACTAAACAAGTGGCATTTAGCAGGGATGTCTACTTTGATGAAATGAGCTCATGGAAGGATCTTCTTAGTAAGCTTGAGAAAAATAGGTCAGTGACTCTAGTACCAATACAAGAAGATCAGGAAGTCACAGAAGAATTGAATCATGATCCAAGAACAAGGAGTCATGAGATCAAGGTTGCTGAAACTAGACCTACAAGAGCACGACATCTACCATTGAGGCTTAGTGAGTTTAAGATGTTTGTTGATGATGTAATAACAGATGAAGGTGACTTGATTCACCTAGCACTCTTAGGAGAAACTGAATCAATCACCTTCCAGGAGGCACTAAAGGAGGACGTGTGGTTCAAAGCAATGGAGGAAGAACTCAAAGCCATAAAAAAGAATGACACCTGGGAAGATGCTGAATTACCTGAAGATAAGAAGCCTATAATAGTCAAATGGGTGTATAAGGTCAAGTTAAAACCTGATGGAAGTATCTCTAAGCACAAAGCTAGGCTCATGGCTAAGGGGTTCATGCAAAGGGAATGATATGACTATGATGAAGTCTTTACACCAATGACCAGATTTGAGACAGTTAGATTGATTGTTGCCATTGCTAGTTAGAATGGTTGAAAGCTACGACAACTTGATGTCAAGAGTGTCTTCCTCAATGGACCTCTTGAAGAAGAAGTCTACATAACTCAACCTCCTGGATTTGAGACTTCAACAGATGAAACCAAAGTGCTAAGACTGAAGAAAGCATTGTATGGCCTGAAACAAGCTCCAAGAGCTTGGAATAGAAGGATTGATTCATTCGTAAAATCCATTGGTTTTACCAAGTGCAAGTTAGAACATGGTGTGTATGTGAATCTTACTTGCATAGGTGATCTAATCCTAATCTGTCTCTATGTGGATGACTTAGTCATCACATGGAGTAGTGAAACTGAAATTCTAAGGTTGAAAGGAAAGCTCAAGGCTGAGTTTGACATGACTGATCTTGGAGAATTAGCATATTTCCTTGACATAGAATTTATAAAGACAGAAAAAGGAATAATGATGCATCAAAAGAAGTACATAACAAAAGTACTAGATAGGTTTCAAATGCTGAGTTGCAAGCTTGCATCAACACCAGTTGAAGGAAACCAGAAATTGAGCAACACAGGTGAGGAAAACCCTACAGATGCAACATCTTTTAGAGAAATTATTGGCTGCCTTAGGTTCATTTGCCACAGCAGGTCTGAAATAACCTATGGAGTAGGGATGATAAGAAAACACATGGTTAATCCTACACAATCACACATGATTGTAACAAAGAGAATTATTAGATATTTGAAAGGAACCTTATGTTATGGGGTGATATTTTCAAATCAGAAGCAGAAGTGTTAGTCGATTTTCATGGGCTATTTAGACACGGAGATAAGGAGGATATGATGAGTACTTCAGGTATCTGTTCACTATCTTTGGTGCACCTATATCTTGGAGCTCAAGGAAGCAAGATGTGGTAGCTCTTTCAACCTGTGAAGTAGAGTATATTGCAGCTTGTAATGCTACATGCCAAGGACTTTGGCTGATATATTTGATGATAGAACTAAGGTATGGGGAGTTTGATAACTTCGAATTAAGAGTGGACAATAAGTCAGCAATAAACTTGGAAAAGAATCCTATAAACCATGGAAGGAGCAAACACATAGAAACAATGTTTCACTTCTTGAGAGATCAAGTTGAAAAATGAAAAGTGAAGATGGTGCATTGCTCAACAGAAATTAAAAAAGATGATGTATTGACAAATGCTATGAAGAGTGATAGATGTAGGAAGTTAAGAGACATGTTGAATGTCTTTAGTTTCTAAATGATGTCAGAAATCAGAAGAAGAAGTCGAGAAAGAGAAGAAGGTAAAAACAGAGAGTGAATAGAAGATGAGTGTTTGTGTGTGTGAGAATGAATGGAATCAATGAATGAATTTTTCTTTGTTGTATAAGTTTTGTTTCTGTTTCTGTTTCTTTTCATTTACTTAGAAATGAAGTAGCTTATTGATTAAGGGAGGATGTTAAAATGAGTAATCAAGAAGTTAGTTAAGAGTAGTTAGAAGTTTCTAACTATAGATAGTTGGTTAAGTTGGTTAACCAAATATAGAAACTTGTATGAAAGCTATGATTGAGGCATTATTGAAGTAAGAAAAATTTATTCATTGATTCCATTCATTCTCACACATACAAACACTCATCTTCTATTCACTCTCTGTTTTCATCTTATTCTCTTTCTTGACTTCTTCTTCTTCTGATTTCTAACATAATTTACTTTAACGTTTCTTTTTACAACATTGTGTATATTACCAAATTGCATATAGTGTTCGAACTTAAGACTTTTGAAATACAGGTTATAAATGTATTTTTACTTCAAGTCATTATTACATGTTCCCATCTTTTCCCACTTTTTACTTTTCATTATACAGTTCAAAGTTCCTTTGCATTCGTATTACAGGGTTCAAAGTTCCTTTTTCCACTTTACATTCATATTAAGATTTTATCTCTCCCTTTATCTTCACTTCTTATACTCTCTATCAAACTATTATTTTCCTCTTCCTCACATAGTTTTAAGGTATCAATATTTATTCATTACCGAAATTTATCTTTACTATAATTCCTCAGTATTCATATTTGCTGAAAGTAATCCATCTTTCAGCATGGTTCCACTTTTGTTTTATGGCTAAAAACAAGTTTGAGGGTTTCTGGTTGCATGTTTTAATTTTTTGTTAAAAATGCAACATTTTCTTCTTCCTCTTGATTGTCATTTACTATTTTTTCTTTTATGGTTGTTAAAAATACAACACTTTTCTAATTTTTCATGGTTTTGACTTCACATTTTTGTTAATATTTTTCCAGATTTGTGGTTGCATGCTTAAATTTTATTTGTTAAAAATGCAACAATTTATTCTCCCTCTTGATTTCCAGATGCTGGTTTTTGTTTTATGGTTGTTAAAAATACAACATTTTTTTTTTTACTTTTTCATGGCTTTAACTTTATGTTTTAGGATGAGGGTTTTTTTGGGTTTGTGGTTGCATGCTTTGAGTTTTTTTTTGGTTAAAAATGCAACATTTTCTTCTTCCTCTTGATTTTTAGTTTGCTATTTTTCATTTTTTTAGTTATTAAAAATACAATAAAATTATGTATATACACTGTCCAGAAAGGTACTATGTAACAACTTTAAGTGTATATACACAATGAAATGATAAATCTTTGTGTGATGCATTTTCTCAAATCACCAAAAAAGTTACTGTGTAACGTTACAAGCTAATACTTATATTTAAGTGTATATACACAATCCCTATATAAGCAAATACTTATATTTAAGCTAATACTTATAGGCAGGGGCGGATCTTCTCTAGGATAGGTGGGGGCAGTTGCCCCCCTCAAATGTTTAAAAAAAATATTATAGAGATATTGTTTTTGGTATATTTTAAAATTTAACAACAAAATTTAAGGATAAGAGTGTAATATTTATACACATTCACTACATCATTCATCATTCAAAGATTAATTTTTTTAAAGAGTTAATAAAGATTGAATATGAATGGTAGGTGATCAAGTGAAAAAATATAAAATTCATACATTGTTAGTGCATATATTCTTCTCTCATAGAATAATACTTCTACATGACTTATTGGACAATAAAAAAATTCAACATTCTCTTCAAAACTCTCACCCTTTATGAAGTTTCACTCTCTTTAGTATCACATGACATATTCCTCTCTCCTAATATCTCTTTAGATAACTCTCCAACTCAAACCCATTTATTTTTTCACCTTAAAAATGTCATATTTGCTCTTTATAAATCAGTTTTCTTCAATTGCTTTTTTCATGTGATTACTTATGATTTCTTTGTTTCTTACATCAAATTTTATTCATGGACGTTGTTATTCTTTGTTAGTGAACTATTTTTTTATTAATTAATTTTAGTTGGGTTATTCTATTGCTATGTGTGATATTCTTGATTTCGTTATTTCTATCTTTATATATTTTTCACTTAAAAAATTATTTGTATCAATCTCAAGCATACATTATTTTGATTCTCTATTTGAAAGGATTGAAAAACTAACTTTATGCTCGATTCTTCTGAGTTTAAAATACATATAATGTTTATAAGAGATAATGAACTTATTTGTGCTTAGGAATATTTGGAATTTCTTCATAGATTTGTTATGTTATATTTTTATCATGTTTCTTGGAAATTTAAACATGAAAGAATAACTCATTTTTACATTAAAAATTTATATATATTCTACTATTTCATATGTTATTTATGTATAAATCATAATGCTGCCCCCTCTAAAATTATGGTCAAGATCCGCCACTGCTTATAGAGGAGGGATCTACTTAATCTAAGTGTAAGTTTTTTAAATTTACTCTTCACTCTGACCATCAATTCTAGGGAAATCCAATGGTTTGAATTAGTGAGTAAATCTAAACCATTAAATGCCCCTAGAATTAATGGTTAAGATGAGGAGTAAATAAGTAGATCCTGCCAATGAAATTAGTGAGTATCTCCTGATATAAGGAGATAAGTTATCTCCTTCTGCCAGTGAAATCATGACATGTATCATGTTTCATAATTTTCTGTAAAAATATTTTTAAAAATAAACTAAATAGCACACATGTCACATTTTTACTAGTTAGAGGAGACAAATTATCTCATGATATGAGGAGATACATTATTCTCATTAAATAATCACAACTTTAAGTGTATATAGACAATGAAATGATGAATATTTATGTGATGCAGTTTCTCAAATCACTAAACAAGATACTTGTAACATTACAAGCTAACACTTATATTTAAGTGTATATACACAATCCCTATACAAGCTAATACTTATATTAAGCTAATAATTATATTAAACAATAATAACTTTAATTGTATACACATGTTTATTACTTGCTAAAGAAATAAACTACATGTTTATTACTTGCTAATACAAATTTATTATTACTTGCTATAGAAATAAACGTTTATTATTACTTGTTGTAGTGATAACAATTTTATTATTACTTTTACTATTACTTGTTGAAATACATTAAAATACAGGTTATAAATGTTATTTTACTTACAGATAAAATAATATGCCTTTCTACACAGTTCTCACTGTTCTACTATCTATCATTCTAAAAGATTGCACTTACAGATAAAACAATATGCCTTTTATGATTACACTTGAATAACATATGCAAGGTTTATGAAATTTCATTTTATGTATAATGTTGTCTTCAAAATTGTTGTCTTATCATCTTTACTGTTTACAGTGATAATCTGTCATTTATGTTCTCCTTACTGACTTACATTATTATAACTTTAATTTTATTTCCTTACTACCTTATTCTTTGCATGATCAGTTTTACATTTTAGAGCTCATTTTATAATTTTTGAGCTTACTAATTTCTTATCTTAGCTAAATATTTTTTTATTGAGTTATTGAGTTATTATGGTCAGTATGTGAATGTTGAAGTGTCATGGGGCTAACATATTTGAAGTTGACTCTTTGCATGTCCACCATCGCTTGGTATTTATTTTTAAAAGACTATCTTCAAGTTGTCCATGTTTTTTTTGCATATTGTGTTGGTTGACTTTTTTATTTGGTGAATAAAGTTCTGCAATATTTTGTTTACTTTAATAATGTTTCTTTACTTTTTTCATGATATATTGTGTTTATTTTTTTGTATTTGTTATATTCTTGAATTGTATATAGCTCCTTATAATTGTCTTATTTGTTTGGCTAATCAAGTTCTGCAATGTGTATAATAATTAATGAAAGCTATACAAGCATTGTTTATCATTTGTTATATTCTTCCAATGTATATTGTTTCATTACATCTACTATATGATATTCTTAATAATTAATGTCTATAATTTACTATATTCAATTTTGTAGGTTTACTTTTATTGAGGATAAGTTTGTTATTCCACCGATATTATCATTTATGCTTCAATTTTTTTTATGGTATTCTGTAAATACTTTTATTTCCCAATTTTTTAAAAACCATTCTTGGTGATGAATATAGTTGAGTCTTACGGAGAGAGTCATGTCTTCAAAAATAAAAACAAGGTCTTCATATTATATGGGAGTTTACTTATTAATTCACCACTGAAAAATGGCCTTAACATATAATGTAAGTTCAATAGCCTTCTTTCATTTTCTCAATGATCTTATATGATTGAATTCAAATTTGGTAACATATATTACTTATATTCATTTTTTACTCAATATTTGCTTAATTTATGTCTAATTCCATTTTCTCTATCAACGGGCGTTCGTTCAAGTGGTACATGCTTGATTCCCCTTAAGCAAGAACCCGGGTTCGAGTCTTGTGGATGGAAAAAATATCCGTTGGGAGAGTTAGCCCCACTTACCTGTGGATGTGCCCGGCTCGGACAGGATTGCCTCTAGTGCGAGGATACCTGTGGGAAACAAAAAAAAAAAAATTCCATTTTCTCTATAACTTAATAAAGTATTTTTCTTCAATTTTGTTAATATAAATTAGTCATAATACAATTAACCAGCATAATGTTAATAACACGCTCGTTCGACCTGTTAAAAGATTTGAATGTTTTAAAACACTTGTGGAAGATTGTTGTTAGAGTTAATAAAATTTGGTAGGTATAATTACCACCTAAAACCAGACATCTAGAAATGATATTGATGGATTATAAGGTAATAATATATATTTTATGTAAAAACATATTTGTTTGCATATTAATTTTATATTTTTAAATGAATTTAGGGGGAAAAAATTCAAGTGTATGTTAAAAGGGACGAGTTCAATGATTGTAGAGAAAAGTTGGTGGAGAATAACACCTATGTGATGCACAATCTCAATGTGATGCATAATGATCTACAATTTAAGACATGTGATCATGGTACAAAATACAGTTCATGCAAGTACAACCCTAAAAGAGAGACTTTCCTGATATTCCTCAATTTGAATATGATTTTAAGAAATTTGGTGAAATACTTGTTGGGAACTTTCAACCTAATTTGTTAGCAGGTTAGTTTTTTAGCATAGATGTAATATCCATATTTTTTATTTCAATTATATTATTGAATCATCTTTTTTATATGATTGAATTAGATGTCATTGGAGCGGTTGACAAACTGTTTTTCTCGTAGACACAAGCAAATTTGAAGAAAGTTATTTTTAATGTGACAGATTTTATGTGAGTCAATTGTGTTTTTTGTATTTTATGTATGTGAAGATTGAATTACATTTTTGACACAATTCTTGCACTTGGAATTTTTAATTAGTGTTGATGTTATTACGCGTACCCTATGGGAATCCCATGCCATAAAGTTTTTTAACTACTATAATAACCAACCTACCGGTCAATCCATGATCATACTTTTAACTCATGCTAGAGTCAAGGAAGGACAATGTAGTTTTTATCTTTTAAGCATTACTTATTATGTATTATAAATTCATAATTACATTTTTTTAATTTACATTGTTTTTTTGTAGGGAAGTATCCACAATTTATGGTGTGGATAAAAAATATTGACTGGTGAAGACATTTCTAACATTCAAAAATATAAAGATATGTACAATGAAATTAGACCTAAAATAACAATTGTGTTTTTGGTATCATACTGAAATCCGCCGAATAATTTTTTTTTGTAGCTTTTCTACCATCAGTCTTTCTCGTGACTCATTGAACCAAGGTAACAACCAATGATCACAATATACTAACTTATCTGATGATGACCGATTTATGTATAAATCTGAGGTGAACATTATGTCTGAAATTACTGCTCGAACATCAGCTGAAGTAAATTTATGTTATCTTTACATAAATTTTGTGTGTTATTTTGAACCAATTTTGTTACATTTATAGGAAACAACTTGAACAAAGCTAAGGGTTGATAAATACAGAAATTTGAATGAATCTCAAACAAATGACCAAAGTCAAGGATCAAATATTGGAAAGAGAGTAATATTACCTTCAACATTTGTTGGTAGTCGCAGATACATGGATCAATTATACTTTAATTGGATGACTATTTGTAGTTCATTGGAATTTCTTGATTTGTTCTTGAAATGACATGCAATCCTAATTGGCCAAAAATTGTAATATTTCTTAACCCTATTGGCTTGAAGCTACATGATAAGCTAGATATCATCTCAAGGGTTATCAAAATTAAGTTTGAAGAATTACTTCATGATTTGAAGAAAATGCATGTTTTGGGTAAAGTAATTGCGTGTAAGTATATTTTCCATATAATTTTTAAATGATCTCTTATATTTTACTATTTAATTAAATATGCATGCTTATAATCCTTTTTCATTTAATGTTTCAGATATGTACACTACTTGCTTATTTTCTTACATCCATGTACAAATATCCATCTTCAAATGATATTGATAAAATTATCCCTACTTAAATTCCATGTGAGAATGATGATCTTGAATTATACAAGTTGGTGAAATCACATATGATTCGTGGTCCATGTGGTTCTTGCAACATGTCTTCTCCATGTATGAAGGATGGTAAATGTTCATGGTATTTTCATAAGCACTTCCAACAATCTATAATTGTTGATCAAGACGACTATCCAGTTTATAAGAGAAGAGATGGTGGAAACATTGTTGAAAAAATGGTATTTCTCTTGACAATCATTATGTTGTTCCTTACAACCCACAACTATTAAGAAAATATCAAGCTCACATTAATATGGAATGGTGTAACCAAATTACTTTAGTTAAGTACTTATTCAAGTATATAAACAAAGGCTATGATAGGATCACCATTGTTATTGAACCAACAGAAGATGGTGGGTCACAAACTCGAGGAAACATTGATGAGTTTAAACAATATCTTGATTGTAGATATGTATCACCATCAGAAGCATGTTGGAGAGTTTTTAAATTTCCAATTCATGAGAGACAACCTGCAGTTGAACGATTGTACTTTCATCTTCCAAGAGAGCAACCAAAATACTTTAATGATCACGAGGACTTTGATAATGTTCTTTCAAGACCAACAGTATCAGAATCAATATTTACATCCTTGATGAAAACTAATAAACAATATCCAGAAGGTAGAACTCTAGGTTATGCCCAATATGTCTCAAATTTTGTTTATGTCAAGAAAAAAAGGTGTTGGAAACCAATAAAATCAGGTTATACAATTGGTAGACTAATTTGGGTTTCTCTATGCAGTAGTGAACTGTATTATCTTATGATGATGTTGATAGTGGTTAAAGGACCAACATGTTATGAAGATATTAGAACTGTTTCAAATGTTGAATATCCAACATTTAGGCATGCATGTTTTGCTACGGGTTTGCTTAAGGATGACATAGTATATATTGAAGCTTTAAGAGAGGCAAATAATTGGGGTTCTGGATACTACTTGAGGAAATTATTTGTCACAATGATCTTATCAACATCCATGAACAAACCAAAGCATGTTTGGGAGGAAACATAGCAATGGTTATTTGATGGAATTCTTTACAACCAAAGAACTATCTCCAATAATCAAGGTATAGAATAATCACATTACAATACATTATTAAAATTCCACCATAATGTAAATATTTTATATCATGTCATGACTTTTTTTTTTCATTTTTTAGGGTTGGTGCTTATAGATGAACAAGTATAAAATCTAACTTTATTGAAGATTGAAAAACTACTTGAAGTAAATCGAAGAAGTTTGAAAGACTATCCTTCAATATCATACCCAAATTGATATATAATAAGTCAATTAAGCAATATACTTATATATGAAGAACTTAACCATGATACAGATGAATTGAAGAGAAATTCAATATTCTTTTTAACTCTACAACATGTAATTCTATTTTGTTAGTTATTTATATATTTAATTCTTATTTTTAATTAATCTATATCTACTAATAAGATGAATGTTTACATATTCATTTCATATTATGTAGAAGAACAATATAAGATATTACACAATATCACTCAAGCTCTTAACCACCAACAAGGTCGCATGTTTTTCTTATTTAGTTATAGAGGAACTGAAAAAACGCATATGTGACGAACTCTAACTTTTGCATTAAGATCTCAAAAGCATATTGTATTAAATGTAGCTTTAAGTGATATACTTCTCTCTTATTACCTGTAGGTAGGACAACACACTCTAAATTCAAAATACATGTACCCACTTTTGACAACTTTGTTTACAACATTCATCAAGGGTCTGAACTTGCAGACCTATTGAAACAAACAAAGTTAATTATATAGGATGAAACCCTAATGTCACATAAGTATTGCTTTGAGGCACTTTATAAAAGTCTTGGAGACATAATGCCCTACGCTAGAATTTATATTTAACAACGTCCATTCAACAACACTTATATGTTGAATGCTGTTAAATGTAATATGGAAGAGAATTAACAGCGCTTATTGAAGAAAACATTGTTAAATGTGTTATCTTTAACAATGTTTATTGAAGAAAACGTTGTTAAATATATGTAGTATGAGCTTTAACAACACTTCTTCAATAAGCGCTGTTATAATTGTTATCATTAACAATACTTATTGAAGAAAGCGATGTTAAAAGTGTTATATTTAATAACGCTTATTGAAGCAAGCGTTGTTAAAGGTCATACTTCATATATTTAACAACATTCCTTCAATAAGCGTTGTTAAAGGTGTTATCTTTAACGGTGTTTATTGAAGCAAACATTGTTAAAGCTTTGTATATTTAATAACACTTCTTTGATAAGCATGGTTAAACGTTTGTTTTAGTGAGCGAGAATATTTCAAATTCAAAAACAAAACCTCACACAATAATACGTATCAATGAGTTTGTTATTTCTCATACTTTTCTTCTTCTCCATAAGTTACATTTTTTTCCTCTTTTGTTTTTAGTTTTTCTTTTCAAACAAGTTATCAATTTTTGGTTTTTCTCTTCAAGCATGAGGTAAATCCTTATCTTATTTTAGCTCATTTATTTATCTCTTTACTAATAGTGTGATATTTATTTGTTGTGAAGTTATGCAGCTACGGTGAAGTTATTAATTTTTGGTTTTTCTCTTCAAGCATAAGGTAAATCGTTATCTTATTTTAGCTCATTTATTTCTCTATTCACTAATAGTGTGATCTTTATTTGTTGTGAAGTTATGCAGCTATGAAGTTCTAGAACATTGGAGGAGAAAAAATGAACAATTTGCGTAAGATCTCATTACTCATATGTTATTTTATAATATTGGAATCTGCTAAGGTTGAATGTAGTTGAAGTTGTTGGTGATTTAACAAATATATTGTAAATATGGTGGAGTTGGACATGATTGTCATGTTTTTGATAGAATGTTTGGTAGATATATTGTCTTATTTAGAAAGTAGACATTTAACCGCGCTTGCTTCTTTCTACATCGCTATAAAAAATGCTGTTGAATATAACCTTATGTATTACTACGCTCACATAGAAAGCGCCACAAAAACGCTGTTAAATGACAATTTTAAGCGCTATTGTTTTGCTATTCTGGCGTAGTAATAGGTATAACAAAAAATGACTCAATTTTGGTTGGAGTAAAGGTTGTAGTATTTGGAGGTGATTTTAGACAAATCTTACAAGTGATTCCAAGAGGGTGTCGTTCATATATAGTACATGCAAAAATTAATGCATCTTATCTTTGATATCAATGTACAATACTTACTTTTACACAGAACATGCGTCTACAAAATCATAACAATGCAACCGATATCAGACAATTCTCTGAATGGATACTAAAGATGAGAGATGAAAAATTATATGAGTCTAATGATGGTTGCGTTGAAGTTGATATTCCAGAAGAACTTCTAATTCTAGATTATGATAACCCGATTGATGCCATAGTATCTAGCACCTACCCAAACTTACAAAATCATTAGAATGATGGACAATTTCTTCAAAGTAGAGCACTTGCATCAACAATCTACAATTGAGATTGTTGATGAAATCAATGAGTATATTTTGAGTAAAATTCTAGGTAAATTTTATTCAGTTCTCTTTTAATAATCATTATCTTAAAGATAATAGATTTATTATATTGATATTAATAAATGTTCTATTCTATATTTATAGGTGACGAAAAGGAATACCTGAGTTCAGATTTAGTTGATATGTCTAATGCTAATTAAAGTAAAACATTTAACATACTAATTCCATAATTTCTAAATTCACTTGCAACATCAGGACTTCTTCCAAATCATAAGATTAAGTTGAAAGTGAGAACTCCGGTAATGCTTTTAATGAATTTAGATCAGTCTGAATGATTATGTAATGGTACAAGGTTGGTGGTTACTAAGATGACAAATCATATACTTGAAGCGAAGATCATATCTGGAAAGAACATTAGAAATATTATATATATTCATCGGCTATCAATGTTTCCATCACAATCTCCATGACCTTTCACGCTTATGAGAATACAATTCCGTATAATTGTTTCGTATGAAGTGACAATTAATAAATCTTAAGGTCAGACATTAGAAAGTGTGAGATTGTATTTACCAAGACTAGTATTCAGTCATGATCAGTTGTATGTATCTATTTCAAGAATTCAAACAAAAAATAGATTGAAAATATTGATACATGACAAAGATGGTAAACCACTCAAATCAATAACAAATGTGGTTTACAAAGAAGTTTTTCAAAATCTTTAACATGTATTCTACAACTTATTTTACATTATGTTCTAAACTTTTCTTCCTAACATATTTTCTTTTTTAACATTACATGTTCAATAACATTTCATTATTTCAACATGTTTACATCAACAATGAATTACTACAAACTATGTTTTAATATGTAATCCTCAATAACATTTTCATTAACTAGTTATATTGTCGCTCTTCCATTAAATGCATGCAATACACAGTACCACCCGTGCGAATACACCGGTATCCTACTAGTTTTAAGTGGAAAAAATGTGCAATAAAATAAATAAAAATAAAATAACAAAGTTGCCAATTTCTATCTAGTCAACTCCTCAACCCTCACTATCAAACATTTCTCCAACAAGCAAAAACAAGAAGCCATAACCTTGTTCACCAATGTTGATCTCACTGAAATAATCTTTGGGGTTACTTCCATATCCTTTTCTATTCCTTGGTGGCTAGCCTTTTCACACCATACTCCGTGGCTTAGGAACATTTTGGCTAGCTTTCACTTGTTCAAAGACCTATAGCAGTTGTGGGATCTTTAGTAACATGCGAGAGTTCGAAGTGTTAGAAGCTTTCTTCGAACAATCTGATGTATTGTGTCCCAACAAGTAAGGCACAATAAATGAAGTCTTTCATTTTCTACTTTTTAATACCTTTCTTTGGCATCATACATGGCTAAATGGGGCTTGTTCATATCATATCTATATAGTATTGCACATTTTTCTCAGTCTAGCAACAATGTGTTTTTGTCTACTTGAACAGTTTGACCAATCTTGACCCTAATACAATGGGACCAAGATGATCTGTCCCATAATTTTCTTTTCCTTATGTCCCAAACCAATCAAACTTCAAAAAATAATATTAAAATATTAATTTTTGTTTTTATAATTTTTGTTTTATTATTGGTTTGGGACAAGTAAAACATGAATGAAAACATCTAATCCCATCTTAATAAAATGAAGCACAATCGAATTATACTATTGAACGAGCAACCCAAATACTTTAATCCAAATTGCCACTCTATCAGGGCAGAAGCCTTTCTGGATTGTTTACGGCCCATGATGATAAACGACTCATTTTAATAAATATATATTTAATTAACTATATTTTGTTTTCTTAATTTTTTTAGTATACTTATTATCTAATCATGATTTATTACATTTCAAAATTTTGCGGTAGGTGTTTGACACTCGTGTATACTAGATCTTATCCGTTCAATTATTGATCACATTCTCAATCTCCGACTAGTATTTGTCGATCCTAACATTCAGATGAAACAATCATGCTAAAAGAAATGTATACTATATTGATTCTTAATTAAATTAAGTGTTTCATATTTTATGCTTTTTGTATATGTTAAAAAATAACCTATGAAAGTGGAATTTATGATTTCTTAGTAAAATAGACTACATTATTTGTAAATATATTTTTTTGAATTCCAACCATTTAATCAAAGATATTGCATCTTTTATCCCAAATTTTATACCGTTCCATGCACTTCTTATTTATCATTAGTCAAAAAAGTAAAATATATTTTAACTTTATATATTTTAATGAATGAAACTGGAAGAGTATATCGAGTAATATATATCTTGAGACAAAAGATCTAACATTAAAAATAACCCTAAACCTTTTCTCTCCGTATGCCTCAAAACATTTAATGGAATTAGTAAAAGTGCATATACATCTTCATCTTTCTACATATCCATTTCACATTTTGAAGTGAAACTATCCACCTCATAAGAAAGCCCATTTGTTCTCAGACCCAACAATATTAGCTTGAGCCCATGTAAACCCTAAAACCTTACCTATATAAACAAAAAACACAACAAGAGTGAGAAACCAGAGAGAGAGAGAGAGAGAGAGTGGGCAACAATGTCGAAGAGAGGAAGGGGAGGCTCTGCCGGCAACAAGTTCCGCATGTCACTGGGTCTTCCAGTGGCTGCGACGGTAAACTGCGCCGACAACACCGGTGCCAAGAATCTGTACATCATTTCAGTGAAGGGAATCAAGGGTAGGTTGAACCGTTTGCCTTCAGCATGTGTCGGAGACATGGTGATGGCCACTGTGAAGAAAGGGAAACCCGATCTCAGGAAGAAGGTGCTTCCAGCTGTTATCGTTCGTCAGCGCAAGCCATGGCGCCGAAAGGACGGTGTTTTTATGTACTTTGAAGGTAATGTAGTTCATCTTTTGTTTGGATTCGGTGTCGTTTTGGTATTTTCAATAAATACTCAGAAACATGGAGGTAATAAATTTCTAGGTTTTAACATCATGATCTTTTTAATCCTTTGTATTTTAACTTGTTGCTACTGATTTTTATGTTTAAAACTCTGAAAATGACATCGTTAATCTCAATTTGGTTTGTGTTTTTGTGTAAAGATAACACGTTTGTTTATTTTGTTTGGTTTTGTTTTAAAGCTGAAATAATGCTCAAATTTAACTTTTGTGAGATTCTATATTTTCTGCTTGTTAGGCATGTTGTCGCTATTGTTGCTTAATTTTTCTTTGATCTGGTTTTTTTGTTCATGCCTTCTCTGTATTATATGTTTTCGTGAGCAATTTTTGATTTGAGACATTTGGGTTATGCAGACAATGCTGGTGTCATTGTCAATCCCAAGGGTGAAATGAAAGGTATCTTCTGTCATATGCATTTTTTTATTTGTTAAATGCATATATCCTTTAATTCTTTTTCTGTGTTTAGTTGTTCATATGTGATCACAAATATATTATTAACCATGTGACTTAGTGTATTTGAACTACAACAAAAATAGTACCGGCGAGTCCTTAAAGGGCTTCACTGCAGAAAAAAATTGTCAAATGATATCACCATTGGGAATCTCATTGCTCCTGTTTTGAAATATCCTTTCTTCATAGTTGAAGAAATAAAAATGGTTCTTCTCTCTACCAAGTTTTTAAGTATCCATACAAGTTGTATTTGTTTTGTTGGCCTATTCACTGCCTTCATATTTGAGCAGGTTTGCTTAGTGTCTGTCTGGCTGGATAGAGATATCACTTGAATAAATAAGCTAACTTTCCTTAGACTCTTATATAACCTCTAAATATGATTCATATTTTGACTATCTCTCTTTGACTCCTAAGATTATAATTTTGAATGACTGCAATATTTAAAAGTAACTACTTTAGAATGATATTATACAATTTAAGTGTATGTAGGATGTTATGACTTGATGTTCTATTTAATTATTTTACTTGTACACTTTTCCCCAAGTTCATTACAGTTCTCCTTCTATCATATGAAACCTACCCTTGTCAGTCTTATATTTGCCACTGGACTTCAGAGTTGCATTGCTGATTTTATCTGTTTTTTCATATTTCGTTCTTAATTTGGTTATTTCACCTTCAAATGTAGGTTCTGCTATTACGGGTCCTATTGGAAAGGAATGTGCTGATTTGTGGCCTAGGATTGCTAGTGCAGCCAATGCCATTGTTTGAGTGGGAAGACCTAGTTATATGAGCTTATGTTTCTTTTTTGAGGATTTGAATGTCTCAAATTTTGTTTATGCTTGAAAAATGCACTTGAAGTGCCCGAGTTTTATATTTTGGTAACTTTTCTGTCCAGCTTGCATATTTTAAAAATGGGGTTAACCAGTAGTTAAGATTTCCCCCCCGTTTATTATCTCTAATTTGATGTGTACCTTTTTTGTGTGTGAAGTTATACTTGTTTTGTCATAGTAATTAAAAGACCCTTTCATTCATGAAACTCATGGTAGTTCGAAAATCATGAGTGAAAACATAAATGTTCACACCAAATTTGTTTTAACTCACCAAAATTAAAATTGTTTGTACCATATTTTGGTAGTTGTTTTGAAAATTGTTCTTAAATTTCTAATAGAGGGGATTTGAGTTCGTGACTTTGGTGAAATAAAACATGGGATACTGTTAACACATGCTAAGCACATCATTATAGTTGGTCAAAATGTATGGATCTTATTGAAAGGGTAAGAAGACATGATGGACTGAGTCATGTTATCATTACTTGGTTGAAGGATACAAGATGTGCTTCATTTATGATCACCTAATGCTAATGGTAGGCAAAATTCAATTAATTTTTTTGTCACTGTCCCCAACTTGTTTATGTTTTGTTCACCCATTGTTGGGATTTAGGAATGAAAATTGAAAACAAATTTAATTCATTAAGCAATTGGCTACTTAAATCAAAATAATAATGAGGACAAACCTTGTATACGAACGTAACACCACACATCCTAAAGATAAGCAGAAGTTGCTAGTAGTAACTGTTCTCATACTCGGAGAGGGATTATTAAGGCAATGATATGTTAGAAAAGGGATTGCAATGGAGGATAGGTACAAGCTCAATATCTCCTTGGTATGATCATTGAAGGGAAGAAGTTAAGCTTTGTAATTTGATTGATTATGTTCGTATTATAGACACTTGGTTCAAGGTCAGTGATATCCGGAGCAATTGCTGTTGGAATTCGTGTATACTATACTCCTATGTTCGTGGATGTGCTGAACCTGATTGTTGCCCAACCTATTCCCATTTTCACTAGTTTGGGGTGATAATGTTAATGGTAAGTATAACGCATCTTCTAGTTACCATTCGTTGGGAGTCAATTCTGAGGATTGAACCTAAGTATGCTTAGATTTGGAGGACAAAAACTTAGATAAAGGTTCAACATCTTCGTTGGATGATTTGTTTAGGAGCATTGCCCATCAACTCTATGCGCTATTATCGAAATTTAATTAAGTGGTCATGTTGTGATAGGTATTCGATGAGATGTGAAGAAATTTAATTTATGAAAATGCTCACATTATTTGGCTGAAGACTTTTGCTTGTAATGACAATGAATAGTTATTTCTAGCGACTCTATAGTGGCTTAGGAGTTGGTGCAACTCAATGGTAATGAGAGAGGAAAAATGGAACATTGAATTTATCCTTTGTAGTTTGTAGGGTTTGTGTAACAAGCAGAAAACACAGAAGAGAAGGGAATCATTCAGTTAAGGAAAGAGAGGAGGAAAAAGAAGGTGAGATCAGTAGTGGACAGATGGCAAATGATTTTGTAAGGAGAAGTAAGAGAGAGAAAAAGAAAAGTATAAGATGGAATGATTATGTAATGAATAGGCAGTCATTTTCTGAGTGAACATTCTCTCTGCTGTTAGTTAAGGGACCAGCCTAACGGTTCCCATCTTTTCTTCTTCCTGCTGTAATTCTTCTGCACTTTCAGCTAGGATCCTTTTTGATCCTAGAGCTATAGCTTAAATAATAATAGCACCATACTCACTCAACTGTTGAATCCTTCTTCTTCTAATCTTTCTTTCTCAAATTAGTAACTCCACCATTAACACGTTTCATTGGTGCTTTCATTGAGCTTCCATGGCGGAGAACACTCGTCTTAAGGATTTGCAAGCCACGGTGATGAATCACACCGAGGAACTTCACCGTTTGAACCACTTGATGGAATCTCGATTCACGGAGCATGATGATCGTATGGATCAGATTCAAAGAGCCTTACAACAAATCTTGCTCAACACATCTCCCACAGATGGAAGTAATTCGAACTCAGGGTCCTCTATGGCAACTCAAAATCGTGCTCAAATTCCTGTGAAAGAGATCTCTCTCGGTTTTCCCCACTTTGATTGAACAACCCCAGTGTTGGAATGGATATTTAAAGCAGAAAAGTTTTTTAATTACCATAACACACCAGATTTATCTCGTGTGGATATTGCTGCTATGCACTTCGAGAAGGATGTTGTGCCCTGGTTCCAGATGTTGCATCGTATTTCGGCAATCAGTTCTTGGCTTGATCTCACTCGTGCTATGGAATCACAATTTGGCCCATCACCTTATGATTGTCCTATGTCTGAGTTATTCAAATTGACACAAACAGGTTCTATTTCTGATTACTATCTTAAGTTCATGGCCCTTGCTAATAGATCAATAGGGTTATCAGATGAAGCACTACTAAACTGTTTTGTGGGGGGACTGCATAAGGAAATAAAAAGGGATGTGATAGCAATGGCACCACCTACATTGCTTAGAGCTGTAGCCTTAGCAAGATTGTATGAGGAAAGATATACTCCGGTGCCTAAAGCTTTTAATTCCAATTACACTCATAAATACTCACCAATCTCATCTCAGAATGTGAGCAATGCTACTAATTCTATGAGTAGTTCCAAACCAATGCTTAAAAGCATTAACTCTGGATTGTTACCAACTCCAGTAGGACCTTCCTTGAGGAATTCAAATGTCAAAAGAATTAGTCCATCTGAGATGCAATTAAGAAGAGAGAAAGGATTGTGCTATTTCTGTGATAACAAATTCACCTTCAATCACAAGTGTCCAAATAGACAACTCTTGTTTTTGCAGACAGAGGAAGATGAAGAGGAATATGCAATATCAGATGAGATTCCAAAAGATGAGCAAGTTCTTAATCATCACTTATCTTTAAATGCCTTAAAAGGTGGCTTGGGAGTAGGCACAATAAGATTTGTGGCTCATATTGGCACACTTCCCATCATTGTCTTAATTGATGGAGGAAGTTCTGATAATTTTCTTCAGCCTAGAATTGCTAAGTTTCTTAAATTGCCAATTGAACCAGCGCCTAGGTTCAGGGTTATGGTTGGAAATGGAAATTACATGGCTGCTGAAGGAGTCATCCAAGAATTGAAGGTTCATGCTCAAGGAAACTATTTTCAGCTGCCTGTGTTTTTGTTGCCAATTTCAGGTGCTGATCTCATCCTTGGAGCTTGTTGGTTAAAAACTATTGGCCCTCATATTGCTGATTATGAGGCATTACAATTAAAGTTCATGTGGCATGGCAAGTTTACTTCCCTTCGAGGTGATCCTGAGCTGCTTCCAAAGCAAGCTGAAATGCATCATTTGAGAAGAATGATCAATACTGATGCTATTGCAGAAATTTTCAGTATGCAAGTGTTGGAAGATCAGAGTGTTCCAATTCCTTTCACACCTCTATCTGAAACATTACATCCTGACTTAGCCTTGTTACTGCATAATTATAAAGAAGTCTTTGACACTCCTACAACTCTCCCTCCATCCATATCACATGATCACTCAATTCCATTGCTGCAGGGCTCTAATCCTGTGAAAGTGAAGCCTTATAGATATCCTCATAGTCATAAGGAGGAAATAGAGAGACTGGTTAGTGAAATGCTTCATCAAGGAATTATTCAACCAAGCAAGAGCCATTTTTCTTCTCCAATCATTTTAGTGAAAAAGAAAGATGGCTCATGGAGAGTCTGCACTGATTATAGAGCTCATAATGCACTCACTATCAAAGATTCTTTTCCAATTCCAACGGTGGATGAACTAATTGATGAGCTCTTTGGTGCTTGTTTCTTTTCCAAATTAGAT
>NC_032019.1:20750352-20780890 GCF_001865875.1 Lupinus angustifolius | reverse complement strand
TGCAAGAATTTCATGCTTCTAAAACTGGTGGCCATGCAGGGATGACTAAAACCTTGGTCTCTATCACTTCTCAATTTGTCTGGGCAAAAATGCAGCAAGATATAAGAAAGTTTGTAAGAGAATGCACAATTTGTCAACAAGCAAAGATTGAAAATATCATGTTTGCTGGCCTTTTACAACCTTTGCCAATTCCTAATCAGATTTGGGAGGATTTAGCTATGGATTTCATTACAACACTACCAAATTACTAGGGCTTCACTGTTATACTAGTTATTGTGGATATATTATCCAAATTTGGGCATTTCATTCCTTTAAAGCCTGATTTTACAAGCAAAACAGTAGCAGAGGCCTTTGTTCAAAACATAGTGAAGCTATATGGAATCCCAAAGTCCATTGTTTCAGACAGAGATAGAGTCTTTGTCAGTTCCTTTTGGCAACATTTATTCAAAGCTCAAGGCACTACATTAGCTATGAGTTCTTCTTATCATCCACAATCAGATGGACAAACTGAGAATTTGAATAAGACACTCGAGATGTACTTAAGATGTTTTGTTTTTGACAATCCTAAAGCTTGGGTCCAGATGCTGCCATGGGCTCAATTCTGGTACAATTGTTCTTACCATCACAGCTTAAAAATGTCCCCATTTCAAGCTGTTTTTGGTAGAATGCCTCCATCGATCATCAAGTATGAATTGCAAGTTACTGATCCACCTTCAGTTCAGATAGCATTGCAAGAAAGAGATAGATTGCTCAGGAAACTCAAAGACAATCTTCTGCAATCTCAAAATTACATGAAAATGCAGGCTGACAAAAAGAGAAGAGAATTCCATCTAGAAGTGGGTGACTTGGCCTTAGTAAAGTTGCAGCCTTATAGACAACATTCAGTGGCACTCAGAAAGAATAACAAGTTAAGTTTGAGATACTTTGGTCCTTTTAAAGTTCTCAAAAGGATTGGAGAGGTAGCTTATCAATTGCAATTGCCAGAATCAGCAAAAATCCACCCTGATTTCCACATTTCCTTATTAAAACAGTTTAGAGGCAATTCTTCTCAGCCATATTTTCCACTTCCTCTCACAACAATTCAGCAAGGCCCCTTAGTGCAACCCATCAATGTATTGAAAACTCGACTGATAGTGCAGAATTCCATCCAAATTCCACAAATATTGGTTCAGTGGGACACCACTAATCACCAAGAAGCTACATGGGAAGATTTACAGGACTTTCAACACTCTTATCCTAACTTCAACCTTGAGGACAAGGTTGATTTTGATGGGGGAAGTATTGTAACATGCAGAAAGCAGAGAAGAGAAGGGAATCATTCAGTTAAGGAAAGAGAGGAGGAAAAGGAAGGTGAGATCAGTAGTGGACAGATGGCAAATGATTTTGTAAGGCGAAGTAAGAGAGAGAAAAAGAAAAGTATAAGATGGAATGATTATCTAATGAATAGGCAGTCATTTTCTGAGTGAACATTCTCTCTGCTGTTAGTTAAGGGACCAGTCTAACGGTTCCCATATTTTCTTCTTCCTGCTGTAATTCTTCTGCACTTTCAGCCAGGATCCTTTTTTATCCTTGAGCTATAGCTTAAATAATAATAGCACCATACTCATTAAACTGTTGAATCCTTCTTCTTCTAATCTTTCTTTCTCAAATTAGTAACTCCACCATTAACACGTTTCAGTTTGTGTCGATGCTTATTGATATTTATTGACAATTCAGAATTTGTAAAGGGTACTACACATCATATCAGATACGTATCTCGGGTACCTGCATCACCAAGTTTCATAAAAATTAATGTTGGTGGCAGTCGAATGGACAAGGATAAAAAACATATTGACTTTGGTGGTTTGCTTCATAATGAAGTTGGGGTTTGGCTTGTTGGTTTCTCCAAATGTTTTCGAAAGGGATATGTGTTGTTAGTTGAGCTCTTTGGGATCGCACATGGTCTTCTTCTTGCTTATGAAATGGGATATCACAAAGTACAATGTGATTTAGACTCTTTGGTAGCAATTAATCTAGTGAATCAGATAACTTTATAGTGATCCCACTAGTATATGTTTCTCTACTTCCTAATATCAAAATACTTCTCACGAGTGCCTGGACTATTCAGGTTATTCATACTCTACGAGAAGCAAATGGGATTGCAGATTACCTTGCAAAGAAGGGCGTTTAAGGGTTTTTCCGAAATTTAGACGGCACCTCTGCCTAGCTGTACACAGTTGGTAGACTCCTCTGGCGTAGTTCATGAACCACACTAAGTTTATTTTTCTTTCCATTTGTTCTTTGTTTATTTAAATTCTTCGTGTAACCAAAATAATAAATTAAAAAAGTGTACTTAAAACAAACTTATTCTAAAAATTCATGATTCAAACAAATTTGTTGGGGGTGTGGAGTTGGGCGATGCTGAGTTAGAATTTGGTTGTTGTATATTAGATTGTCACTTATTAACGCAATATAATTTATAACTTTATTTGATATATAAACTTGTGGACATTACCAACAATAATATAGCATTGCTTCAGTTTTTAATTATATTATCATGATTCAGAATATGATTGTAAATTGAATTCAACCTGAAACTTTGAATGAAGACATGTGCCATCTCATTTTCAACCTCTCTTTCAGTTTCTCTCATTGTGAAAGTTATGGCACTTTTCTAGGAGTAAGGTTTTTCACTTGTTTTTAGTGGCAAAAATGTGATTTCATTATAATAAAAAAGATATATGCGTAATTGAAAGTTGCATTTCTCCTCCTTACTTTTTGAAGTACTTGCCTCTCTGTTAATGAAGAGGATCCAAACTCCTTTTCTAGTGGCTTATATAAGTTGGCATGCTTTTTTTTCTTTTGAGGAAAAGCATATACAAACCTTTTCCGAGTTATTACCACATTGCCATATCCATAGTTTTGGAATTTTAGCGACATGTAAAATTGTTACTAATTAATGGAGGTGAAGGCAACAATACATTAATCCATAGTTTTGCCATATCCATTAATGGAGGTGAAGGCAATAATACATTAATCCATTCCCTTTGTTGGAACCTACCAAACATTAATAAAATATATTTTCCTCCTAGTTCATTCTGCTCCCTTTAATTCATTCCCTTTCTATCCCAACCAAACACATACTAAGCATCCTTATGTAGTCCTTCATTTTAGGTTACCCAAAAATAGAGGAAAGATAAATTGAAACATTATAAAAGTAATAAAATTTTAATTAAAGTTGAAGGAGTTATTGGACTTTGGTAATGACTTGTCAATCCTTACTTTGATCTCAATTTGAACAATTTGGTGGATAACTAAAATTTATGATTCAAGAGATTTCACGATTTTAAAAACTAATCGTTAAAAATTGTCCCTATGTGTAGAAGAGGGGTTGTCCATATATGGGTTGCTTTGCTAGATGAAAATTATAGCCGACCTTAAAAGAATGATGGAGTCCATGTTATTTGGTTGAATCAGACATTTGTCAGCCTTGGATCACATTGTATAGGTAACTGAAAAGGTCTTTTGATACTTAAGTTATTAGTATTTATAGGAGTATGATGCTTAGAGAGAAGTAGAGAGAATACAATGTTATTCCCTTATGAACAACTTCACCTATTTATACTGAAATGGAGTGACATGCACTTCGGGGGAAGATGTCATCATTACATATGATATGGTCTTGTCCTTTAGCAGCATTGATGACAATGCTGTAAACTTAGACTATATTTGTCGTACGAGTGATGTGAACTCATCAACAGTCAGGTGGTGTGGCCTTACCTTTGGCATGAAGAAGGTTCTTCAGCGTGGCAAGGACTAACATGTCATGTCTTGTTGATGCCATTCTTTCCCTTACTTACGCCAGTCTTTTGGGCATGACCAATAGTCATAAAGGTCAGATTTTATCTATCATACATGATCGATAATTATGTAAACCAAATCTCATATACCTAGTTGTTAGCCTTGAACTGGTCCTAACTCTAGGAAGAAACGCAAATAATAGTTAAAATTTGAATTGAAATGTCATTACAAATTTTAAACATTGTAAAACTGAAATCATTGAAATGTCATTTTGAATAGATTACTAGATTCCTATGACTAATGGAGTTAGTAAAAATGGAAAAAAAATGAAGAATTTGAAAGAATTACTTTAAAAAATCATCTAACAATGTAGATTTATTTAGTATTGATATGACTACAATAAAACTCAAGAAACTTTATGTCTTTTGTAAGTAGGTATTATGCATTTTTTCCTTCCTAATTACCCCATACATTTTATCATTTGATGAAATTGATCCCTATAAATATATTATTAAATTAGTTCGTAGATAATAAGAAAATTACTTTTGAATGCAATTTAGAGAAAAATAATGTCTAACTTAAATGAGCATAAGTAGCTTACATTTGAAGTTCTTCTCCATTAGAAAGGGTCCCTTTAATGTCTCCACCTTTCCCTTCACTATATCTAACAGCCATTTGCACCACATTTTTCTCCTGCTTGAGTCACTTTTTTTCAAGTTAACATTTCCCATACCATTAGAGTTCAAGTCCAATCAACCTTCAACCCTTGCTTCAAGTTAACTTCTTACCTGGTTGCCTTCGGTCAATATAGGGGAGTAAGTGAAGCTTTTGAGAGGGACCCAAAGGACGAGATGTCTTGCAGCAACCTTGTTGATATGTCTAATGTATTGCAGGAATTTCCTTGTTATCTATGAGAAATTTAAAAATATATTTATATAGGATCAATTTCATCAAATGATAAAGTTTAAAGGGTAATTAGGAAGAGAAAATAGTTCGTAATATCTACTTTTAAAAAACATTAAGTTTAGGGTGTTTTATACACTTTCCTACATTTTAAACACCCTCTGCAAAATCCCAAACAAAACAGAAAATACACATATTATGAACTATTTTGCATACAAATAACATTCTAAAATGTGTCATTTTGACATTTAAATGCAAATGACACATTTTTCTCAACAAAACATACATGTTTTGAATATGTAATGTAGTCGAAGATTTTCAATTTCCAACAGTTTCATAAAAATTCATTTATACAAACTATTTTATGAACAAGACTTTGATCAGGTTTCACCTAAACCACGGTTGATTTAATTATAAGTGTAATATTTATGCACCGTTAAAAATTTATATTATCTTTTGTTCATTTGTATTACTTTAAAAAAAAGTTAATAATGATAAAATATAAATGATAGATAATACAATATGAATCAATAAGGGAAATCGTGGTGATAATGATAAAATATAAATGATAGATAATACAATATGAATCAATAAAGGAAATCGTGGTGCTGGAAAACAATGACATTTTACTAACTTATGTGGCTATTAGACTCTGAGTCGACATTCAAGTGATATACGCATAGAAGGTGTCCAAAGATGTGTGTATCACTTATTTCTCATTTAATATAAAATATAAAGTTAATATATATTTTATTTTTCTGACCACTAGGTCTGATACATGTGATGACACACAAAATTTGAGACAAGGAATGTGGCTCTCATACTAATCGTCTATTTTATAACTAACTAGTAAGTTACATGTGCATAAGCACATGATAATATTTGTTTGCTGCATAGCTAAGAACTCATATGGTATATGTGCATTAACTTCGTTAAGAACACACATGTTACTCTGTATGCTCACATGGTTAAAAACATACATATCAATTGTGTATTCATATGATTCAAACCTGTTCAAATACATAAGGGAAATGAGGAAAATAAATAACAATGACATTGTAAAAGTTGTTATTAAATCAAAATCCATATAATAGTCACACAACAAACATAGATGATATAAAATAATTGAAAAATTAAAAGTTTAAAACACAAAATGATCATTGATCTTCGTGAACACTCAGAAACCCATTGATTATTATTTTCTTCATTCTTGCATCTACTCTGTTCTTCTAGCAAAAGAGTATAAGAGAAACTTTTTAGTATTATATAAACAAAATAATAAACAAAATCTGAGTATAATATGAATGTGTTAAACAATAATAACTGGAAAATAATAAACAAAATCTGATAAATATGAATATTATACACTCAACCAATTTTTAGTATTAATTAAGACATTGCTGAGTATAATATGAGTGACCTAGACGATTGATTTGTAACATTTATGTTGCCTAAATGTTCTGAAAATTTTTTCATATCTATTTAGCTCTTGAAAATAATCAATATGAAATGAAATAATTGCACAATAATGATCAACATTAAGTCAAAAAAGCAAAAAGCAAAAAGCAAACATCAATGTAAGAATGAAATCAATTGGAATAAATATACAAAATAATGAAATCATTGAAATAAGATCTACAAAATAAAAAAAATCAAAGAAAAATAAACAAAAAAATAAATACATTTGATGTTGAGAAAAAAACTAATAAATGAATGATTTCATTCAAAAATAAATACTTCAATATAAATACTAATAATAAATGAATAAACATATTGAAAGAATACAATATTACTATTAAAGACTTATTACAAATAATTTGTATTAATTTCTTTTATGTATATATATAATAGATAGAATAGTAAAATAGTAATAATAAATATATTTTGATGAAAAAGAAAAGTTTGAGTTAGGAAAGGTTATAGTGTGGTGAGGTACATTGAAAAGGAAGAGTTACAAGATACAATGTGTGAGAGTCTATGGTAAAAATATGAACCTTGTAAGCTGATAATTTTTTTCTTCTTATATAGGTAATAAAGGACATCACTTTTATGACATTCACCAACTTGTTATTTCTAATACTACATTACTTATATTATTTAAATAATAATTAATATATTTTGTTATAATGTCATTTTTTTGTACTATTAAAGTATTTTCTTATCCTTTTGAGTAAGTAACTAATTCATTCTTAACAAATGTCGCTCTCAAAACCTTACACTACCATACAAGACCTTGTTGGTTTCACAATGTCATTTAATGACATTAAGCAATTTCATAGATTTAAGATGAACAAAGGAAGTGTTATTAATTAACATAGTGTGCTTCATTTTATGATTTCTATCTTTATTGTGGACAATATAAAAATTAGTTTATATCATATAAAAATAGTTAGGAGGGAAAAATAAATGAAAAGATGTAAGTATATCTATTAGCCTCACCTATCTTAACAAATCATAGAAAAGAAGTTAAGAAGAAAATGATGGCAAAATTATAACATGCCAACATAAAATTGAGATTTATAAGCCACTCATTTCTTACAACATGTTCAAATACAGAGAATTGTTATAAAAAAATATGTCCTTTTAATTTGCATATTGCTTTCATAAGATAGAGGAGAGTAATATTTCAATAGAGAAATGAAACAATACCATATTAGGAAATAATATATGAATGTGTCATATGCATCAGCTTTCTTACATAAGACAGCATATAGTAATGTTTCCATCAAGAAATAACAATATGAATATGTCATGTTCATCAGCTTTTTATTTCACCATCAACTAAGATATTCAGCTTCTGTTTCATTTTCAAATAATTCTGTTGTCCACACACAAGGCTATGAACCAATCACATCATTACTATGCTAATTAATCATTAATTAACTATAATAGTTATCCATTAATTAATGATGACTGAAGAACAAAGACGTGCTGCATAATCATGTCCCAAATTCTCTCATGCACTAATGACAACGAATCAAAAACAAAAATAATAGTAAATATTTAAATTTTTAATTGATTGACATTATATATTTTCATTAGTGTGAGACATGATTTAAGACATTAAATCTTATTTTTTTCATGAGTAAGAGAAACTAATCTCTTTTAGAATACATGATTGTTCCTCCAATAAGTGTCGACATTTGATTGTTAATAGTAGACTTAAATTTTTTTAGACTGGCTTACTCAATTTATATCCCTTAAACAATATTTTTTTTCATTTGATATGAGCTATATAGTTAATTTTAATGATAAAAAGATGTAAATTCTTATTGATGTTGCATAAATTTATATAGAACTAGAAGTTAATTACATTCACACTAGCTAGCTTATACTACATGCATGCATTTACATGCAGAACTATGTTGGCATAGCAAGCAAGGTTGCAGCAAATGAAGTACTTCCCAACTCAAAAATCCATGACTTACCAACTCTCACTGTAAATGATTTGATTGATGTTTACTCTCATTATATTCCAATCACTACTTCTTTATTCTTTCTTTCTCATCACTCTCAACCATTCATTTCTTATAATAACACACTCTTTCTCCTTCTTTCTACACAATATACAACCTTTTCTTCCTGCTTGTTGTGGCCTCAAACACCATGGCTGAAACCTTAACCACTGTTTCCCAACCCCGAAATGGACTACATATCTCTCATTCTGACTCAGATGAGGTATTGAACTTCCTTCTTCTCCTTAAACCTTACTTTGATGGTTCAAACATAATCCTTAAACCTTACTTTGATGGTTCAAACATAATCCTTAACTTGAAATGATATTATTATTGCTATGATAATAGAAATAATTTCATTTGAAATGGCCTTCTCTGTGGATGAACTGAGAAAAAAAATATTATTATGTATTATATGAAGGGTGTGAAGTTCTTTTTACAGATTAATAATAAGTGTTTTAAATTATGATTATGTTTTCCATTGAGGACATGGTTGCTGATAGGGTAGTTGTAATCATTACGATACATATGCATGCATTTCACTGTGAGTTTTTCTTGTGAATAATTTTTTTTTAATTTGATACCGTCCAAACGTAGTCTGATGTGATTGCACTATGGTCTGATGTGATCTCATTATTATGATTTAGTATCATACCATAGTTGTATTGTAATGCAATCATAGTAGTTACTGCAACTATAATATTGCTCCACAGATGATACCTGTCCATAATTTAAAACAATGGTAATGATATATCTTAAGTATTTAATTTCACAATGAGAAAACTGTGACTGATTTCAAAACAATGTAACTAGTTTTCTTTCGAAGTTTTTTCTAAAAAAATGTTTAGTACAACTTTAATTTCCCCCTTTGTTGTATAATTTTAGTTCTACACAACACATTATTGTTTAATCTTTGTCAAGCACACTCTTAATTGAATGAATACATACTCAAAAGGAGACTGAGGCTGTTGTGTCTTTTACAGGAAAATGGAGACTACAATCAACAGCATTGGCAACACAATGAAAATCAAGCTTTCTCTTTAGCTGGAATTGGTAATTAAGAAGCTTCTATTAATTAAAATTTTGGACAAATTTTTAAACTCTAAGTTGCTAATTATATTCCATTCCACAATAATTACTTTTTCCCTTGTGAGGCTTTCTGTTATGCTGTTTATAGTATATACACCTTTTGAGTTGTTCTTCTGATGTCTAGTTGCTAGTAAGGATTTTGAAGGAGAGAAAGGATTTTTCAGCAATGCAGAGAAATTGAAAGAGGGGCCAGAAAAGATAAGTCTTGTGATCAAAGACCAAGGAGAAGATGGCTACCTGTAAGTCATCTTTTATCAAATGGTCCATTAAGAATAAAGTATTTCCTCGTACCACGAGATAACTTATCTCATCCAGTTAAAAATATGATATGTGTACTATTTTGTTTAGTTTTAGAAATATTTTTGTAGAAAATAATTAAATAGGACAATGTCGTGATTTTAGAGGTTGAAGGAAATAACTTATCTTCTTATACCATGAGATAATTTATTCTCATAATGAAATGAATTACTCTATAACTCATGTATATATAAAACTGCTTTTTCATTTTGGTTTCTGAATACAATAGCAAAAGAAATTAAGCATATCTTTCTTTTTAGCCTCTTATTGTTGTTACCACAACTTTCACTGAGCATTGAGCATTTATGATAGAGTATTATGGCATCCTTAGATCCACGTAACTGACCCCACCTAGTGAGATAAAGACTTTGTTGTTATTGTATTGTTGTTACCACAACTTTCACTGAAGAAAACTGCTTCTTGCACATATGCTGCAAACAAATGATCTCACACATGTGGATCTGGAAGAATCAGAATTTAAGCTTAAAATATGGGTTGGGATCAATTACAATGAAGGAGAATATGTGTTACAGTTTGTTGTACATGTTATATTTTCATTGATAAACTGTTACACGCGCAATGTTGTTATTGGAAATTGGCTGCACAAATACCTATACTATGTCAAACTTTGTCCTATAATCAAATGTTGAAAACTGTACTATGTGAGACACTGAGATGATAGGTAAAGTGTAGTAATGTGTAATGTCAGATGTGTATGTAAGTATGTGTGAGCACTTGCACTGGTAACTAAAATTTCTCCTTCCACACTTTGCAGTTTGGCTGAAGCAAGGCAACCATTATGGCGTAAAGTCTCAATACCTTCAAGCCTAATCAACCCATACCGCATAGTCATAATCCTGCGTTTCACTATCCTAGTTTTCTTCTTCCAATATCGCATCTCGACACCAGTTCATGATGCATTCGCCTTATGGTTAATCTCAGTAATCTGTGAAGTCTGGCTTGCATTGTCTTGGCTGCTTGACCAACTCCCAAAGTGGTTCCCCATCACTCGTGAAACTTACCTCGACCGCTTGTCCATAAGATTTGAGGAAAAGCTTCTAGGACCTGTTGATATCTTTGTGACCACTGCAGACCCTTTGAAAGAACCACCTATAATCACAGCAAACACAGTTTTATCGGTCTTGTCTGTTGAGTACCCTGCTGAGAAGGTTAGCTGCTATGTCTCAGATGACAGTGCATCTATGCTTCTCTACGATACCTTGTCGGAAACAGCTCAGTTTGCAAGGATATGGGTTCCTTTTTGTAACAAGTATAACATTGAGCCAAGGGCACCTGAGTCTTATTTCTCTCAGAAAGTTGATTACTTGAAAGATAAGGTGCACCCCGCATTTGTTCGGGACCGCAGGGCCATGAAGGTAGGGACTATATAGATAAGTCATGAACTACATAAGCATACATTTTGATTTTGTTTGATTATCCATGTGAGAGATAATTCTTTTTATTATTTTGGAAATTTTGTTGCTTTGTACTTTTCAGAGAGAGTATGAAGAATTCAAGGTGAGAATTAATGTATTGGTTGCAGAGGCTCAGAAAAAACCTGAAGAGGGGTGGGTAATGCAAGATGGTACACCATGGCCTGGGAACAACACTGATGATCATTCAGGAATGATTCAGGTTAGGCACTTGCACTCTCCAGTTATTTCTTTTTGTCATTAATGAACAAAAAAAGAGAAGATAGCATCTTAACAAATGTGAATATTAATTGATTCAACAAACCAAGAACTAAAACAACATGTGAACTTTACTTTGTAGGTGTGTCTGGGAAGTGCTGGTGCACCAGACAAGGAAGGAAAGGAACTACCACGGCTTGTATACATTTCAAGGGAAAAGCGTCTCGGTTATAAACACCACAAGAAAGCTGGTGCCATGAATGCTTTGGTAAGTAGCTTAAAATTCAAGTATATTGTTTAGTTCATGTCAAGACCAGGACATTAGAGAAGTTGTTTATAACTAACTTCTGCAATGCTGTATTTCCTCATAAGGTTCGTGTTTCTGCTGTGCTTAGCAATGCACCTTTTTTGTTGAATCTGGATTGTGACCAATACATAAACAATAGCAAGGTTCTAAGGGAGGCTATGTGCTTTTTAATGGACCCTCAACTTGGAAAGAAGCTTGCTTATGTCCAATTTCCACGAAGGTTTGATGGCATCGATTGCAACGATAGATATGCTAATCACAATACAGTGCTATTTGATGTAAGGGACATTAATTTAGACTCTGCTACAAATTGCATTTACACTAAATGATCTTTAATTTCTGCCTTGAATGTTGCTTTGTTCATAGATCAACATGAAAGGCCTTGATGGGATTCAAGGCCCAGTGTATGTTGGTACCGGATGTGTGTTCAATAGGCAAGCATTATATGGCTATAAGCCACTATCTGAGAAAAGGTCAAAGATGAGCAGTTCCTCCTGGCCTTCATGCTGCTGTTGTTCTGGTGACTCTCGTTCCATTTTTGATCTTGAAGAGATGGGTGAAGAGCTTGAAGGCTTTGACGAGCAAGAGGAACCATCCTTCACGTCAAAGAAAAATTTTGAGAAACGATTTGGACAGTCACCGGTTTTCATTGCTTCCACTTTGATGGAAGATGGTGGACTTCCAAAAGGCATCAATTCTAGATTAATGATGAAGGAGGCCATTCATGTTATAAGCTGTGGATATGAAGAGAAAACTGAATGGGGCAAAGAGGTAATAATACAGTTAATGCACTGAATTCTTTCCATTTTGAATTGTGTACATAATCCTTAAAATGGAAAATACATCCGAGATTGGTTGATCGTAGGACTTTTGGCTATACACATTAAGAATGCATTTTTAATGGACATTTACTTTATTTCCTGCAATTACTTAGAATTTCACGAGTGTTCACTGTTAACCAATCAAATCATCTTGACAATTTTTTTCCTCTGCAGATTGGATGGCTTTATGGTTCAGTCACAGAAGACATCTTAACTGGTTTTAACATGCATTGTAGAGGATGGAAATCAGTGTACTGCATGCCAGAAAGAGCAGCTTTTAAGGGATCCGCTCCGATAAATCTGTCAGATCGATTACACCAAGTTTTGAAATGGGCTCTTGGTTCTACTGAGATTTTCTTTAGTGGGTATTGCCCATTATGGTATGGCTATAGTGGAAAACTGAAATGGCTCCAGCGGCTGGCATACACTAATGCCATTGTTTATCCATTCACTTCCATCCCTCTTTTGGTATACTGTACAATTCCCGCTGTCTGTCTTCTGACTGGAAAGTTCATCATGCCCACTGTAAGTTGCATGATTATAAATTTGTTACATTTGACTAGCTCGAATACAGCTTGACTTTCGCTGCCTCGTGAACAATATACAATGCTTTACTGCTTAATCTCTATTTATTCTCTCAATCTCAAGTCCTATTAGAATGTAAAAGGATCTATATGAAAGATAAGCCTCAGGACTTCAAAATGAAATGTCGCATTTTGGCTAGTGAGAGCAATCGGGGAAGTAGGCATATATTTTGTCGCAAATTCAAGACAAAATCAATGATAGTTTCGTGTGATTACAAAGCTAGGATAACTCATTTTCCTTAGGCTCAGATTCACAATTAATTTTGAAACAAGAAAAGGATAAGAAAACAGTTACTCTCTTGTCATTAGATTCATGTCTTGTGACCAAAGTTCTCTTCTATGCAGCTGACAACCCTTGCTAGCATTTGGTTAATGGCTCTATTTATCTGCATCATTTTAACTTGTGTTCTTGAGCTCCGGTGGAGTGGAGTCAGCATTCAGGACTGGTGGCGCAATGAACAATTCTGGGTCATCGGAGGTGTTTCTGCACATCTTTTCGCTGTATTTCAAGGTCTCCTTAAAGTTGGTGGACTAGACACTACTAATTTCACTGTGAGAGAAAAAACAGCAGATGGCACTCTATTGGGAAAGCTCTATCTGTTCAAGTGGACTACTCTTCTCATCCCACCAACAAGTCTTGTAATCTTGAATATGGTGGGAATCGTGGCCGGAATCTCTGACGCCATTAACAATGGCTATGACTCATGGGGCCCTTTATTTGGGAAGTTATTCTTTTCCTTCTGGGTCATTGTGCACCTATATCCTTTCCTCAAAGGTCTAATGGGAAGGCAAAACAGAACTCCTACTATAGTAGTCCTCTGGTCAATACTTTTAGCATTAATTTTCTCAATGATTTGGGTGCGCTTTGATGTTTTCTTGCCCAAGAAAACAGGTCCAATTCTCAAACAATGTGGAGTAGATTGCTAAGACATAAGTAATCCGATCTTGGTTCTTCTATTGGAGTATTATTACCTTTGAAGAAACTAGCTGTGTTGTCTGTGCGGCTGCACATACATGCACAGGTTGTAATATTTGAACCCCTTTGTTTTCTTATTTGACCTTTTGGCAACATCTAATCTTCAATACATTGATGATAAGTTGTACCACACAAATTTCAACCTGATTATCTTATCAGTTACTCTTGAATTTTGAGAAAGAAAAGAGTATCAAATCATAATTCAAGTGTCATTGATGGATGGATAGATTTATGGCGCAAGATTCAGTGGTTAAAAATGAAAGATTGCTTGATATGATGGGATTCCTAGTTATA
Source organism: Lupinus angustifolius (assembly GCF_001865875.1). Lineage (NCBI taxonomy): Eukaryota > Viridiplantae > Streptophyta > Magnoliopsida > Fabales > Fabaceae > Lupinus > Lupinus angustifolius. Next base: position 20,766,753 of record NC_032019.1, on the reverse strand, counting down.
ATTGAAATATACCACAGGAAATATGTACATCTCAAGATTCAACTAAAATCTTGCAACCAAGTTTGGTTAAAACTCAGAAACTCAGTCCTTGAGGTTTAACAGTACTAGATAATTTCCTATCTCAATTACTACAAGCATATCTATAATGTGTATATATAATGCTGCAAGCATGTTCCTTAAATCCCTCATTTTCAGAGTGAAATCACATTTGACTAATGTCAGATATCAAGCTATCTCTTTCTATCCTGAGAAGTATGCCACTCACAGAAATAATATTAGCCAATTAGCCAAAACATTGCATTTAAGAGTATGGCTGTATCAGCACCATGGATTAAAAAGGTGCAGGAATTAACTGCAAGCATGATCATAAAATTGGGAAGAAAAAAGTAAATCATATTTATAAGAATGGATTTGTAATATATCCTGCCTAAATAGTTGTGGCAATGTTACAAGAAAATTATCAAAGGTTGACACATTATGGAGACACATTATGGAGACACATTATATAGATAAAGCACATGATCAAACTAATCCAATTACAAATTACACCATAGAAGTAAAAATCACACTTTATCATCTCCATAAAAGAATTAAACAATCCATTCCTAATACTATACTACACCCGAAAACCGCACCAATGCAAACTTGTTTTAAATTAATATACATGAGAAACAAAGGTAGAAGCAGTTACAGAAGCACCTCCATTCAGACTTAACCACTTTCCACTGAGTGAGATTTTCAACTGGATTCAGCACAGGATGAACATAAACACTTCTGTCTCTTGCATTAGGATTCAAGTTCAACCCAACTGAGTTCACATCATCGCTATTATCATAAGTTTGGGTTGGACTCGAGTATACCATTCCATGTTCTTCTTCAAAGTCTCCATTGTCACCTTCATCATCGCCACTTAGATCACTAGCCCTATAATCCAATTCGTCGTCACTGTCCCGAGAATTCTGATACCTGTGGTTTGGAGGGTAAGATCCAGTTGAAGTCACAGAACTATCATTAGAGGAAGAAGACTTTGATTGGGTTGGCTTTGTTGCCCAAGCTTCCACCTTTGCTTCATCAATGTTCTTCTTCTCAGGTGCTTCATCCTGTAGAACAGCCTGATAGGTTTCGACATTGGAATCAAAAGTTACTTTCTTCCTGGTACTAAAGCTTAGAAGTTGCTCCTCACTTTTATCACTACACCGTTAAAAACAATAGAAGTAAAAATTGTCTACACAAAGGTAAAATTTAAAAGTGCTAGTTTGTTGAATTTATGTACACCTTTGGGTTGAGATTTTGATGCAATTTAAGTAAAACACTTAATCACTTTATGCTGAAACTCACTTTAGTGGAAGAGTGAAGTTATATAATTCAGTAGTGTCTTATGAAATCCACAAATACAAGTACAAATAAGAGGTACTTGAAAATAGTTTTTGCTAGCATTTCTCATAAAATTCCAAAAACAGGTGATAAAGTTGAAATTGATGAATGAAGATTGTTTTGCTTACTGAAGTTGTGATGAACATTGTTTTATTCAACCAGGACCAAAGTTCATGTTAAGAGCGTTACTTTCAAGTTATGAAACAACATTCCTCTTAGTCCCACTCCCAAAAAGACTAAAAGTTAAAATTTCGATTCTCAGTAGTGACATAGGAATAGCCGTACACCCCAGAATAAATTAGTTTCTTACCCATCGAATAAACAAATGCTCTTAATAGTATAGAAAAAGTGTCTGGAGCATTCTTATTTTTCAGGTATTGAGTATACAATCTTTACAATTTATAGGTGGTGCAGAAAGCAAAATGAATTTCAAAGTACAACCATTATGATAATACAACAATTATAGAAGGGACATATTATTTTAAATAGTTTTTGGTAATTTTTGTATCAGTATTATCAAGAGTATTCTTCATCTATGGTTAAGGAATTATTTTTTTTGAATGTGTATCTGTCCTTTCAATAAGTATTGTTCACAAAAAACTTTAACATTTTGATCTTTTTGGGATCCGATGACAAATGCATTGTTGGTAGATGGCAACTTAGAATGCATAATTATTTTCAAATGGAAAAAGTAAAAAATAATAGGCCCCATAAGTGTTTACAATTGGTTGTGATAACTGGGACAAGGATCACATGTCTTCGTTCATGTTTTATTTTGTATTCCAAGCCAATGAAAAAACTTCATTCATTTAAAAAGAAAAGTTATAAAAACAAAAATTAATATTTTAATATTATCTCGTGTAGTATAATTAATTCGGGACATGAGGAAAGGAAAATTATAGGACATATATCCTTGTCCATGATAACTCTCATAAGCAATACCTTATCCAACAATAACATGACTTCTACACCCATATACTAAGCCCTAACCTATTAAAATAAATACAATATCTTCTTATGAGGTTTATTACAAAAATATTAAACTGGAGGAAGTATCTTCTAATGTCCATTCTTTCAAATTACCGAATTAATCTCTGGCATATCCTATTCCATCACTAACTTATATTTCATGCAAGTTTGGAAAATTCAACGTGTTCTTCTTTGAAATTTAAATGATGAAGATGAAGTTATAAAGAAGATGGGTGAGAAGATGATGTGAAGTTTAACAAATATTGGGATGATTATAGTGTTGTGCTGTGCTATGGGAGCGGTTCTTGACCCACGAATGAAATTAGGCATGTTAAAGTGTTGTTTCTTAGAAGTTGATGATTATATTGCTGGTCAAAAAGTAGAACATGTGAGTTCAAAGTTGCACATGCTTTTTGAAAAGTATGCAAGCAACAATTCTTCTAACTCAATTATGAAAAGGTGCAATACAACTGCAACCCCTCAAACTCCATGTATGAGTTCTGACAAAAAAGGATGTTTGATGTAAGTTTATTTATTTTTGTCCATTGATATTTTAATTGTTATCTATTTTTTATTTCTTTGTTAATTGTTATCAAATTTTATAGGAGTTGAAAAAACATAATCAACATCTCATAAGTCAAGCCGGAAAGTCTCAACTAGATGCATACTTGGATGAACCAATTTGGGAGATTAACTTTAATGAAGATTAAGATTTAGATGTCTTGAAATGGTGGAAGGTTAGAGCATCTTGTTTTCCCGATTTATCATTAATGGCTCGTGACTTACTAAGCATTCTCATTGCTACTGTTGCATCTGAATCTGCATTTAACATTGGTGCACGTGTCCTTAGCAAATATATGAGTCGTCTCTTACCAAAAAATGTTCAAGCTTTGATTTGTTCTCACAATTGGTTGCATGAATTTGCTTAAAATGGTAATTAATTCAAACTAGCATTTGAATTATGTTGAATCACAATTTACATGTGAATTTAATTGTTTTCTTTGAATGGTTATATGCAGATGATGATGATGATAGTGATTTGCATTCAAGGCCAGTGGTGATTGATTAAAGATAAGGAGCAATGAGCATATAGTTTTCTTAATATGAATATGATCACCCAATGATGAGTTGATGACACTTAACTTTTGTTCTTATTATATCTATTTTTGTATTTGACATTTAGATTGAGACTATGAGTGTACAATGCTAATTGTGATGGTTATGGAAGTTTGTGTTTAAAGATATATCTGTTTGATTAAAACGTACATTATTCTTCTACAATGTTTAAAGATCTAGAAAGTGTTGAGAATTTAATTTCATAATGATGTAAATAGCATGCAGTTTTATAATGATCCAGAAAGAGTTGAGAATTACACTAACCATGTACTAGATTATTTTAGATTTTTTATTAATTTAGGGCGGCCCACAAGTCCGCCCTACCCATGTTTAGGGCGGGCATGACATGATATTTCATGCCCTATTTAAAAATGGGCATGCCCATTCCCATCCTAATTTAAATGGGCATTGTGTGGACATGAGCAGAGCTACCCTAATATCAATGCAATCAAGCAAAGGAGTGTTAATGTCTGATTATAATTCTTGTTGTTGAAATCAATTGGAACCAAAATAGAGAAGTTATCTATAATACATAATTGCACTAGCTCCAAAGTATCCTTTCACCCTTTCAAATTCATGTGATGTTGGAGTATCTGGTACTATTGTTACCGTAGCTTGCAACAACTGTAAATGCCATGAAATAATACTTGTTGACTTAATTACGACCAAGTCACTCTCTTTAAGGCGTTTTGTGGCACGAACCAAAATGTGCATACTGTCTATCAACCACGCCATCCCCATGATAAAAAAGCTCATATCTCTATTATCTAATTCTTACTGTGCTGTAAGAACCAATCTCAAATACACCCACCACAATATGGCTACCAGTGCCAATTCTCGAAATTCCCACAATATGGCTACATGTTTCAATTTTTTCCCCACAATACTGACTACCAGTGTCAATTCTTGAAATGCTCACAATATGGCTACCCATGCCAATTCATTTCCCTCAATACTGACTACCAGTGTCAGTTCTTGAAATTCTCATAATTTGGCTGCATGTGCCAATTCTCAGTACCGAAGAAAGAAAAAGGGAGAAGTTTGCCAGAAATGCATCGACGAGAAATATGAGGGAGAAAGAAAAAGTTGAATGCAAGTGTATTCGACTTGGGGCGAATTATAATGAGGGGAGAATGCCTCTATTTATAACATGATATTTTCCATGTTTCTCATCTCTCTAATGTGGGACTTGGGAGTTGTTTTTTTCAAAACTTTTCTATGTGAGACTTGAGAGTTTTTTAGATTTCACACCCAAAAGTTCTCACTTATGGTTTTCAACAAATCAAGTTCCAACAATCCCCCACTTGAAATTGAAAAATGATTTCCGAGAATATTTATGGTCTCAATAAGATTGTGCATAAACAAAGGTGTCATGCGGCTTGAACTTTTGCATAGTAAGATTCAGATTTTACTAGAGTGACTCGTAATATTGAACTCTATCTCCGACATCAAACCACACTTAACATTTTCAAAGGTGTATCCTCTAAAGCCCATACGTTAAAGGCCATGCATGTCTATCCCAATATAGTGAACGTTATAGAACTTTATGCCCCAAAATTTCGTAGGAAGTGACCCCCACTTCCACATTCACATAGGTGAGTCTATCAAGAGTACTTCTATAGTCTAGGTACTCCACTCCAATTGGAGTATAGATCTCATTAAGAGTTTAACTAATCCTTACATATGCTGCAGGAATCACACTTCTCATAATTTTATAGCATGTTCATTCTCATATCACTTTACAACTTGTTATTACCCAATGAACCTATTTCTTGGGATCTCCATTCAGTTAGGTTGGGTTACTATCATGAGTGATCCTCGTTCTAAGGGCAATAATCTCATACTCTTAGAAGTATTATGGACTTTCTCTCTAGCCAGTCCTTTCGTTAAAGGATCTGCTAAGTTATTCTCATTGCATACGTGATCCACTCTAACAGCTCCTGTAGAGAATAATTCTCTAATGGTGTTGTGCTTACGACGAATTTGTCGTTTCTTATCGTTATAAAAGTGGTTCTCAATTTTTATAATAGTTGTAGTACTATCACAATGAATCAACACAAATGGTATCAGTTTTTCCAATAGGAGAATCTCTACAAGCAAGCTTCTCAGCCAACTTGCTTCTTTACTAGTTGTTGTTAGTGCTATTATTTCAACTTCCATAGTTAATTGAACCAAAATAGTTTGTTTCTTGCTATAGACTCTATATAGTCCATCTCATCATTTATGACCTCTTGTCACAAATCTGCATCCAAAGAAGTCAAAACTTCTTGGAAAGTTGATGGATTCTCCTCTAATATATAGACAATATAATGAGGTCTATACTCTCTAGTAGTTGTTGCTCTCCTATTAATTCTAGGTTCTATTTCAAACCTTTTATTTTTATCATTATCTCTAATCACATGTATTTGACTAGTTGATGTGCTCCTGCTATTCCTCAATTTAAAAGAGAATTTCTTTTCATTGAAATCAACATCATTAGACTCAATGATCACTTTTGCATTAATGTCATAAAACTTGTACGACTTGCTGTTTACAACATACCCATTGAATAAACATTTATATGCTCTAGGCGCATACCCTTTGAAATGATTTCATGAGAAACAATTCTATATATCTCATAGGACCGAGACTCTATTGATTTATTATCAGTTATCTAATACTTGATGTAACGACTAACAACATACTTTTTAGTCTCAGCTTCCTCAATATCATATTTTTCTTTCAAGTGCATACCAAATTAATTTGGCAGACTTGTATGAGCTGTAGTAATCATAGAGATCATCAGACAACTCATTCAGAATGAAATTCTTACAAAATTAATCATTTTCATCCGAGAGAGCTATATCAATAGCTAGTTTATTCCTTTCCTTTTTTTCAGCTTTTTCCGGCAGTACTAGGACATCAGTTTTCAGAATGTGTGCAACTTTTCTCATAGGGTAGAAAAATTACATCTTATGTTGCCACCGTTTGAAATTTGTTCCATCAAACTGAAATGACTTATTCATGTCATAGTTGTTCGGTCCAGTAATATTATCTACGAATGCCATTGCATTAGAAACGTCTTAAAATTATTGTTACCGTAGCTTGCAACAATTCTAAATGACTCGAAATGATACATATTGACTGAGTCAGGACCATGTCGCTTTCTTTAAGACGTTTCATGATACTGCCCAAAATGTGCAAGCAGTATATCAACCACGCCGTCCTCAAGATAAAACAACCTAGATCTCTGTTATTGAATTCTTACTGCACTGTAAGAACCAATCTAGAATACACCCACCACAATATGGCTACTAGTGCCAATTCTCAAAATTCACATAGTATGGCTACACATGCCAATTCTTTTCCCACAATACTAACTACTAGTGTCAGTTCTCGAATTGTCCATAATATGGCTACCGGTGCCAATTATTTTCCCTTAATACTGACTACTAGTGTCAGTTCTCGAAATGCCCACAATATGGCTACCAGTGCCAATTCTTTTTCATCAATACTGACTACCAGTGTCAGTTTCCGAAATGCCCACAATATGGCTACATGTGTCAATTCTTTTCCCTCAATACTGACTACCCGTGTCAGTTCTCGAAATGCCCACGATATGGCTACCTGTGTCAATTATTTTCTTTCAATACTGACTACTAGTGTCAGTTCTAGAAATTCCCACAATTTGGCTGCTTGTGTCAATTCTCAATACCATGGAAAGAAAGGGGGAGAAGTTTGCCGGAAATGCATCGACGAAAAATATGAGGGAGAAAGAAAAAATTGAATGATAGCGCATTCGACTTGGGGCGAATTATAATCAGGGGAGAATGCCTCTATTTATAACATTGGATTTTTTTTCCATGTTCATCATCTCTCCAATATAGGACTTGAGAGTTGTTTTTTTTCAAAACTTTCTATATGAGACTTGAGAGTTTTTTAGATTTCACGCTCAAAAGTTCTCACTTATGGTTTTCAACAAACCAAGTTCCAATATGTACCTATGATTCATTGTTGCCTCTTCTTTCACCCAACAAATAGGTACAATTATTCAAATACTAATGCACCAGATTACATCAATACTCCATAATATCATTCAACAAGACTAATACTAAGATGAGTGACCTCCTAAGAAGTGTTCATGTTGCACCACTTGAAAAAGAAAGAGGGTGAGCTTCAAAACAAGTTGTCTGCTTCGTGACCTGGAGGTCATGGTTTGAAACCTGGAAACAATCTATTTGTGTACATATACCCTCCCGTGACTCATTAAGTTGAAGTCTCTCGTCAATGAATGACCGCCATAGAAAAATACCATATGATCAAGAACTTCCTTAAAGGCCATGTCTGACAACCTTAATTATTTGTTAAAGCTGCCAACTCTGGGACTAGTTGTCTTCTTTATCTTGTTTGAGGGGTACCAATTGTTATTTAGTTACCTTGGACACTTTTCTAAATAGATATGCAAAAAGTATGTTAAATGTTGAGCAGATAGACATGAACATGGTAGTGTTGTACCCAAGATATATTGATGTAACAATAACATCAAAAATGAATTTGAAAAAATAAAGACTTTTGTCGAAAGCAGTAGCATTGACAGTGCAAAAACCTGAAAATTATTTGAACATATTAGACCACTAGATCAATCACTATAGGTGATTACCTACATACCAAGGAAGTTAATAACCGACAAGAACAAATGATAATAATCCCAAATGAGAAAAAGAAAAAATATCAATCCTATGAAGAGGTTAAACGAATTACAGAAAAAGAAGTTTAACTACTGAAAGCTACGATGGTCAAATTAGCTTAGAAGATCAAGTTCAATATTAATGGTTATATGAACAGATATACCTAGAATTTTGTGGTAGATTTCTCTTAAACTTTTGCTCTAGTTGTCAGGTTGGATATCATAAGAATGTTGTTGGTACTTACTGTGTAAAATGCTTTGGTCATACACCAAATGGATCTTCAATGGCTTTTTTTTTTAAAGTCTACTTGAATGAAGAATTTTTTTAATGGAACAACCAAAAGGTTTTGTGCAGTAGCAACAAAAGGAGAAGATATATAGGTTGAACAGAATACTATATGATCTAAAACAAGCACTAAAGTCTTAGTAAAACCGAATTGATGCATACTTGGTAAACATAGACGAGTTCAATTGAATTTATCTTATATGTTAAAAAAGTTGATGATAAAATACTTATGATATCTCCTTGTATTGATGGTTTCTTTGTTACAGGAATTGATTGACAAATTCCAAGAAAAAAGAATGATGCCTTTGAAATGATGAGCTTTGCAAGAATGACATTCTTTCTTGGTATGTATGTACAACAAAATCAAAATGAAATATTTGTGTGCCGATAAAAATACACGAGGGATGTTCTCAAGAAGTTTAATATGCAAGAATGCAAACCAATTCCAATGAAGCAAAATGATAAGTTCTGTAAAGAGGATTATGCTGAAAAGGTTGATGAAAGGTTGTATAGAAGCTTAATAGGCTCTTGCTATATTTGTGTAACAAGACCAAATATCATATATGGATAAATTTGCTATCAAGGTACATGCTTTGTGCTAGTGAAATTCATTTTCAAGCAACAAAAGAATTCTAACATAATTTATAGACACAATATATTATGGAATAAAGTTCAGTCCTTTCAAAACTTTTAGTCTTCATGGTTATTCTGATAACGATTGAGCTAAATGTGTTGATGATATAAAATGTATCACATTACTATTTTAGCTTTAATTCTAGAATTTTTTCATGATGATGTGATAAATATAATGACATTACCTATTCCATAATAAAATATGCAGTTGTTGTTGCAATTGTGAATTAAACCATTCATATTAGAAAACTCATGACAAATATGGATAAAGAATAAATAGAAAGCACATAAATCTTGTTAATACATTTATATTCGTACAAATAGTATGGTTAAATTGATTTATAATAATAAAATTAAATAAAATAAATTCACACTTTTTAATAATAAATTGTAATTGACATTCATACTTTCATGTCTTACTTTGAAATGTGATACTTATCATTTTTTAAGATGAATCATGTCACTTCTTGTGGATATTAGAATATTAATCATTTTGACTGCATAGAAATTAGAGTAAACATATATTTTAGTCCTCATATTTTTCGACTTTACCAGTTTAATCCTTCAAAAAAGAAAAAGACCTAAGATGATCCCCCGAAATTTTAAATGTGGGTCAAATTAGTTCTTTTTAGTATGTTTTACAACACTTGACAAAGACTAATTTGACCCCAAAAAGGACTAATTTGACCAACATTTGAAATTTTTGGTGACCATTTTAGGTCTTTTCTTTTTCGAATGATTAAACTAGTAAGGTCGAAAAATATGAAGGACTAAAATGAATATTTATTCTAGAAATTAATATATGGGTTTTCTCTTTACTAGCAAAGCATTTTCCATACAAGTGAGTAAGAGTGAAAACAAATTAGACCTTCTATGAGAGATTTAGTACATGACCTATGATAAACCATACCAAATATTTTAATAAACATGTCAAACTCAAACATTTATAGGTTAAACTCAAACTTTCTAAAAAGTCTATTAAACTTAAATATCAACACATATAATTTTATTATATATTTATGTTAATTATTTTATACAATATATATAAAGACAATTTGGCATTGCATTCTTTTAATGACCTTATCTTCAATCTTGTATCTCGTTACATTGGTCATGGTATTACAAATGTAGGGAATTTCACGTACACATTTTGGGAGATGCTTGAATTATCAAGTTTATTTCATAGAATTTTCAATTCTGTAAAATAGTTTGTTATACTTAATTCTCCTTGTTTAAGTTGGCAATGGATTCTTGTAATTCAACAATTTGAAAAGATTGTCGTGGGAGAGTCATTCTTTAAGTTCCTCTTATGTACTATATGCTTTATCAATCCATAATATGCTTTGTGAAATAGATGGAGTGTTAAGTGCCAAATTGTTAATGAGATGTATATGAATTCGGGGCACTTAATACATATTTATGCTGTAATTGCGTATGGTTCCTGATAACTTAGTCAAACTTGTTATGTGTAGGAATTTATGTGTTTACGTTGTTTCAGGTTAAGAAATAAGGAAAAAAATGAGAAAAAGGAGAAGATTGGAGCTTCTGAACACTACAAGCCTCACCTAAGCGAGAAAAGTGTCACCCAAGCCACAAATAGGAGGAAAATCACTAGTCACTGTTGTCCCTCGCTTGGGCGAGGGATTGTCGCTCAAGCAACAAATGGAGCTAAAAATACCTGGTTGTCCTGCCTGATCCTCGCCCAAGCGAGGGATCCTCGCCCAAGAGAGGGGCACCTCGCCCAAGCGAGTTGCTAAGGCCTAGAATTCTCTTATTCTCTCGCCCAAGCGAGAATATTTAGCTTGGGTGAGGGTTTTGAAGTTAGAACTGATATGGGCAATTTCAGAATTCATAAAGTATTACACAATCACTTTTCAAAAGCTTTGAGGCACAAAATTTAGGAGAGAAACACTAGGAACGACGATAGAAGTCGTGAGAACGACTCTAAATCCAATTTTCTTGTATACTTTCATGAATCGAGCATTGTAATAGCGAGGATGAATGACTAGATCTTCATTGTTGGGATTTGAAATGTAATCTTCTTACCTTGTACTCCTAGATTCAATTCTAATGTAATTGTTATATGATTTTGGGAAATTTATCCCTTTTTTATTACTTGAGTTTAATTAGCTAATGAGTTCTTGTTTTTGGGTTCAAGTTTAACTGGGAAATTGGATCATCTTCCTTCATGTATCACTATTCCAGGAATGGACACTGATATATGAATTGCTTTTACATTAACTTTAATGCTAGTTAATCAGTCAATTATCCAAGGAATTGGTAATTGAGTGATTATCTAATAATTTTACACTCAAGGAATTAATGTAATTGATTTACCAAAAATATACATCAAAATCAGTAACTTCACAAGTTGTTTGGAATTGAATCTATGGATGTCAAAAGGGAAAGACCGATGAATTTCGATCCCGACTCATTTAATTTCATAATTAAACTTTTATTTCAATTTAATCTTTTTATAAAACCAATGTCAAATTATCAAACCAATTCTTGTAAATAGTTGCTCAATTCATGTTTGTAGGAATTCCTCCATGAGGACGATATCCCAATACTTTACCGGATTTTATTACTTGAATGATACGGTTCGCTTGCCGTTCCATAAATACCTAACAAGTTTTTGGCGCCGTTGCCGGGGAGCAATGAGTGATTTATATTAGATCTTTACGGATTTGATTGAGTCTTGTACATAGTTAGTCTTTAATTTTTTGTAGTATAGCTAACTCTTATGCTAACCTTTGCTTTAGTCTTCTTAGTTATGCTTTTGCGAGGTAAAGCTTATGACGAGAAACTACAGTATAATCCTGAGATTGAGAAGTTAGCAAAGAGTAACCGCAAGAAGGCAAAAGAGAAGAAGAAGAAGAAGAAAAATACTTAGGAAACACAGTGCAGTTCTGAACAGTTTGTAGTTTCAGATCCCCGATTAGACAAGATGGAGAATGGCAACAATGTCACTGTAAATAACCCAAGGCCTAATCCTCCAAGGAAGATGTTAGGTGACTATGCCATGTACCAAGGTCCTAGGCACTAGAGCTGTCAAAACGGCCGAGCCCAGTCGGGCCAGCCCGCCAAAGTCCGAAAATTTATAGGGTTTGGGTATCATATTAAGTACTTTTTATAGAATCCGGGCTTTTTAGCCCGACCCGACCGGATTATTTTAAATACGGGCTCAGGCTGAGCTTACCCGGGCGGGCTCGGGCTACTTGTTTTACTTATTTGTTTTAACTTTTTTTGGACCTTTGGCTTGATAATAAGCACTAAGTGAAAATTTACAAAACAACTTATAATAAAAAATATATAATAAATATTGTATTATTGTGTATTAATTAGATTTAACTTTTACAACAAAAACATAATAAAGAAAATAACGTTTACAACAAAACTAAAATTAACATAATTCTTTACTATAGAGAACTTCACACAACCATATTAAAGTGAAGTTACAAAGTATATTAGAGAGTGAGAGTCCAATAGAAATGAGATATTCAATGAAAACGTTATGTTAAAAATCATACATGTGGACTTAACTTCACATTTTGACTCAAACACAATGCATTAGATCTATAAATTTGGTTGCATTTTTTGGCATAACAAATGTGTTAAAAAAATTATATGTTATTATCAAATAATATATATATTTTTGAATAGATTAAATATGTTAAAAAAACAAAAAACAAAATTTAGTTTATGCAGGTCAGCCCGCCACAACCCACAACCCGTTTAGGGCAGGTTTGGATAACAATTTGATATGTATAAATTGTATATGGGCTTTTTAGCTCAGCCTAGTTTAGCCTGAACCCTATGTGGGTTAGCCCAAACCCGTCCGGGTAGCCCGTTTTGACACCTCTACTAGGCACTATTCTAGCATTATTATTCCACACACCGAAAGGACAATGGAAATCAAGCCGACATACATGAATTTGGTTAGTGTTCACCAGTTCACAGGCAAGGATTATGAAGATCGATATGCTCATCTGGACAATTTCTATGAGTTGGTGGCGACTATGGGGCATTCAGATAATGAGAGGGGACCTGCATATATGATGTTGTTTCCATTTTCTCTTCTTGGTGAAGCTATGGAATGACTCAAATCACATCCTACCCAAAGCTTAACCAATTGGAGTGACTTGGAAATAAGTTCTTGATGAGATTTTTCCCTCCAACTAGATATGTGCATGCCAAGTTTGAAATCTCAACATTCAGACAAGGTACAAAAGAGGCATTCTATGAGGCTTGGGAACGTTTCCAGATGTTGTTGAGGAAATGTCCCAACCACGGGTTTGAAAAAGTGGACCAAAGACAAAGATGATATTGGATGTCACATCAGGTGGCACTATGATGATTGTTGATGCTGAGCAAGCCACCAGGATCATCACTACTTTATCTTCCACAAATAGGCAAGCTCAACACAACATGAGAACCGTACAGAAAAGAGGGGTATTATATTTGAACATTTCTGATGCTATTCTGGCTCATAACAAGATTCTAACACAAAAAATTGAGGTCTCACTAAATGTGGTACAGACTCCTCCGATCCAGCAACAAGTGCTACACTATGAGTTTTGTGGAGGTGGCCATGTTACTGCTCAATGCTCAATGCCTACAAACACACAAGCAGAAGAGGTTCAATATGCGAATAACCAACCTCACTAGTGTAATTTCCTTAACAATCATTTCTCATAGGGTTAGAGGGGATATCAGAACTAGAATCAGAATTATGGGTGGAGGCAAGACCACCTAATAGGCTACCATGATTTCAACCATCATATCAGCAGGGTCCACACCCACCATTACATGAGAGGCTGACAAAATTGGAAGATACTTTGGAGAAATTCATGCTAGTCTCCATTTCAAACCATAAAAATACTAATGCATCCATCAGAAATCTGGAGACTCGGGTAGGACAATTGGCTAAGCAGATCGCAAAACAACACTCAGACCGTCAATAATTCTCAGCCAATACTCAAACCAACCCTAAGGAATACTACAAATCTATCACTACTAAAAGTGGGAAGGTTATTGGTAAGGGTATTGGTGAGAATTTAGCGGTTGAAGATGAGGTTCTTAGAGAAACTGAGGTTGAGGAAGAAAAGAAGGAAACTAGAGAAACACAAAAGGGTTATACAGCAGAAGTTTAGGAAGGAATTGTGAATAATGAGGATGCTATAAGGGAGAACAATGATAAGAGGAAGAGTGACCTATCTCAGTTGAAGGATCTTCCTTATCCAAAGAAACCTTCCAAAAAGGACAAGGACAGACAACACACCAGGTTCTTGGATATATTCAAGAACTTACAGATCAACATTTCTTTCATGGAGACGATGGAACATATGCCCACATATGCTAAATTCATGAAAGATCTGTTGGCAAAGAAGAGAAAGCTTTCAGAAGAGACAATGACATTGGAAGTTTGATGCAGTGCTATCTTTTAGAAGTCTTTACCTGAGAAGACTAAAGATCTAGGAAACTTCACAATATGAGTCACTATCGGTGAACTATCATTAGGAAAGGCACTGCTTGATTTGGGTGCCAGTATTAATCTGATGCCTCTATCCATGTTGAAGAAGATTAAGGAGTTGGAAATCAAGCCTACTAGGATGACTCTTTAACTTGCTAACAGATCAGTGAAGTATCCTTATGGAGTTGATGAGGATGTTCTAGTCAAGGTAGATGGATTGGTTTTTCATGTCGATTTTGTCATCATGAATATTAAGGAGGACATTGAGGTCCCACTTATTCTAGGTTGACCCTTCATGAAGACTGCTAGGGTCATTATTGATGTTGATGACGGAAAGTTGAAGGTAAGCGTACAAGATCAAAAGGTGAATTTTAATGTGTTTGAGGCAATGCAACACCCAAAAGATAAACAACACTGCTTTCGAGTGGATGTTATTAAGGACTTATTCATGCTCAATGACATTCACTTGAGTAATAGTAGTTCATTGGATAAGGTCTTGAGAGGAGAGTTGGAAGGAAGCAGTACTGAGGAAGAGAAACTGATTAAAGCATGTATGGCAGAGTTGGATGCACCCCACAAGGGTACATCTGATCAGAGTCACACTTAGGAACTAGTTAAAGAGAGAAAAAAAACGAGGTTCCGAAAGTGGAGTTGAAATTACTTCCTTCAAATCTGAAGTATGTTTTCTTATAGGACGGAGGTCAAAAACTGGTAATAATCAGTAGTACCCTATCATCTGATGAAGAACAACAACTAATTGGATGGACACTGACTGATTTGCATGGAATCAGCCCATCATATTGTATGCATAAAATCCACATGGAAGTGGATTATAAACTAGTTGCACAACTTCAGAGACGTCTGAATCCTACTATGAAGGAAGTGGTGAAGAAGGAAGTGATTAAAATTGTTGGATGCTGGGATGTTTTATCCCATATCTAATAGTACTTGGGTATGCCCAATTCAAGTGGTCCAAAGAAGGGGGTATGACTATGGTTAGGAACAAAAAAGATGAATTGATTCCAACCAGAACAGTCACTAGATGACGTATTGATCGAGGCTGTACCCGATACAAATAATATAACAATTAAAACTACAGTACTAGGAAGTGACTCCTAGGTCGTTTCCCACGGATTATATTTCAGGCAAAGCTTCAAACACCTTATACTCACACACACACAAGGGGGGTTTTGTTGTTGGATAGTANGAGGTCGTACCCGATACAAATAATATAACAATTAAAACTGCACTACTAGGAAGTGACTCCTAGGTCGCTTCCCATGGATTATCTTTCAGGAAAAGCTTCAAACACCTTATACTCACACACATAACACAATGGGGGTTTTGTTGTTGGATAGTATGAACATAAATCAAATTCAGAAATAGTAGTTAAACAATGTAATAAAACGGCTAAATCCCTTTGGTTCGTTTGTTCACAACTCAATCCTCGGTTTCAAAAGATTATTTTTAGATTCCAACCATTAACTTCCGAATTTGTTGAGAATCAATTAACTAAGCGATAATCAATTCAAAGTTCCAGAACCTAAACATCAAACTAAGCGAAATCAGTAAAGGTATGAAACGATTAACAAATTCACACGAACTAAGCATTCATGCACTAGGGAGAGTAAATCAACTAAGTGAAGATAAACTCAACCAACCTGTTTCTAAGCAATGGGATTAAGCAAACCATATTCAGAAAAGATAGAAGAAATCAACAATAGAGAAACCGAAAATGCTATAATAACAAAACCTCAAGAGTTGTAATACATTAACAAAGGAACTTAATCCAGAAATTTAGCCTTCCATGACAATGGAAGAGCAAACCGAAAATGAGAAATGAAAAAGGGTGAAACCCTAGCAGAGCCAAAAAGAGGGAAAACG
>NC_032019.1:20747114-20750252 GCF_001865875.1 Lupinus angustifolius | reverse complement strand
ATATATATATATATATATATGAGGAGGGATCGGTTTACACTCATATTAAACTATACAAATTACTCTTAATCTCATCCACTCAATCTTAATCTAAAGTGCTACGATCTATTGGATTTTAAAAAAAAAAATGGATGAGATTTAGTGTAATTTAATTTGGGTATATATATCGAACTACTTTATAAACTTCGAGCCAAATTGTGTCCAACTCAAGTTCGACTCATTTATGTAATGAGCTCAATTTCCAACTCAAGTTTGGCTAATTTGGTTCATGAACCATGTTTTTCGAGCTAAATAACAAGTTCAGTTTTGAACGAATACTGAGTTGATTCGGTTCACTACAAATCCTAATATATGTATAGGAAAAAAAATCTTATTATTAGAAGCTAATTTCGATTTGGTCATCTCCATCTTTCCTATAATAAGTCTGCACTTTGCTGCCCATGCATCTATGGTTTTAAGACCACAAGATTACCTTATGCTCGTTCTAGGCATAAGTAATTAAGCTTCAACTTTCTCATAGGATTAGTTTATATTCATGATTTGCAAAGATTTTCATGGTTAATTCTGAGCATGACTCTCTGTTTTAAATAATTATATGCATTTATTCCTCGTATACATCAATTATTATATTTTCTATCATATTTCTTTGCATGTTATCTCACTAGTATGGTGATAACTTGTGCATTACAATTTGATAGAGTAATGTGATGCCTTGGCTTTCACAAAACCCAAGATGTAACAATTTTAGGAAGTATATTTGCACTCTAAACACTTTTAGATCATATGTTTATGCCATTTTATTTTGTGTGATATATTTACAGAATATGTAAAATAAGTTTTGTATATGACTAACGTTAAACTAAAAATAGTTAAATAATAAAAATTATTTACAATCAATTTAAAAGTATCATTCTTGTTTATTCGGATACCGATTATATTATCTCTTCTTTAAGATTAAGATATTAACAACAATACATCTTTTCTGGCAAATATTGTATTAAAAGATAGAATTTTTGTCTATGATCTTGCCAGTTAACGAATTGGGTGAAATAACTATAATCAAGTATAATTAAATCAAGTATTTGGAGTATCTTTGATTCTCTATAACTTAGTTTTGATATGTCCAATTTAAATTATTGATCCAGGTTCATTGCTAGTTAATGTCTCTACTCTATCAAATGGAAAAGGCAGAAGTGTAAAGGGAGGAAACGTTTTTTTTGATAGACATCAAAAGTTGACAATAGCAATGATCTTGGCTTTCATGAGATTCACATACATGACTAATTATATTGATATAGTTACTAGGCCCTCTAGAGGAAATATTTTAATAATTATGCAACTAAATAAATGTTATTACTATAGACTAGTATTTATGTTTCTAAAATATTCTAATTTGTATAATGTTGACAACTATCCATGAAGAAATAAATGTTATTTTATTAGCTTTGTTAGTTCTTCTTAGGAGTAGTGTTAGAACCCTAGTTTTTGCTTTGTATTTTGTAGCATGGATGAAGTGTATGTTCTCTTGTCAATAATTTTTTTTCCATCTACAAGATCATAATATGTTACTATTATTTGAATTTTCTCTTGTGTCTCCTCTGTATACACAGTAGCTTTGTGTGTTTTAAACTTTTAATGAGCTGAGTTCAATTTACACCTCTATTAAATTACACAAATACATTCAGTCTCATCCATTCATTTTTTAAAATCCAACTTATAAACTCAATCCACGATACACGCACACTCTACGCACAATACTCACACACGCAATGCATGACACTCGCACACGCAATGCACGACACTCGCACACTCTATGTACAATACTCGCACACTTCATGTATAACATTAGCACACTCCAAGCACGATAGTGGCACACTCCTTGCACGAGTTTACACATGTACACTACATGCACGATTTCATACACACACACACACACACACTCCATGCACTAGTTTATACACGCACACTCCATGCGCCAGTTCATACACACACACACTCCATGCACGAGTTCATACACACACTCCATGCACCAGTTCATACATACACACTCCATGCACGAGTTTATATACACACTTCATGCACGAGTATACATGTAGAAAAACTATATACATAAGGAGGGATTGATTTACACTTAGATTAAATTACTCAAAATACACTCAATTTCATCCATTTATTTTTTTAATATCGAAAAGACCATAACACTTATGAATTTTATCTACCCCATTGACCGAGGCTGTACCCGATACAAATAATATAATAATTAAAACTGCAGTACTAGGAAGTGACTCCTAGGTCATTTCCCAAGGATTACCTTTCAAGCAAAGCTTCAAACACCTTATACTCACACACACAAGGGGGGTTTTGTTGTTGGATAGTATGAACATAAATCAAATTCAGAAACAGTAGTTAAACAATGTAATAAAACGGCTAAATTTCTTTGGTTCGTTTGTTCACAACTCAATCCCCGGTTTCAAAAGATTATTTTCAGATTCCAACCATTAACTTCCGAATTTGTTGAGAATCAATTAACTAAGTGATAATCAATTCAAAGTTCCAGAACTTAAACATCAAACTAAGCGAAATCAGTAAAAGTATGAAACAATTAACAAATTCGCACGAACTAAGCATTCATGCACTAGAGAGAGTAAATCAACTAAGTGAAGATAAACTCAACCAACCAGTTTCTAAACAATGGCATTAAGCAAACCATATTCATAAAAGATAGAAGAAATCAACAATAAAGAAACCGAAAATGCATTAATAACAGAACCTCAAGAGTTGTGATACATTACCAAAGGAACTTAGTCCAGAAATTTAGCCTTTTATGGCAATGGAAGAACAAACCGAAAATGAGAAATGAAGAAGGGGTGAAACCCTAGCAGAGCAAAAAGAGGGAAAACGGAAATGACTTTATGTTTCAAAATGAGGCAAAGTGAAGTGTGTGTATTTGGAGTGGGGAATTCGAATTTAACCCCTCCAACACACATAAACCGAATTGGGCCTAAACAATGGGCCCAAAGCCAAATTACAATAAAAACAACTCCTAAATTAAAAATACAATCTTCACCTCAACACAAATCCTCGACTTTCATAATGCCCAAAATGCCATTGGTGTCAAATGTGATTTGAAAATGATAA
>NC_032019.1:20697215-20747014 GCF_001865875.1 Lupinus angustifolius | reverse complement strand
GTTATGAATAGTGTGTAATATATTGCTCATCACGTATGCACATTGATTACAGTAAGTTGAACCAGACCACTCGAAAAGATCACTTTCCTCTGTCATTCATGGACCACACGATTGAGAGATTGGCTAGACAAGCATTCTACTACTTTCTGGATGGTTATTCTGGCTATAACCAGATCATTGTGGATCCCCAAGATCAGGAAAAAATAGTTTTCACATGTCCTTTTGGTGCCTTTGCATACAGGAAGATGCCATTTGGATTGTGCAATGCACCATCAACATTCCAAAGGTGCAGGTTAGCTATTTTTCTGATCTTGTGGAGCAGTGTGTTGAGGTGTTTATGGATGACTTCTCGGTTTTCGGGTCGTCATTCGAGAGTTGTTTGGAAAACTTGTGTTAGGTATCAGTGACAGAATACACCATGCTTCAAACATTCATTCATTTTTAGAATTGCTAAGATTGCATATTTTCTTGCTCATTGTATGTCATATAGGCAAAGAGAATTACATGTGAGAATAGTGAGAGATAATATCATGCTTAGGGATTAAAATGTCATCC
This sequence comes from Lupinus angustifolius, assembly GCF_001865875.1. Lineage (NCBI taxonomy): Eukaryota > Viridiplantae > Streptophyta > Magnoliopsida > Fabales > Fabaceae > Lupinus > Lupinus angustifolius. The sequence goes on along the minus strand of NC_032019.1, from coordinate 20,746,459 downwards.
ATTGCATGTGATTAAATGTGTTCATCATTCTATCTTTTCTTGCATGATTGTTTCATTTCTTTTAGAGATTTCTTAGGCTAGAAATTACATGTTCTTCATGATTCTGATCTTATACATATTGTTGATAATTTGTGAGATTTGTATAGGGTTTATAGCTTGTTCTTAATTGTAATATTTGAGTTATTTTGTGGTTCACATTAGTCTGTTTTTTGTGTTGTTTTTGTAACAAGGATAGTCGTCTCTTGGTGTCGTACCACCAACGAGATATAGAGATTCTTCACCAAGACTTGGAGGTCTTGAGTTTAGAATATACTCTTGGCTGGGATTGGATCGTAGGAAAGGTTTTCCTAGGCGATAGGTGTGGTCAAACCAAGGTATGGGTTATGGGAATTCAAGAAGGTAGCATCGAAGGTTTTGTAATTGGAAGTGTGTGTGTAATATACATTGGTTTCAGTTTTAGTGAAGAAAATCTCCCAAGATCGAAAATGGAGGATCATATGTAGTTTTGTAGTGGACTACAAAACAAGCCAGTACAAAAACCTTGTTGCAGGATGTTTCTTACCCTTATCTCTTTATCTTTTAAAGTTTTTTTTAGTTGCCTATTTTAGCTGATAATTTGAATATTGTAATTCTGGTATATAAAGATCAATTGTGTTTAAATATATTTTCTGTACCATTTCTGTATAATCGGTGAGTGGTTGTGCAATCGAGCCATTCAACAACTGTTTTCTATGTGCGACTTAATCAATTAAGGAAGTTCTTTAATCGATTAACTGAGTGATTTTCTAGAATAGGGCTTTGGTGCGAATAGCAGTACTTGGGAACTGCAACACCTTGTCAACCCCCTTATAGGTGTATTCTGTCACTTATACCTAATAAGTGGTATCAGAGCTAGTACCATGTGCTAGCTCAACCGCATACACGTGATCCTTAAGGGAAAATAAATGAGTTCCACCAACCCCTTTGGCGGTGATGGCGCATCCATTAACCGCCCTCCCGTATTCAATAGCGAAGAATATGCCTACTGGAAAGTCCGCATGAAAATCTTTATAGAGGCCATTGACTCGGATATTTGGGAATCCGTAATCAACGGGCCCTTCGTTCCACAACATTTAGTGGACGATGAACCGAAGGAAAAATCGAAAAGTCTATGGACTGATAATGAACGTAAAAAGGTTCAATATAACCCACATGCTAAAACATCATCGCATCGGCCCTATCCTGTGATGAGTTCTTTCGGGTTTCCCAATGCCAAAGTGCCAAAGAAATGTGGGACACTTTACAAGTGACTCATGAAGGCACTAGCGAAGTCAAGCGTGCCAGGCTGAATGGCCTGACACATGAGTATGAGCTGTTTTGTATGTTACCGAGTGATGTTTCATATTGGTGACATGCAAAAATGATTCACTCCTATAGTTAACCATTTAGTTGCTCTAGATAAATATTTTACCAAAGGAGAACTTACAAATAAAGGTTTACGTTGTCTTGATAAGAGATGACAACCTAAAGTAACAACTATCATGGAATTCAAGGATCTTGACTCCATGCCTTTGGCGACATTATTTGGAAAGCTTCAAGAGCACGAGATGGAGCTTGGACGCCTGACTATGCACGAAGAATTAGATCGCAAAAAGAAAAGTATATCTCTCAAAGCAACAACGTCTCAATCTATAGAAGAAAGAGAAGAAGATGAGTCTGATTCAGATATGGATGATGAAACTTTGAGCCTTCTCGTACGCAAGTTCGGGAAATTCCTAAAGAAAGGAGGCTTCAAACGTTTCCAAAAGAAAGAAGCGTGCGAGTCAACCAGAAAAGGCAAGGGTAACAAAGAGCGCTTCACTTGCCATGAATGTGGTAAGCCAGGACACATGAGGTTTCATTGTCCTACTTACCTCAAGAAGGTTGAGTTAGATAAGAGCACTCCTTGGGACTTCAAGTCAAAGAAAGCCTATATAGTATGGGATGTACCAGAGGAGTACACGACATTGAGCACCTCAGATGAAGAGGAGACAACCAAGTTATGCTTAATAACCAGAACAGATGATGCTTGTTGCTCAAATTCAAAAGAGGTAAACAACGAGGTATATTCTAACACCTCATCTACTTCATCTTATGATTCACCTCCTTATGAGGATTTGTATAAGGCTTATGTCAAATTGCATGATGAATTAAAGAAGTTAGCTAGGATTAGTTCTGATAGAAAAAGAGTAATCCTTCTAAATGAACAAAAAATAGTTTCATTACGGAAAGAATTAGATGAACTAAAAATAGAAAATGAAACATTAGATCTGATATATTCTTGTAATGCCTGCAATTGCTCAAATGATAATTTATGTCAATCAACTGTCTGTGATTCTTGCGATACTTTGAAAAATGAAAATTTGAGACTTAATGAAAAACTCGTAAAACTCACAAAGAGTCAAAACATGTTAGACACTATGCTTAGCCAAACCAGAAATTTTGGTGACCAAACCGGACTTGGATATATTCCCCTTATGCGTAGGAGAAGACCATATAAGAGACCTATTAATCGACCTAATAAGAAATATTTTAATAAGAAGGTTCCTACATGCTTTTATTGTGGCGCACATGGCCATACTTCCTACTCTTGTTACATTAGAAAATATGGTATACCTAGTGGCGTGTATGTGTGGATGAAAAAGGACCCAATATAACTTGGGTACCTAAAAAAGGCAAGTGATATACTTTTGCAGGTATGTCTACGAGCACATGGACATCATTGTTATCTTGATAGTAAATGTTCGAGACATATGACGGGTGATACCTCAAAATTCCTAGATCTATCCTTGAAATAGGATGACATCTGGATTTGGCATAGGCGCGTCGCTCATATTCATGTAAAACATCTAGATAAATTGTCTAAAAATAATTTGGTTGATGGGCTACCAAAACTTAATTTTAAAATTCAGGAAACTTGTGATACTTGTCAAAAATGTAAACAAGTTAAAAACTCTTTTAGTAAAAAGAATGTGATATCCACAACAAGACCCTTGGAGCTTCTCCATATGGACTTGTTTGGACCGTCACAGGTTATGAGTTTTGAACTGAAAGGTAAAGTCAAATTGTTTGGGGTCCAACAAAGAAATGAGTGAAACACATAACATGTGAGATTGAGAGAGTTCCTTTGATTGAACTGAGTAGTTATTCTTGCTATTCTATTTAAAATTGAACTGCATGCGCATTCTGTTATCAATTAGAACTTGGTCCACTATGATTGATCATGAAACAAGTCTTTGTGAATAGTAAGTGAATGAATCTAGTCGATGCCATGATTGGATGAATAATTTTTTTGATAAACCACATGCATTGAATTGAATTATACTATGTTACTTTGATTGAGGACTAGCAAGATTCTAGGTTGGGGGAGTTTGTTAAGTATCAAATTGTTAATGAAATGTATATAAATTTGGGGCACTTAATACACATTTATGTTGTAACTGTGTACGGTTCCTAATAACTTAGTCAATCTTGTTCTGTGTAGAAATTTATGTGTTTATGTTGTTTCAGGTTAAGAAATAAGGAAAAAAATGAGAAAAGGGAGAAGATTGGAGTTTCTGAACACTGCAAGCCTCGCCCAAGCGAGGAAAGTGTCGCCCAAGCCACAAATAGGAGGAAAATCACTAGTCATTGTTGTCCCTCGTCCAAGTGAGGGACTGTCGCTCAAGCGACAGATAGATCTAAAAAATACTTGGTTGCCCTACCTGATCCTCGCCCAAGCGAAGGATCCTCGCCCAAGCGAGGTGCTCAGGCTTGGAATCCTCTTATTCTCTCGCCCAAGCGAGGTGCTCAGGCCTGGAATTCTCTTATTCTCTCACCCAAGCGAGAATCTCTAGCTTGGGCGAGGGTTTGGGAGTTGGAACTGATATGGGCGGTTTCAGAAGTCAGAAAGTGTTACGCAATCACTTTTCCAAAGCTTTGTTACACTAGGAAAGACGATAAAAGTCGTGGGAATGACTCTAAATCTGGTTTTCTTGTATACTTTCATGAATCAGGCATTGTAATAGCGAGGATGAGTGACTAGATTTTCGTTGTTGGGATTTGAAATGTAATCTTCTTACCTTGTACTCTTATATTCAATTCTAATGTAATTGTTATATGATTTTGGGAAGTATATCCCGTTTTTATTACTTGAGTTTAATTAGCTATTGAATTCTTGTTTTTGGGTTCAAGTTTAACTCAGAAGTTAAACTTGATACCAGATCTGGATCATCTTCCTTCATGTATCACTATTTCAGGAATGAACATTGTTAATGAATTGCTTTTACATTAACTTTAATGCTAGTTAATCAGTCAATTATCCAAGGAATTGGTAATCGAGTGATTATTTAAGAATTTTACACTCAAGGAATTGATGTAATTGATTTACCGAAAATGTGCATCAAAATCAGTAACTTGACAAGTTGTTTGGAATTGAATCTATGGATGTCAAAAGGGAAAGAATGATGACTTTCGATCTTGGCTCATTTAATTTCATAGTTAAACTTTTATTTCAATTTAATCTTTTTACAAAACCAATGTCAAATTATCAAACCAATTCTTGTAAATAGTTGCTTAGTTCATTTTTGTAGGAATTAGTGTAAATCCACTCTGCTCCCTGAGGACGATATTCCGGTCCTTTACCGGATTTTATTACTTGAACGATACAATTCGCTTGTCGTTCCATAAATATCTAACAGGGAGAAACTGACCTATTATTGGCCTTTTCCCATTTTGGCTAGATAGGATCTATTTTGAGGGGCATTTGTATCAATCCATCAACAAATGCTAATTTTGTTTGGAAATAAGGCTAATCTTCAAGGATCTAGTCCGTTGATGATAGTGTTCACCATTCAACAATGGTGAAACCAGTGAAACATTTGGGTTTTCGTAGTGATAAACATAGTATGAAGAACTTGTGTCTTGAGATGGTTTCATGTAGGTGACTGTTGAAGTTGTAGCAGGTAGAAAGAAAACCATGAATGTAGCAGAACTCTTTTAGAAGAGCTCTGATACCACATTAAGAAAATGATTCACTTGATTATCAATCCAAGAAATCAAAAGAAGAAGGAGAATGTGAATTTGAAGAATGAATTAATATGAGAGAGAATGAGAATATTGACTTGCAAAGTAGTTATATAAAAATATGAGAATAAAGTATCTTCTCATGCCATGAGATAACTTATCTCCTCTCGCGCAGTAAAATAATGACATGTATACTATTTGTTTAGTTTTAGAAATATTTTGGTATAAAATGATTAAATATGACACGTGTTATACTTTTAATGGCGGAATGAGATAAATTATCTCCTTGTACCAGGAGATACTTTATTTTCAAAAAATATATATTAATCATAAAGATAATTTAGCATTGGCTATTAGATTTATCAATATCTATTAGCTTATTCAAAGATCCATTAACATTTTTAAAGGTTTATTGACTATTTAAATATCTTATATTATAGGAGGCTTTTAACTAGACTTCTAAGCATACTTCAAAAAATCTTAAACAATAAAATAAGTGAAGAACAATACAAACTAAACATGTTCAAATCAATGTATGATGTTTTCTTCCTTACAAATAACACGAGCCTAACTACTTTTATAGAATTTTCAACTCTGTAAAGTAGTTTGTTATATTTAATTCTCCTTATCTAAGTTGGCAGTGGATTCTTGTAGTTCAACAATTTGAAAAAGATTGTCATAGGAGAGTCATTCTTTAAGTTCCTCCCATGTACTATATGCTTTATCAATCCATAATATGCTTTGTGAAATAGAGGGAGAAACTAATCTAGTAATCTATGATATAACAATATTATTAACCTTTTCCCATGTTGGGTAGATATGATATATTTTGAGGGGTATTTGTACCAATACATCAACAAATGCTAATTTTGTTTTGAAATAAGGCTAGTCTTCAAGGATCTAGTCCGTTGATGATAGTTTTCACCATTCAACAATGGTGAAACCAGTGTAACATTTGGATTTTCGGAGGGATAAACATAGTATGAAGAACTTGTGTCTTCAGATGGTTTCATGTGGGTGACTGTTGAAGTTGTAGCAGGTAGAAAGAAAACCATGAATGTAGCAGAACTCTTTTAGAAGAGCTTTGATACCGTATTAAGAAAATGATTCACTTGATTATCAATCAAAGAAATCAAGAGAAGAAGGAGAATGAGAATTTGAAGAATGTATTAATATAACAAAATATTATCGGAGAATGAGAATATTGACTTCATGATGCAAAGTAGTTATATACAAAATATGAGAATAAAATATCTCTTCATACCACGAAATAACTTATCTTCTTTTGTGCAGTAAAAGAATGACATGTATACTATTTGTTTAATTTTAGAAATATTTTTGTATAAAATGATTAAATATGACACATGTCATACTTTTACTGGCGGAAGGAGATAAATTATCTCATTGTACCAATAAATACTTTATTTTCAAAAAATATATATAAATCATAAAGATAATTTAGCATTGGCTATTACATTTATCAATATCTTAGCCTATTCAGAGACAAGTTAACATTTTTACAGGTTTATTGACCTATTTAAATATCTTATATTATAGGAGGCTTTTAACTAGACTTAGCATACTTCAAAAAATCTTAAACAATAAAATAAGTTAAGAACAATACAAACTAAACATGTTCAAATCAATGTATGATGTTTTCCACCCTTACAAATAACATGAGCCTAACACTTGACATCATGCTTAAAAAATCCAACTATCTATTAACAAATACAAGTTTTATTGATTGACAATCATGTAATAGAGAATAAATTAATACTATTTATTTGGTTTTCCCATTTGAATAAATAATAACTATTTTTTTTATAGAATTATCCTTTATTTTCGGGTGCATTTGGCATAAAAATAAATAATGGATTGACTTAAAGATTCAAAGATAAAATAGTTTTAAAAAATGATGTATTTGAAAATATAATTTCCAATACAAATATATATTCTTTTTTAATGAATGCATTTAAAAAGAATTTTTTAGTATTGAAAATATAATATCCAATACATATATATATATTCTTTTTCAATGAGTGCATTTAAAAAGACCCCATTTCTCTTATATGATTTCCAATACAAATATAAGTAAGGAATAAATTAAAAACAATAAAAATTGAAAATATAGTGTATGTGTAAATCTTTACACTAACAATACAAATTTTTTACACTATTTTGTGTGAGAAAAAGATGTTTGCATTAATAATGTATAGGTTTTATACATTATCATTATATCATCTACAATTCATATTTAATTATTATTGACCTTTTAAAAAAAGTAATTAATATGAACAATAGATGATATAGCGTGTATAAATCTTTATACTTTTATATTAATTGTCATTTACTTTTCAAAAAATAATAATTCAAATAAATAGTAGATAATATATCATCTGTATATAATTTTATGCTAACAATATATAAATTTTATATCAAGCTAGTAAATAATTTAATTTTGTAGATTTTTGTGGAACTTGGATACGTAGAGGCATGCATAACCATGGAGAATATGCGAGCACAGCCACAATCGAAAAAGATTCTAGTGGGCTCCACTTCACAGCATCGAGATATTCAACAACAAAAACATAACAGTAACCTCCACCAACACCAACACAGGAAATTCTCTACATTCTAGATTCAACACCACTCCGCAATAATAATAATAAGAAGAAGAAATGGACAAGCTTTGTTACTTTAATCTTAAAGCTATAATTCCGGTTAAGGTAAAAAAATCAAGTTCCATAGTTTTGAGTCATCGAAGATTTTCATTCTCGACAGGTCACAGAAACAGCAACAGCAACAGTTACACACGGTCGGTGTCCATGTCAAGTGAAGATGGGTGGATAAAATCTGCTTCTAAAAGTGCTTTTGGATTTGGTGTTTCAGCTGCTTTTTTGTTTTCTGTCTTCTGTGATTCTCACTCAGCTCTGGCTCAGTCCCTTACTGTAGCCTTTCCTATTTCCAGGGCACCGGAGGTAATCAAATTATACTTTTAGTCTTCACGTTACCAACAAGTCCTATTTTATCAGTATAAGGTTTTACTCGATACTCTCCAAAAAGTTGAAATAAATTAATAACATTGAATTGTTATGGTATTTTTATATGGAAATATTTTGATAACCTGTTTATCCTATTTTCTTGTTTCAATCAATAAGGACTAAGGAGTACTTTGTTTTAATTATTTTCAAATTTTCAATTGAATATTCTTGTAAAAAGAGTTTGAGAATGTGATTTTTTTTAACACTTTTCGTCACGAAATTTTAATGACAATAAACTGCCATTTTTATAATTATAAATATCAAAAATGCAAACTACAATATCTTTTTTGTTATATTTATTATTAATTGCAACAATGATAATGCAATCAAGTGCTCTCCCATGCCAGACCATGTTAGTATTTATCTCGAACCCTCGACTTCCTTTATTTCATTTTTTAAAGCTCTCATCCTAACCATTAGATCACTCACGACTGTATTAGCTTCACATCTGGATTAATGTAAATCCAGCACATTTAGTATTTGGTAGATGTAATGATTATGCTCCTTTAGTACGATAACATGGCTGCTTTTAATGTACTTCAACCATGTATCAATGGGTTTGATGCATTTGTAGTTCATATCAAATATGCCATTGTACTTTTTAGTTTCTAGATAAAAAGCATGGAACATTTTCCTTTGTAATTTGAAGGCCACCATAAGAATTATGGCATAATTTGATGAAAATTTGACACAAAAAGAAACAATTCCTCAACCCCTTTTAACAGAAATCTGAATGCCCAAGTTTAAATTGAAGAGTAGTGAGCTTTCAGCATACTATGGCAATATTAGAGTTTGTGTGTTCATAATCTCAAAGATTCCCTTGCTAGGTAAATGCAGTTCAAAGAACTCTTGTGGAAGCATGGGGTGTAATTCGAGAAACATTTGTTGATCCTACATTTAATCATCAAGGTATTTCTAATTGCTTTATCTTATTTAACAGTGTTTGACTTCCCTTTTCTCTTTTCCTTAAAAGGGCAGCCCAATGCATGAGGCTCCGATTTGTTGGGGTCTAAGGAGCTAGATGTAAGTAGTCTTACTCTTAGAAGTGGAAAGACTGTTTCCAGGATTTGAACCTGTAACCTAATGGTCACTAAGCAACAACTTTCTTAATGGCACCAAATAGTTTCCAACTTAGATTATTTAATTGTTGAGAATAACTTAACTGATTGATCTGCTAATAAACCCTATTGAACCAGACTTAAAGAACCAATCTTTTCTCAATGATTAGTTCCGAAGTTATCAATGATTCCGTAACGCATTGATCAACAACAACAACAACAATTTTATTTGTAGATTGGGATTTGAAGTTGCAGCAAACCATGGTGGAAATGTTTCCCTTGAACTCAGCTGATGCAGCATATACAAAAATCAGAGGAATGCTTTCTACCCTCGGCGATCCTTTTACGCGAATTATAAGTCCAAAGGTCATAGAACCAACATTTCCATTTACCATAATTCCAACCTTACCTTCTTGGTTAACAGAAAAGTAGTAACTAAGTCCAAAATGTTGTACTTTATATTGCCTCTTCTTATCAGCATACATATGATTATGAAAAAGACTATTCAGACATTATCATTTCTTAGATTACCAATTCTTTTTTAAAAGTTAACTTTTGAGGTTATGTTTAACATTGATTCCTACTTACAGGAATACCAAGGATTTAGAATTGGAAGTGATGGAAACTTACAAGGAGTGGGCCTCTTCATAAATGTTGAGCCAAGAACAGGACATTTGGTCAGTTACTTGTGGTAACATCCTAATTTTTTTTGCAATAAACCACATTCAAAATTTATGCTTATTTCTCTTAGGTGATATGATTATGCTATTGACCCATTCCCCATTTTTATTAAAATTTTGTTTAATTTTACTGGAAGAGGCTTGAATTAGATATAGTTCATAGAACCATGCTTGTCTTGCTTCACTACTATTTTATCTTAAAAATGTTATCTCTCAGCATCACTGGATAATGAACCTGTATTATTTTTTGTGATTATGATTTTGTGCAATTGAAATCACAGGTTGTTTTATCCTGCATTGAAGGCAGCCCAGCTGCTCTTGCTGGTATACATCAAGGAGATGAATTGGTTGAGATAAATGGTATTTACCATTTTTCCCTTTTTCATAAATCTACTGAGATCAAGTTTTCTATAATAATTGTTCTAAACTTGTCTATTTGAAAAAAGTACTTCAGAATTATGCACCAAGCTTATCACATGAAAATTATTATTGCTTTACCATAAAAAGCCATTGTTGTCATTGTGTGAAAATGCTAAAATTGGCATACTTGATAGAGTTTAATATCTATGCACTCTCAGTGTAAATTTTTGTACATGTAACTACTTTTGTTTAAGAGTGAATTATACATATGAATGGCAGATGAAAATATAAAAAACATGCATACATATTAAATCCTCCTTAATATTGCTAAGATTAAATTGGGGTAGAAAGTGCCCATAGCTAATGGATATTGTTTTAGGGTATAATATAATGTAAGGAAGGCTTCTTCTTGTTGTTATTGTCTTCTCTTCCTTGGTGTTGCTGAACATTTTACTATACATATATTTCATAAATTTCTAGCTGCTCCTAGCCAATATTTATTGGAACATTTTTTATCTGTAGAAATTCAAGTGATTTTCTCCTCCACTTTTGTTTTGTAAATACAAGTAACTTCCTTTGAATTGAAAACATTTCTGATTCTGTAGGGGAGAGGCTTGATGGTATTGATAGTGAAGCTGCAGCACAGAGGCTTAGAGGAAATGCTGGAACAACTGTCACAGTAAAGGTTCATAACAAATGTTAACTTCTTTCTTCTATTTTTAGCTTAATTCTTCCATTCATTACAAGCTTTCTTGTGAATTTGAGTAACATACTAGAAACTAATTTATACTTATCCTCTCCAGGTCAAAGACTCAGAGAAAAACCTCGATATCCGAGAGGTAATTTTGACACTAACATTGTAGGATTATGATTCATCAAGTGTTAACTTCTTTCTTCTATTTTAGGTGTTTTTATGTTATACATAGGCATTGCACTCACAAGCTTTTTTGATCCTTACACTTCAAGGTCAAACTTCAACGAGAATTTATTAAGCTCTCTCCGATTTCCGTTGCGATCATCCCTCACACGTCCCCGTATGGGAAGGTAACAAAAACTGGCTATGTGAAATTGTCAGCCTTCTCTCAGGTGAGCAAAGAATAGCAATCAAATAAAATTGCAATTCTGTGTTTAGTTAAAATGAAGATATTTAAACTAACTACTATTTTACGGCTTTTGGAACAGCTACATGTAAACTCGAATGATATTTGTACAACTAGATGCAACAACATTCATAATTTTTGGTTTTATAGGGGAGAGTACTAATACTTTGCCTTATAAAGCCAAAAGTTGCTGCATTTGGTTTTACATATAACATTTCTGATATAAATCTCCCCTGATTCATTTTGTCAGACTGCTGCAGATGACATGAAGCATGCTATTCAGGAATTTGAAAATCAAGATGTGCACTCGTACATACTAGACCTACGGAACAATCCTGTAAATGACTCCTTTGATGGAAACATTCATTCAGTGTTACCTTGTCACCACTGTATTAAAGTGGTCTGTCAGTATTCTCATCATTTTCCCTCTGATTATTGCAGGGTGGGTTGGTAAAAGCCGGCCTCGATGTTGCACAGATGTGGTTAGATGGAGATGAGACTTTAGTGAACACAATCGATAGAAGCGGGAATATGTTGCCAATTAATATGGTCAATGGACATGCTATAACACACGATCCACTTGTTGTGATTGTCAGTACTAACTTTAGTTGCTTGATATTAATAACATTGACTCTTCCTTTTAATTCTACAATCTTTTGTAGGAGCAACAAAATAGGATCTGCAGGTATCTGATGTTACATTTGCATATAATGTAATTGCAATCTTTTGTTTCCTCAACAGGTCAACGAGAGAAGTGCAAGTGCCAGTGAGATTTTAGCCGGAGCATTACACGATAATGGTCGAGCTATTCTTGTAGGGAACAAAACATTTGGTAAAGGAAAGATTCAGGTACCATTATTCTTCTTGTCAAATAATGATCATGGTGTGATGCTTGAAGTACTTAAATATGGTTATTAACATAGATTTTGCTGATAAGGGATAGCATGAAACAATAGATATTGCAATGTATATATGCTAGGTTATTAGCATTGATGTTTTCCATCTACATGCATTTCAACTGCAAGTGATGTTATTAACATTCAATTGCAACACATGATCCATTTGTGGTTAGCTGTGACATGTTTCATTCTCATTGTAGAGTGTCACAGAGCTTCATGATGGGTCAGCTCTCTTTGTTACAGTAGCGAAATATCTGTCACCGGCGCTTCATGACATAGATCAGGTTGGGATAATACCAGACGTGCAGTGCACGACAGAAATGCTTAATTCGACCAAGAAGATTTCAAGGAAGGATAAAAGCTTAGCCTCATCTTTAGAAGCAGATTCATGCATTATGGTTGCAGAACAGGAATTGGACACGAAGGGGACTGCTTCTTGAACACGAATTGGACACGAAGGAATTGTTGTCATTCTCATTTTGTTTCCATTGTTATGGTTGAAAGAAAGGTTCTGTCTAATCCAATACATCAACTTGTACTATGTACATTGTGATCACTAGTATTTTACTGTAAACAAAATAGATGAACCAATTGTATATAGCATCCAATAGAATAGTGGAAAATTGACTTCCAAGCTGAAGTGTTTTAGTTTATCAATTCAGTTATTGTACATTTAAAGTTAATTTTGGGCATCACTGTCGAAGATGAGAAATTTAGCTAAGCTTGGTAGCGTTAAAGTAAGTCCACCCCAACAACAAAACAAAACCAATGACAGCTTTTCCTTCGACACTCACAAAGCAAACAACATTACCCTTATGCCGAGACTCGCCCTCAATATTTTCACAATCAAGTTTAAAATAAAAACTAACATTGAATCTATGAGCACATGGAAATATAGTTGCATGGAATTCATTTCAAGATAACAATGGCTACCCAGGAACACGAATTTAAGATGAAAAATGAATGGGGAAAATAATCCCACTTAAGGAAACCCAACAATTTTATAATTACTATTTTTATTGGCTTTTTAAAAGAGATGTAATACGAGGATTTCCCAACAGGTTTTACCATTACTAACTCACTGCATTTAGCTTTGGACTAATACCATTTATCTCATGTCACTGGTTTGGTGGACAGAACAATAGAGATAGGAGCTCATTTAGTATACTATTTGTTCTATGTGGAGCTGAGTAAAAAACTAATAGGATGAAATATGCAATTTTTCCTCTCATCCTCACCCTCGTTCACAACTCATGAAGCATTGCAACACACTTTCTCTACACAGATACAACTTTTCTAGCTCTCTCCATGCTTTTTGGATATATAAATATGTTGGGATCTTGATCATGTACTTGGCATTTATTTATGCTTTCTTGTAAACCAAACTCAAAGCATATAATTAAGCAAGGTTCTTTTTTCTTATTGTTTTCTGGTTGACCTATAAAGAAGTCAAGAACTAGTGAAAATTATACATGAATGATGAATTGAGCATCACAAAACTACTTGTAGAGCCTGTCATCTTATTTGGGACTAGCTCAGCAAAAAAGAAAGTTGTAACCCTTTGCTACTAAGCTTCCGCTATGCACAGGATTTAGGGAAGGGCTGGACCCACTAGCTCGCCGACCTTTGCTTAAATAAGTTTACCTCTCTAGTAAGGTAAGAAGCAGATCGTCCACATCGTGACAAGGATTTATAGGAAGGTTCCTTGCCATGTAACCTCAAGAAATAAGTTAAGATAGGATAACCATGCATCACATGTTCATATCCTTTACTTTTATAGAATCAATCATCTGAAAGGTTCAACTGGTGCAGATTCCTCAAGAAAATGTGCTACCTGAAAACATTCAGCTGCTTCAACTAATGATGATATTGTACCCTCGTCCTTGTGAAGAAGTCCGAGATTATACCAAGCCGAAGCACTGAATCTGTCGTGCCGTAGTGCATCCATCAGAAAGCTTCTGACAGCAGGATTTGATCGATTACTGCACCGTCTCAGAACTACAGCAATGGAGATCAAACTAAGTACATGACTAGGATCAATGTCCAAAGCATCACGAAAAGCTTTTAGAGCTTCTTTGTAAAGGCCCCTTGCTTCGTACATTTTGCCTGTGATGATCAAATAAAACATAGCACATTATCTGCAAGTCTTAGAAGCACAACAAAAATGGAAAATTTACTGCTTATGCCACATTACATTTACATTTCTGAGGCTGCTATATTTTGTACTTCATGAAATATGTTTAATTATGCACATTGTCACATAGACTTAGATTAGTTCATCATCATAAATAATGAAATATTCTAGTGTGTTATATTTTATTATTTGTCTTATAATAATTGTGCGTCACTTCACTTGGGTACATGCCTCGCGATCACGAATCACATCCTGTAATCTCTTGGCACTTCAGTGCACCGAAACATGTTACATAGCTATAAATAAAGAATACTCTACATCAGACAGTATCTGCCAATTATTTTCAAGTAATTATAATCTGTTAGCACCATTTCCATCTCAGGGAAAAAATCGAATGGAGAAACAAACTTAGATAAAAATCATAAATTTACCTGTTGCGTGACATCTAGAAGTAGAAAATGGCTTGATGGCCTTAGATTTTGAAAGACACACCTCTGCATCATGCCACTGTGAAAGACTGATGTAGACATAAGCAATATCATGCCATATTTCCACTTCGAAGTTCCTAGTGAGATCTCTATTATCCTGTCACATGTAGTGAAGCAAAAAAAATGTAAGCAACTAGATTTGAATATATGACCTTACCTGTGATATCATACAGTACACTGACACTTAAAGAGAATAGAACATATACAACCCTAACATTCTCTTGAAAGAGAGGTGTGACTACTAATCTATTATTTTAACCAAATGAATCTCTTGTTCAACGAGGTAACATCTTGTATAAAAGAATAAATATTAAAAATTCTTATCAATATAGGAAATAAAAAATGATAAATATTCTGGACAATAACAATATGTGTTCCTCTTCAAAATCAGAAAGGAAAAATTGAAAAGGTGCTCTTTTGAGGGTTAATCCTACAAGTTCAAATCAACTTCGTTAAAATAATTTCCACAAAATTTCACCCCGAGGGCATACTGGCTGTCACATAAACATGTGAACCTGGCAGTAACGTGCCTCATCAAATGTCCAAACTTTTAAGGAACTCTATGCATTCTTCTTTATAATTTTTCATGACATGCATCCATGTCAAACCAAATAAAACAATGATTATTTCTTCAGTACTCTCGCTATTACTCTTCCAATCAATATGATAAGGTACAGATTGGCAGAACAATTCCATTCACAACTATAAAACCTTTGATGATAAATTTCTGGTACAGCCGTAACAGCTCCACAAGTTTATGGGAGACTACATTTATCCAATTCTAACAGTATTAATCACAAGAACACAGGTCTGTTATTCATAATTTCTACTCAATAAGCATAAGTTATTACAACAACTAACCTTATATAGCCTCTTTCCGGAACCAAAACTTTTACTCTGAATTTGAAGAACAGCAAGAAGCTGAGTATATGTTTCAATAGCACTTTTTAAATGGCCCTGTGCAATGCTAAGTTTAGCTTTTGCCTGCAACAAATTGCCTTGTTCCCATTTACCAGTCTGATCCAAAGCAGCGTTGATGACAGATTCGGCATCCAAAAAACGTTTTTGAGCAGATAATATCCGGGCTAACAATAACCACCCTTTAATATTAGAACCTCCTTCCAGCTTTAAAAAGCACTTTGCATGATAAAGTGCAGTATCCAACTTCCTTTGCTCTGCATACTCTAAACTGAGATGGTACACTACAACGGGGTCTTTCATTTCGGTCTTTCTGCCTGCAGTTTCCAGGGCATGGAGTGCCTCAGATTGTCTCTCACATCTCTCAGAATCAGAAGTGGCCAATTTTGCGTATGCTGAAAGCGAAACACCGAGTAAGCAATTGGCAAGATTTTCTAACTGATTACATCTGCCATTCAAGTTCTCAAGCGCTCTGCGAGCGAAGCTTACCCCTTCTTCTGCAAGGCTAGATTCCTCACAGCAAATCTTAGAGGCCATTAACAATGCTGGAACATGTTTCGGGTCTTCTCTACTACCCAACAATTTTCTAAGAAGATCCAGTGCAACCAAGTCCTTACCTGCTACATAATAGCAAAGAGCTAGAGAATGGCACCTTTCTCTTCGATGGATAGTCCCAGGGAGCAATTCTTCTAATTGTTTGGCTAAAGCTGATAAATCTCCTGAAACAGACAGAGCAAATGAAAGGTGGTCTAAAATTGAAGGATCCCACTCGATTCTTTTTAGAGAGATTTTTCTTAGCAGGATCATTAAAAGAAGTATAGCCTCTTCAACATTGCTTGTTGGTACAAATGATCCGTCCATTTGGGAACGGAGATTAGGGGGTGTTGCTTCCACTCCACTATACAGAAGAAAAACAACAAATTCTTTTTGAATCTTTGCTATAGTCTCTGCATCAAGATTCCAATGACGAAGGAGTGCTCTTCGGTAAGACAAAATAGCGTCACGTGGACAATCAGCAAGTTTCCATAATTCAGGAAGTAGCTCAACTGCTTTACTCATAGTCTCCTGCAATTTGCATTCAGCACCAAAGTTATCAGGCAAGCCATTGGGCAACGAAGACTCCACTATGTCCAGAATAACTTTGCAAGACTGAGCAGCTTCTGCAAGAATATTTGGAAACATACATTACACTTTGGAATCTCATATAGCTTAACACTTCCATATTTTGTGATTCTTTTAAACCACCAGAATTCTAGATTGCGAAGTTCAAGAGACAGTGGATTATTTAACACAAATGTCAGTCAAATTTATGCTGTAAATCAGGGGGTGGGGGCATATGCAAATATAATCCAGAAATCTATTATATCAATATGTCCTGTCAATTCCAGTGCAATAATTTACATAACAGATGAGTCACAATGAAGGGCGGCTCCCACTTGATAGAGTATGGGGAGGATAGATGTATGCAACCTTACCCCCATAGGTGGAGAGACTATTTCCAAATGACTCACAAATCACAATGAAACAACAACAAATACAGGTGCTAAGGCAACTGCATTGTCTTTTGGATTGATAGTTGAAACTTGAAAGTTTGAAACCAATGCCCAGCACTTGTCATAATTCATATAATGTAATTTAATATAGAAATAAGAATCTTAAAACTTGAGAGTTTATCTTTAGCCGACCCCTGAACGAGACTAAGGCTTTGTTGTTGTTATAGAAATAAGAATCTTCTAGACTTGACAGTTTTATCTCATAATGTACATACTTCACATCAGCAACATTAGAACAGGTCCATATAGACCAACAAGGCGTTGGTCTAGTAATGTAAGGCCCCGCTGGATCCCCATAAAGACCAAAAGGGCATGGATACGATTCCTGGGAGCGACACTTGTTGGGAGAGGCAGTCATGCAACCCGAGAGGGATTAGTTCCTTACCAAAAAAGGTGAGGGGATACCCTTGGTAGTACCCAAAATAAAAAGAACAGGACCATATATATAAAAAATGACAACAAAAGTAATTAGCATTCAAAAGAAATGTCATTGTTTAAAAAAGTAGACAGATGTTAATCAACGGGAAAAAATGTGGACCACACAGAAAGGATGCACACAAAAAAAAATCTATGAATCAAACAAGTGAGGGTACCTTTAAACCTTTCAAGAACCTGCAAAGATTTTGCTTTTAGAAAGACTGCTTCCAACAGTAAGCCAACAGCATGTCTAGACATCGGCGATTCTGCATGATTCTGTGAATGTCTCTTATGGCGCTCTCCACTTCTAGAAAGGGAATTTTTTATCTTGGGAGTCACAGAACCGATATCTATTCCCTCAAAGACATGTAAAGCAGCTACTATATTTCCTTTCTGATATTCATACCTTCCTAGCAGAGCTCTAGCTTCCTGCAGATTACAGAAATATTTTTCTTTGAATAATAATTGTAACCATAATCACTAAATTTAAAACAAGTCCCAAAGAAATTTATTGAATGGAAAAAGTCTAGACCATTAAATTCATTACCAGACAACTACATGCATTTGCCATAGTATGAAGGAAACCACTGCCTTGGTCATATCATATTTAATAAAATGAACTAAGATGAAGGATTCTGTCAAAAAAACTTGGACAGTAGCAGACTTTCCAAATCTAAGTGCATAAATAGAAAGATCTGAATGCAGTTTACACCAATATAAATAAACTACCAATAAAAAAATCATTTAGGTATGCTCCAAGTTATTCAGTTTAAGAAATAAACGCACGGCTAATTGGGTATACACAAGCTTGTTGTATATACACTCCCTAGGGTCTGGAGTAAATAACAAAGAATAAATGCAGTTAAATCAGATTATTCACTATAACAATAAACATAAAAGGAAAAGCATTTTGATGAATTCAACCTCATAGTTCAAGACGCCGCTTTCACGTAGGGATGATTCAGCTTCTTCTATATTGCCAGTGTCCGGCTTCTTGTTAACTTGTCCAGGTAGGCAAGAAAGCCCACTTGCTGAATAATCCTTGGTTGCAACAGATTCAGATGAAGGAACCGTTTCATCTACTCCTCCTCCTAGTCGTTCCCCCGAGTTTAGGCACTTCATTTTCCTCCCTTCAAATTCCTTTTGATTTCACTTCTCCTATGTCTAATATTGCTTCCCGTACAGTTTCTCTTGACTCAAAATTCTGCCCAGAGTAAACATTAAACAAATTCCAGCAATGTACTACAAACTAATTTAAACCACAGCCATCACAAAAACAAACTTTTCAGTACCCTCAGATCTCTGATCATGCATATAGATTAATCAAAAATCAAGAGAATCACAAACTTGAAATTTCCAACAAAATTTATCCTAACCAAGGTTTTAAATTGCGGTCGCCAATTGCAACAATCCTAGCCCAAAGTTCCGTAATTCGGTAAACTTAACATAATCATTCTATAACTGCAACCACAATTTATAATCATGATCTGACTACACTGAAGGCAGTAAATTGAAATTCCGTAACAGAAAACCAAACACAAAATTGTGAAGTAATGGCAAACAAGCATAACTCTTAATCCAACAACCCCTAACCCCAATCACTGGAAAATAAAAACACACTTCAAATTCCTTTTCTTCATTCTGTTTGATTGACTTGAAGCACAATAAATTTTCTAAAACAACATAACAAGTCAAAATGAAGAAAAGGGTAAGAGAACCCGCTTCACAAAATTGAAACCTACCACATTGACTAGGCAACTATATAAAAAAATCTTTTTTTTTTTAAATATTACCATTAAATTTGCAATTGAATTAAGCTTAGGAAGCAATATGAAAATAGTAACCCATCACAAACCATATAAAAAGGTCTCACCTTTGGAGTCTCCAGAAAGAAGAACAGAGGGTACAAACAACAATACCCATGAATAAAGTTGAGCAATCAAGGGAACTTTTTCATCTAAATTATTATAGCTTATTTTTGTTTCTTTTTTTGAACTCAAATTGATAGTGGAGATAGAATATAATGGAATAGAATGAAAATTGGGATTGGAAAAGAAATAAAAGTAAGGAAGAAGAACTTCTACTAATAAAGAAACAAAAACAACATAAGCGTTGAAGCATTGAACAAGGAAGAAGAGGTTTTGGTTTGGTTTTGGTGTTGGAGTGGGGTCCAGGGGAGGTGTTAATTGCATGAGTGGTGGTTGTAGAGGATAGTAATTAGATGCCACATGTTATAATGTTTAACATGTATAGACTCTTACAAATCATAAGAAAATACAGATAAAATTTTAGTATAGTAGTGTAAGATTTTGTTGGATTCTCTTAATAATCAAACTATTAAATGTTTAATTTTTGTGAGCGATACTTGTCAGGAAGAACAGTCACACAATCCAAAAAACATTAATTCTTTACCTAAAAATGATAGAAGAAATCTTTAATAATACAAAAAATTGTAAGAAAATGAAATAATAATACAAATATTACTTATAAATTAATTATAATATAGGAGAATTTGTATCAGAAATTTTGTAGTATAATTTGTATGAGAGATTTAGTTATGGAATAAATGAGAAAATTTTGTATAAAAATACATATATGTAGAAATAAGTAATATAATTTTAACAACATATTAAAAATTAATTAGTTTAGACAATTTTTTCTCTCACAAAAGAGTCACTCTTGAGTCTTTTCAACAGAGTTGGTGTCTGCCCTGGCTCTCATTTGAACGGTCATTAACTGCATTCTCTTACACGCCTTCACATACAGCTCACGGTGGAGCCATTCTTATTTATGGTTGTTAACCACCCTCTATCATGCTTCCACATTTTCATCATTTATTTATGTTAATTATCTATATATATATATATATATATATATATACACTATATATATACACACACTATATATCTATATCTATACTATATATAAAAGTAAAATATGGTGTAACTTCCACCATAGTGTAATTTCCATTTCATATTTTGCCCTTTACATTATTTAATTTTTACAAAAAGACCATATAATCATAAATAAACTATATCTTTCACAATAAATTGAACATTATCATAAATACATAAAAATTATAACAAATACATTCTAATTCTAAAAATAAAATATATAAAAATTGAATATGTAGTACCATGTAATATTGACCGGCAGGCACGAAGTGCTTGTACACATTAATAATATATAAAGCCAGAACTTGAAATAACTTATCTCATAGTGTAATTTTCATTTCTTATATTGCCCTTAACATTATTTACTTTTTACAAAAAAAATTATATAATCCTAAGCAATTATCACTGATACATTAATTAACCACATATCTCACCTTAAATTAAACATTATCGTAAACACACAAAAATATAATATAAAGTACACCGAACACAAAAATACATTTTAATTCAAAAAAATGAAATATATAAAAATTGAATATGTAGTATCACACAATATTTGCTGGCAAGCACGAAGTGCCTATACACACTAGTACCATTATCTATCTATACTTCTATACTTCTATACTATATATAAAGCCAAAACATGGTGTAACCACCACCATGGCATAATTTATATATTCTTATTTTGCCCTTCACATTATTTATTTTTTACAAAAAAAACCATATAATCCTTATTAATCATCACTAACATATTAATTAACCACATCCCTCACCTTAAACTATACATTATCATAAACACACAAAAATTATAATATAAAATACATTGAACAAATATATTCTAATTATAAAAAATGAAATATATAATACCACGCAATATTGTTCGGCAGGCAGGAAGTGTTTGTTAACACTAGTACTATATAAAGCCAAAACTTGAAATAACTTCTCTCATGGTGTAATTTTCATTTCCTATTTTGCCATTCACATTATTTAATTTTTACAAAAAAAAACTATATATATAATCTTAAGCAACCACCACCAATACATTAATTAACCACATATCTTACATTAAATTAAACATTATCATAAAAAAAATATAATATAAAGTACACCGAACACAACAAATACATTCTAATTCCAAAAAAATGAAATATATAAAAACTGAATATGTAGTATCACACAATATTCGCCGGCAGACACGAAGTATCTGTACACACTAGTATTAATAAAGACAAAACAATAAATAACTATCACTATGATATATTTTTTGTATTTCAAACTTATCTTTTGTATTATTAATAACTACTTTAAACTTTCATTGCTTTAATTTTTTATATTAATATATCATTAATCTTCCACATATTCTCCTATTTCTATATTTTCTCTTTCTCATCCCAAGTAAAACAAACAATAACATAAAAAAAACATCTATAATGATTATTAGAGATACAAAATGAGAAATTCGCATAAGTTTTATGTATATCATATTAATTAGCACATGTTATCTTCTAAAGTTTCACTATCTATTGAATTTATATATTGCATTCTATATCACAAAAAAAAATGTGGGTGACTGATATGGAGTACCGATCGACACACTAGTACTGATAAATTTCCAATTCTTTTTTCATAAGCAAATCATTTTCCTTTAACCAACAACGGTACGTATGAAGTATTACTGGATCTCCAAGGTCGAAAACCCAATTCTTAAGATCAACATTTATTTATTAGAAGGGACATCAACGAACTTTGGAAATAATTAGTTCCTTACTAAAAAAAAGTAAAAGAATATAATTGGTTAGTACAAAAAAAATCATTTTCCTTTAATTAATAGTCTTAATAATAAAAAAACTAAGATAGTCAAACCTTTTAATAAGAGTGAATGAGAAAAATAATAATAAATATGACATAGGTAATCTAAGTATAATTCGAGATGTCTTATAATAAAAAAATAGAGGAATATATATACAATTAAGTGAATCTTTAATGACATTTGATTTAATCAACTTTTAATTCCTCTAAACATTGTCGATTTTAATTTTAATCCCCTAATTTTTTCTTTTAGTTTTTAGTTTCTATTTTACTTTATTGTTGTGATTATAGTATCTGATGGTCATGTGTCAAAAAGATCTGGAGAGTAAATAGACCAGTCAATTTTATTGAACAGTTTTATTATCATCTCAATTTAACATTGAATTAGTATCAACATTTTACCGAAGAGGTATCAACCACAAAGATGAATTTACTATCTGTTATCAATTTAATTTACGGTTAGCAAGTCTCTCGCGTATTACAAGCGGAATTTTTAAATGTTAAATTTTTTATATAAAAAAATAAAGATTGATTGTAAAGAATTATTTAAAGTCGTATTATTCATTTCCGCAATCAATTTAAGCACATTGCTGATTGTATTTGGAATATTTCTTCATAATAATAAATGTGTGGAGATTTTAATTTGTGATGATGGTTAAAATGTTATTTTTCTATCATGCTAATCCAGATCCTCTATAGTATAATAACATATATTCTTTAAAAAAAATTTGATGATGTAGATTTTACATAAAAAAATTATGAATAATAAAATTCACATTTTATCTCATATTTTAATGTTGGACTATTCAGAATCCAAACCCATAATCAGCAAAAATGCAAAATGATAGAAGTTGTATTTATGTTGAATGCTGACATATTTGGACATGACAAGATTGCACATTAATCATAGTTATTTTAAGATTGAAAAATCATATAGTATCCTAGAAAATAAAAAAAAAGTGTAACTTATATCAATTATTTATAAATGACCTATCTCAATTTGTTGTAATAAAATACTTTTAAGATTAAGGTATCTTAAGTAGGGATTTTCTTCATATTATCTGAGAGAAGTAATTTTTTTACACTTAGTATTAAAATAAAAATATCATAATAAATATAAACAAAAAGGTATAATTAACGTTTTCTTTTATTTTTTTGTTTTATTTTTACAATACTTCCCTCTCTATTACTGGAGAGTAGATTAGCTCCTATCAACCATTGTCACATGTCATAACATTTGGTAAGAATTTGAGAAAGACCAACGATAGGGAAAAAGTTGACGACTAATCTCGTTAAAGAAAAATTAATATAATTAGTTTGGCGCTACTATTGAGACTCTTAATTATAAAAGGGGGTTGATACCATTTATTTCATATCAACCAAGTGAAGATTTTTAACAATGGTTTGTGATTGTGCTATTGCTAATTCATGTAAAGCTTTTTTTCTTCATTGCTATTATTTTTGTGCAGGTAGGATACAAAGATTAGCGGGCCAAAATTGCAATAATATTTGCTTTCACATATTTTAATCATATAACCTTTTGCTATTAATTTATTTTCATAATTATTTAATACCTCTTACAATGCATGGTTTTTATAAGAAAATATTGATATTCATTTTCGTTATTTACTAATTTAATATTTTATTATTATTTTAATGTCTTAATTATGAAAAATATAATAGCTAATTTGTTTTATTTAAATAATAATATTTTTTAAGATGAAAACTAACTATTAAATCATATTCGTCATAAAAATAATCATCATAATCAATAATAATGGTGATCAATAAATAATATAGTTTTCAAAATAATGAACATTATTATTATTATTTTTAAACTGATTAGCTATGATTTTTTTTTAGAATTTCCAAAGGTAATATTGATTTCTAATTAGGAAACTAACAATTGAAACTAATGATAATTAAATTACTATTTTATATTTTACACAAAAATTATATACGTCATGGAAATTTTAATACATGGTTTTTGCACTTTAGAACACTGTTATTAATAAATATCGTATCATTTGCGCTAGTGTTCAACCAGTACTTCATCATCACAGGACATTCCTTCTCGTAATTGTCCTACTTCATCTCCATCTTCTTAAATTGTTTATGATTTATTTCCGTGCATTCAAAATCATCCTCCCATTCTAATAATATGTTGGTATAGCTAATAGTATAAGACTTTATTAGATATATAGGATGATTAAAATGTCAAATATTCAATTCATATAAGTGATATTTATTGAGAAAGACAACCTAATATAATAAAAGAGATTAATTTCTTACCTAGAAAAAACGGGATATCATTGGTAGTTAATAAAAAATCAACCTCCCATTTATGACTATTCTTGGCAATGCCATCATGAAATGTATACACGTACATATGGATTATGATGCAATTTATTTATATGAAATGATTTTATTATGCAGGATTCGTGAAATAGAATAAATTTTATAATTTCAGTTATGCATAAGTGTATGAAGCACTATGCTTAAGCGTCTATCATTTCAGACATGCATGAAAGGCGATCTCAATTACACATATGATTTATTGGAATGCATAACTTACATGAAAATGTAATTTTTGGATCATATGATTTTTAGAATACATGAGCAACAATATTTAATTTGTATTTATCATTAAAATTAATTGAGTAGCAAAAAATATAAATAATTGTAAAGTTTCATAATAACATATTAATTTTAATTAACAATTAAAGACGTTAAAGAAAAAAATGTACATTCATGTAAAATTTCGCTCTTTATTAAAGACTTAAACTCATCCGTGGTTGAATTATGGGTAAAATTTTCAGCTATTTTTTTTTATATAAATCACTATGTTGTCTACAAGAAATTCATCATTTATTTTACTAAATATAATTTTGTTTCAGTTTTTTTTTTACTAAAAATGATATTTCTATAGCTAAACCAAAATAGTTAAGATAAGACGAATAATTCGATCAAACAAATAATAATCATTAATTTTCCTCATTGTTCCACCCCAGATAAACCAGGGTTCTTTCTGACCCATCCCGAGCGTATAGCTTAGAACGTATTACCCCTTATTCACTCGCCCAAGACAGGTCAGACCCACTACAAGCATCATAAATGCTTCTGACACAATATTAATGTCTCTGATATTTCATTAATGCATCTCTGACCCCTCCATCAATGCGACAGTGACTCACCATTAATGCAAGCTGACATTCCACCTGCCATACTGCATGCACATTCTACATGTCCCCCCGACAATTCGACAATTACAGACCTGTAGGGTGAACAAGGGCAATCCGACAGATCTCCACTATACCCACCACGTACTAACCAATGAGTAGATGCCACATCAGCAGCCCCAAAACTCTATAAATAGAGGACCCCACACAAGAAGTATAATTAATTCTCATTCTCTCATTTATTGTTATTGCTTCATCTTCTCTCTTATTTACTCTCACTCTCTCTAAGACTCTTAATGATTTGATCGTCAGAGAACTTTTTCAGATACCTCCTCTGACGGGTCTAGTCGACATCCCGACCAAGACTTCTCATTATCTCCATTCTATCGGGAATCTGATATCGACCATTCCCTTTCGAATGAATACCAAAGAACATTGGCACCGTCTGTGGCTTACCTACAACATGGTGACCACCCGTAACTAAGCTCAACCATTCAGCCAAGCAGAACCACTCACCACAAACATTCCCCCAAACCACGAAACTCCTTCTATTGACCCTCCAACACTAGTACATCCATCTCAACAAGCGAGTCAAAGTCATCTCCCAACCCCACCCCATAAGCACCTACTACCCAACAACTTCTCTAAATGATCCAAACCCAAGGTCAGATCATCCAACAACAGGCCCAACTATTAGCCGAACTTCACCAGCATAGACCCAAACCTTGTAACAGACCCTCGTAGACAATTGCTGATGAGCACTCTATAGAATCCGCCGAAGCTTCAAGGCTATAGCCCCACCAAACACAAAAACCACCCAGATAACTCATCCTCCAAATAGGGACCGATGAGACAAATACCGCCCCAATAACCGGCAACATGAGAGCCTAGTGGACATCAACATAATATCAGGTGGATTTTCCACTAGGGGCACCTCTAGAGCGGCCCAGAAAAGGTACGTTCGGGTAGTCATGTAGGAAACTGTCTAGAACTCTCGCCAACATCATGAGAATAAAGTGGCACCCCCGATCTCATTCAACGATCGTGATTATGCAGGTGTCGTCTGCGATTATGATGATCCCCTCATCATCACCGCCAAAATGAATAATAAAAAGGTTGGGAGGCTATTTATCGATAAACGCATTTGGCTTACTATCGGAGAGCAACCCCTAACCAGGATAATACAGGCGAAGTTTCTGGTCATTGATTGCAGCTCCGCTTATAACACCATTGTAGGCTGACCAACATTGAATTGCCTCGAAGTAGTGGTCTCCACTCTACACCTATGCATGAAGTTTCTCTTGTCTGACCTCCGAGTATGTAATGTCAAAGAAGACCAACACAGTGCAAGAAATTGTTATCAGATGAGCCTCTGCCCGAGTCACACTTCAACAAAGGCACCACCCTCGAAGAAAAAGCAGTGGGGTGTACACCTAGTAGAACTGGACGCCAGAGTAGACGAAGGAGAGTTTCGCCCTCAGCCCGAGGGAAAAAACATCTCTTCAACTTGGGCCCTCAAATAGAATTTAGTGTATATTGGCAACACTCTCGACGAGGCTCAAGGGTCAAGGTTAATTAAATGCTTAAAAATCAACATAGACCTTTTCGCTTGGTCAGCTGCACACATGCCAGGAATTGATCCCTTAGTCATTTTCCACTGACTAACCACCAACCCGGGGGCAAGACCAGTGGCCCAAAAAGAAAAGGAAGATGGGCACCGAGAGAACAACCAAGGTTATTCGGAAAATTTCTGAACTTCTAAAAGTCGGGTTTATCCGAGAGATTTCTTACACCACCTGGTTATCCAACGTAGTATTGGTTAAAAAACCGTCAAGGAAGTGGCAGATGTGTGTGGATTATACGGATCTGAATAAAGTGTGCCCGAAAGATCCATATCCTCTCCGAAACATTGATCACCTAATGGACAACTCCTTCGGGTATCAATTTTTGTCATTCATGGACGCTTATTTTGGATACAATCAGATACCCATGTATCCCCTACATCAAGACAATACTGTTTTCATTACACCCAAGGTGGCCTACTACTATACGATCATGCCTTTTGAGCTAAAAAACACGGGGCTACATATTAGAGAATGATGAATATTGTGTTTAGGGATCAGATCGGCAATCACACAGAGGTGTACAAGGGCGACATTGTTGCCAAGAGTTTGTTGGCGGAGGACCATGTCACCATCCTAGACATCATTTTAGCTGGTTGCGTAAGTTTAATATGCGCCTTAATCCATAGAAGTGTACTTTCGGGGTTGAAGCTGATAAGGTATTGGGGTTTCTTTTAATAAGCAGGGGCATTAAGGCAAACCTACCAAAGTGTTAGGCGGTTATAGACATGTGTAGTCCGCGATCGGTCAAAGAGGTCCATCAATTGAATAGGCGGTTGGCGTTACTATCTAGATTCCTTCCCACGTCCCCCAAGAATTCCATCCCACTCTTCCAACTCCTCAAAAAGACCAAAACTTTTGACTGGTCAGATGTTAGTGAAGATGCCTTCCAGATCTTCAAACAATGCTTGGCTACTCCTCCTGTACTTTCTATGTCTGAACCTGCTGAGACATTGTATATCTACCTAGCAATAACAGATGAGGTTATGGCAACTGCTCTAGTTAGAGAAAGTAAAGAAGGTCAACACCCGTTGTACTTCATAAGTAAGGCCTTGCACGGCCTTGAGCTCAGGTACCAAAAATTGGAAAAAACCGCCTATGCCCTCTTGATGGAAACAAGACGGCTATGAAAATTTTTCAATCCCATCTCATAGTGGTTAGAACCAATCAGCCAATCAGCCAAATCTTGCACAAGCTAGAGGTAGCCGACCGAATGATCTCCTAGTCTATTGAGCTCTCATAATTTGATATACGGTATGAGCCCAAGACAACCATCAAGAGCTAAGTCTTTTCCGATTTCATTGTCGAGCTGACCATGCAACCCCATAATTATGGGCAGATACGAATAATCTATGTCGACGGTTCATCCAATCCTCGGAGCAGTGGAGTTGGTATATTGTTGGATGATGGCCAAGGCATGACCATTGAATACTAATTGACCTTCACTTATCCTTCATCGAACAACTTAGCCGAGTATGAAGCATGCATCGCTAGTTTGCAGTTGGCCAGAGAAGTCGGAGCGGAAAAAGTGTCCACATGTAGTGATTCCCAACTTGTCGTATCACAGATTTTCAGCCAAGCAGAACCACTCACCACAAACATTCCCCCAAACCACGAAACTCCTTCTATTGACCCTCCAACACTAGTACATCCATCTCAACAAGCGAGTCAAAGTCATCTCCCAACCCCACCCCATAAGCACCTACTACCCAACAACTTCTCTAAATGATCCAAACCCAAGGTCAGATCATCCAACAACAGGCCCAACTATTAGCCGAACTTCACCAGCATAGACCCAAACCTTGTAACAGACCCTCGTAGACAATTGCTGATGAGCACTCTATAGAATCCGCCGAAGCTTCAAGGCTATAGCCCCACCAAACACAAAAACCACCCAGATAACTCATCCTCCAAATAGGGACCGATGAGACAAATACCGCCCCAATAACCGGCAACATGAGAGCCTAGTGGACATCAACATAATATCAGGTGGATTTTCCACTAGGGGCACCTCTAGAGCGGCCCAGAAAAGGTACGTTCGGGTAGTCATGTAGGAAACTGTCTAGAACTCTCGCCAACATCATGAGAATAAAGTGGCACCCCCGATCTCATTCAACGATCGTGATTATGCAGGTGTCGTCTGCGATTATGATGATCCCCTCATCATCACCGCCAAAATGAATAATAAAAAGGTTGGGAGGCTATTTATCGATAAACGCATTTGGCTTACTATCGGAGAGCAACCCCTAACCAGGATAATACAGGCGAAGTTTCTGGTCATTGATTGCAGCTCCGCTTATAACACCATTGTAGGCTGACCAACATTGAATTGCCTCGAAGTAGTGGTCTCCACTCTACACCTATGCATGAAGTTTCTCTTGTCTGACCTCCGAGTATGTAATGTCAAAGAAGACCAACACAGTGCAAGAAATTGTTATCAGATGAGCCTCTGCCCGAGTCACACTTCAACAAAGGCACCACCCTCGAAGAAAAAGCAGTGGGGTGTACACCTAGTAGAACTGGACGCCAGAGTAGACGAAGGAGAGTTTCGCCCTCAGCCCGAGGGAAAAAACATCTCTTCAACTTGGGCCCTCAAATAGAATTTAGTGTATATTGGCAACACTCTCGACGAGGCTCAAGGGTCAAGGTTAATTAAATGCTTAAAAATCAACATAGACCTTTTCGCTTGGTCAGCTGCACACATGCCAGGAATTGATCCCTTAGTCATTTTCCACTGACTAACCACCAACCCGGGGGCAAGACCAGTGGCCCAAAAAGAAAAGGAAGATGGGCACCGAGAGAACAACCAAGGTTATTCGGAAAATTTCTGAACTTCTAAAAGTCGGGTTTATCCGAGAGATTTCTTACACCACCTGGTTATCCAACGTAGTATTGGTTAAAAAACCGTCAAGGAAGTGGCAGATGTGTGTGGATTATACGGATCTGAATAAAGTGTGCCCGAAAGATCCATATCCTCTCCGAAACATTGATCACCTAATGGACAACTCCTTCGGGTATCAATTTTTGTCATTCATGGACGCTTATTTTGGATACAATCAGATACCCATGTATCCCCTACATCAAGACAATACTGTTTTCATTACACCCAAGGTGGCCTACTACTATACGATCATGCCTTTTGAGCTAAAAAACACGGGGCTACATATTAGAGAATGATGAATATTGTGTTTAGGGATCAGATCGGCAATCACACAGAGGTGTACAAGGGCGACATTGTTGCCAAGAGTTTGTTGGCGGAGGACCATGTCACCATCCTAGACATCATTTTAGCTGGTTGCGTAAGTTTAATATGCGCCTTAATCCATAGAAGTGTACTTTCGGGGTTGAAGCTGATAAGGTATTGGGGTTTCTTTTAATAAGCAGGGGCATTAAGGCAAACCTACCAAAGTGTTAGGCGGTTATAGACATGTGTAGTCCGCGATCGGTCAAAGAGGTCCATCAATTGAATAGGCGGTTGGCGTTACTATCTAGATTCCTTCCCACGTCCCCCAAGAATTCCATCCCACTCTTCCAACTCCTCAAAAAGACCAAAACTTTTGACTGGTCAGATGTTAGTGAAGATGCCTTCCAGATCTTCAAACAATGCTTGGCTACTCCTCCTGTACTTTCTATGTCTGAACCTGCTGAGACATTGTATATCTACCTAGCAATAACAGATGAGGTTATGGCAACTGCTCTAGTTAGAGAAAGTAAAGAAGGTCAACACCCGTTGTACTTCATAAGTAAGGCCTTGCACGGCCTTGAGCTCAGGTACCAAAAATTGGAAAAAACCGCCTATGCCCTCTTGATGGAAACAAGACGGCTATGAAAATTTTTCAATCCCATCTCATAGTGGTTAGAACCAATCAGCCAATCAGCCAAATCTTGCACAAGCTAGAGGTAGCCGACCGAATGATCTCCTAGTCTATTGAGCTCTCATAATTTGATATACGGTATGAGCCCAAGACAACCATCAAGAGCTAAGTCTTTTCCGATTTCATTGTCGAGCTGACCATGCAACCCCATAATTATGGGCAGATACGAATAATCTATGTCGACGGTTCATCCAATCCTCGGAGCAGTGGAGTTGGTATATTGTTGGATGATGGCCAAGGCATGACCATTGAATACTAATTGACCTTCACTTATCCTTCATCGAACAACTTAGCCGAGTATGAAGCATGCATCGCTAGTTTGCAGTTGGCCAGAGAAGTCGGAGCGGAAAAAGTGTCCACATGTAGTGATTCCCAACTTGTCGTATCACAGATTAAGGGTGCCTATCAAACAAAGGACACATTATTGGAAAATATCTAGCCAAGGTTAAAGAACTGATGGCCAAATTTGAAACAACCTTCATCCAGCATGTCCCAAGGGAGCAGAATGTCCGGGCGGATCTCTTTTCCAAACTGGCTAGTACGAAGAGCCCGAGCCACAACAGGTTGGTGGTTCAGGGATCAATTTTGCGACCCATCGTCATGGCAGTTGAACAGGTACAGATCCCAGAAAACTAAACCAGTTCCATCATTAGGTACTTACTCAATGGCGACCTCCCCACCGACCAAAAAGAAAAGCAGAGGTTCCTAAGGCACAATTCATGGTTCACAATAATACAAGACTGTTTATGTCATCGAGGCTTCTCTGCTCCCATGCTTAAATGCCTCAGCCCCAATAGGGCACGGTACATTCTCAAGGAGATTCGTGAAGGTAGTTGTGGCCACCATCTCGGTGCAGCATCTCCAGCAAAGAAAGTGCTCCGAGCAGGGTATTAGGGGCTAACCATGGAAAAAGACGCCTTCTATATAACCAAAAAATGCATACCCTGCTAGTGGTTTGCTTACCTTCACAAGGCCCCGCCTGAGGAGATGACAAACTCTATGACCCCATGGGCTTTCTGCAGATGGGGCATGGACATTTTGGGGTTATTCCCTTCAGCAGCCGAACGACTAAAATTCCTGATAGTGGCAGTATATTACTTCACTAAGTGGATTGAAGCTGAGGCTCTATCCACTATCACTTCAGCCAATATCCGGAGGTTCACTTGGAGAAACATTATCATGCATTTTGGGGTAGCAACCGCGGTTGTCACTGATAATGGAACTCAGTTTTCAGACCAAAAATTTGGAGAGTTATTGTTTGGCCTTCACATCAAGCAACATTTCACGTTGGTCGTACATCCTCAGACCAATGGTCAGGCAGAGGCGGCTAATAAGGTCATCCTACGAGGGATAAAAATAAGGTTAGAAGAGGCTAAAGGAGCATGGCCGAAACATTTAAATCACGTCATCTAGGCTTATTGCACAACCCCTCACTCTATCACCAGAGAATCGCCCTTTAACCTCACCTACGGGACCGAGGCTATGATCCCGATGGAGATCGATGAGCCCACTTGGCGGACATTACAATTTGATGAAGCTGCCAACTCGGCTATCCTAAGACACAATCTCGACTGGATAGAAGAGAAAAGGGGTCGAGCTTGAATTAGAGAAACCACTATCAAAAGAAGGACAACTGATAAGTATAACGCCACTGTGATACCTAAAGACTTTGAAACCGACAATTTAGTACTTATAAGGGCGGACATCGATAGTACCAAAGGCAAGCTAGAACCTAATTGGGAAGGACCTTACCGAGTAACAGCTAAGGTCGGTAAAGAGGCCTAGAAACTTGAAGACTTGGCAGGAAGGGGAATCCCCCACACTTGGAATGCAATGAACCTACAACAGTTTTTTGCTTAAAAAATGTAAATCCTATGTATCAGTCCTTTCACGGACTAGACTAATGATGTAATCAAATGCAACTTATATGTTAACGAGGTATTATTCAGATGCTTTTGACATGTCAAAAACCCAAGCGAGGACCAAGTCCCCTTGGTCGCCAATCACACACCCCTCAAAAGCGTGGGCCAGTCCCCCTTTAATGGCGGTTCATTTCAAAATCCCAAGCGAGGACCAAGTCCCCTTTGTCGCCAATCACACACCCTTCAAAGGCGTGGGGCAGTCCCCCTTTGACGACGATTCAATTAAAAATCCCAAGCGAGGACTAAGTCCCCTTGGTCATCAATCACAAACCCCTCAAAGGCTTGGGTTAGTCCCCCTTTGATGGCGGTCCATTTCATAAACCCAAGCGAAGACCAAGTCCCCTTAGTCGCCAATCACACACCCCTCAAAGGCATGGGCCAGTTCCCCTTTGATGATGATCCACTTCAAAGTTCAATAGAGGATCAAGTCCTCTTGGTCGTCAATCACACACCCCTCGAAGGCGCGGGCCAGTCCCCCTTTGACGGTGGTCCATTTCAAAGTTTAATTCATTCCGACCTAGTGATATAGACCTGAATGTTCATAACACAGTTTGATTAAATCAAGGACTAAGATACGGATTCAGAGATACGTCACTTAAGATATTCAAGTTCAATTCATTCTGACCCACTGATATAGATCCAAGTATTCATAACATGGTTTAATTAGCTCAATATCTGAAGTACAAGTCCGGACAAGCATTATTTTAAAATTATCCAAGCTCGTTTATTTTCATATTAGTCGGGTAGCTCATTCTGGTTAACAAGACTTGATAATAAAGACGGTGAATCAGCAAAATGGATTTCATTAATTGAAGGACAATTACAAAAGGCGTTAAATTAGTTTAAATTGGGTGATCAAAAGACAATATCCATCACACATTTCAATTAGTTCAAACCCAACGATACGGTTGGCAAGACTTGATAATAAAGACGGTGAATCAGCAAAATGGATTTCATTCATAGAAGGACAATTGCAAAAGCAAAATGCAAAGGCAATAAACTAAGCTTCCCCAACACCCTTAGCCGAAACCGAAAGAACCACTAGGCCTTCATCTTCATCCACCACTAGTTCACCCTCTAGAGTAACCCGACCATCTATCCTCGTCTAGGACTAGTCAGCCCCAGGAAAGGCTAAACCGACCTGGGCGAATGCATTATCCCACCCAGCGTTGGCCACCCCATCAACCTCATCCTCCAACTTCAGATAAGCTGCCTTCAAGTTGGCCAACTCCTTCTACACCCGAGTGACTTCAGCTTGGGCCAAATCCCCCCAACTCTCTGAGGTCTTCAACTTGTCCCAAAGTTGGAGCCTCTCATCTTCACTCCTTTGAAGGCGATCAATAAGAGAGGTCGTCTCCCATTGGGCGACGCTCAGGTCCACCTTAGCCAACATTGTTGCCTCCCGAGCATCTCACAATTGCAAGGAAAGGGTTGAAAGTTGCTCGCTAGCGGTGAGGTTCTGTGCCTCTAGGCTTTTTAGGGCCTCGACATGCTTCTCCTTTAGCGCATGTAGCTCTTCCGAGTGAACCTCCTAATGATTGGCCAGAGAGTCCTCATCAATCCGAGTGGCAAGCACCCCCTCACCCTCGAGGTACTTAGCCACCGAGGCCACTAAGACTCTAACCTCCTGGGTTCTCCGGAACAGATCCACCAGAGGGATCCCATCCATGATCTCCTTCACTGCCGAATTGACCAGACCCTCCTCAACAACTTTGGGAATGTTGTAACTATGCTTGAGTCGGAGGAGGGCCGACTTACCCTTGCTTGACCCAGAAGACTTGGTCCTTCCTTTCCTTTCAGGGCGAACCTCCTCCACTTCAATTGCTTCAGTAGGAGTAGCAGGCTCACTAGTCAAGTCCACCGATTGACTTCAGGGAGACTGAGGAGGGATGATGGTGAGGGGAGCGGGTTGGCATAGGGAAGCCTCCCTCGACCCATTGACATGGCCACCCTCCTTTTGAGGAGTTCTAGGCGGGCCTTCAGAGCGAGTTGAGGAGCTCTGCCTGGGTCGCTTGTTAGCTTCTTCGTCCCTCCTCTTCAGGGCAGCCCGTTTCAAGAGTCTGCTTCGGTCAGCTTGATCACTCATAGCCACTGCTAGAAGAAACAAACAAAATTAAATTAAAACAAACGTTATGATATACAAAAATCACAAGACATTTATAACTAGACACCTACCAACCGTTTCCTCAAACACCTGATCGCCTCGGACGAGCTTATATCACAAGATTGCCCGTCCTTCATCGATCCAAGTTAGCATTTCATCCACCGTCCTCTTCTCCTAGTCATCCAACTGTTCGTAGGAGAAACCGAAGGAGTCAACGAGTTTTTGATGGATTTCCCCATTCCAAGATAAGGGAAAGAGGGGGAGGTAGTCAAAGTCGTATGCCCAAGTATGGGGTGTCCCCCGGGCCTCCATGCGGAAGAAGTCACCCTTCCAGTTCTTCATTGACCCTTCAAAGGGAAGAAAGAGAGCTCGACCATTCCGATATTGTAGAGATGTCCACCCTCGACGCCCAGCCCTGACTTCATCTTTATTGGAACTGCGCATCACCCGGAACATCCAGAAGAATAATTGAAGAGTGCAGGGCCGCTCCATGACTCCGCAGAACAACTTAAATGCCCAAATAAATCCCCGAGAGTTGGGATGCAGCTGAGAGGGGGTCACCTAGAGATGTTGTAATACTTCGATATACCACCCTTCGAAAGGGATCTTCACCCATATCCATCGACAAACGTGCTCGTACATATAAAAGCTTCACCGATTATTGGTCTCTAGGAGAATATCTTGGCAAACCTAATCCTAAGCAATAGGAGCACACAATTGGATATCATTTTCTAGATGCATCAACACATCTACGACCGAATGCGCGTCTAGAGGGAAGTAAGATGGGATGCCCAGAACTTCTTGGTCGATCCACCAGTAATGGGAGTTAGAACCCGCCATACCATCTGGAATGATGAACTGATCAGTATGATCGGAAAAATTTCGCCCCATGATAGACTTGTCATAAGAAGAAGTGTCAGAATCCAAGCTGAATATATTATCCAAGAACGAAAGCCACTTCTCTGAGAAAGTTGCTCGATCTACCAAAACAACTGTCCTTCCACTCTTCTCCCTCCTTACGTAAAAAGGTCGGTAAGGACAGTTGCTCCGGTCGCCACCACGAAGGCCATCTGTTACCCTGGGGGTAGCAAGTCGAGCTCGCTGATGGCGAGGGGGCGACGTTAAAAAAACCGGCGGAGGTTCGAGCATGATCTCCACCTCGTCAGGGCTAGACTCCTCATCCAACATCAATATAATCAGAAAAAACTTATCTAGAAAGAGAGATAAAAGGAAAATACCGAGATGCCAAATGTCAAAAACTTTGATAATGGAAAAGAACTGAAACTATGGTGGCCGAATTCAGATACTATACGAGCTCGGTAGGAGGAAGTTTTCCAAGAAAAACAACGTGAAGAAGAATGGAGGAGGAAGTCCCCTATTTATAGGAGGATGGTTGGGCCCAGTCTCTGCCTAAAGCCCAACCTGGAAACGCCTCCTGACCATCCTCAACCACTCAAGACGATCCAACGGTAGTACAATAAACGAGGAAAGGAATCCGAAATGAACACGCGCATCGGTTAAACACCTGAGCTCACCAAATGTAATGATACTAATCATCCACGTGTCAACCCAAAACAGACAGCCATCATGACCTACCCGAATTCCCAGAGGCTACAGAGTTAGATCATCCGGATAGGTCACAGTTAGGGCCTATAATCGCAGCACACACCAAATAGGAAATCCTGAGTCTACTAGCCCGCCCAACTTTAGGCGCCCTAATAGATTGGGTGCAACTATTCCACCCCGGATAAACCCAGGTTCTTTTCAACCCATCCCGAGTGTATAACTTAGAAAGTATTACCCCTTATTCACCTGCCCAAGACAGGTTAGACCCACTACAAGCATCATAAATGCTTCTGACACATCATTAATGTCTCTGACTTGTCATTAATACATCTTTGACCCCTCCATCAATGCGACATTGAGTCATCATTAATGTGAGCTGACATTTCACCTATCACGCCACATGTACATTCTACCTGTCCCCCGACAGTTCGACAATTACAGACTTGCAGGGTGAACAAGGCAATTCGGTAGATCTCCACTGTACCCACCACGTACTAACCAATGACCAAACGCCACATCAACGACCCCAAAACTCTATAAATAGAGGATCCCACACATGAAATATAATTAATTATCATTCCCTCATTTATTGATACATTTATTGCTATTGCTCCAATTTCTCTCTTATTTACTCTCACTCTCTACTCTTACTGACTTGATTATCGGAGAACCTTTTCAGGTACCTCCCCCCTGCGGTTCCAGATGACATCCCGACCAAGACTTCCGATCATCTCCATTCTACCGGGCATTCGATACTGACTATTCCCTTTCGAATACCAAATAACACTTATATTGTCAAAGTTGTATTTAATTCAGAGATGATTGAGATTTTTCAAAAGTTGGTGACTAACAACATCAACAATAAAATGTTGAAATTGACATCTCAGTAAATCTTCTCTTACTCGCATCGAAACCCATATGGTGAAACTTTTGCACAAAAATATATTTATTATCAATAATAAATTATTTATAAAATCCATAAAATCTTGACTTTTGAATGCATATGATTTGGAATGTATGTGGATTAATGAAATACGAAAGTAGTCTAATAATAAATGTAATACGATCCGGCAATGCATTATTTCATAAGATGCAAGTGTAAACTATTTTATTTTTCTGTACAACAATGCTTGCTACGCATGAAATGATAATTGTCTTCTTGAGCTAATACATCAGTTGCAATGCTCAAAATGTATGAAGATGCATAATGTGATTTTCATGCACTAGATGTGTACAGATTTTTGTGGAATGTATGAAAATACAATTTTGTTATATATGAAATGCATACATGCATGGACATGGTAATGCAAAATTTCCATGTGAGCATCTTTACTTGGCACGAAATGAATGATGCTGAGTGAAATCATATGGTAGGATACTAGATTAGAACGCATGAGGTGGAAATTGATGTTTTGAATGGTATTGTTTTTTTTAAAGGAATGAGCGGAATATTCATATCCACAAATATGATATGCGGGGATGTAAAATCTGTTCAAATAGGAATAATTTGAACCTTGTTAGTTTTTAATAGTATTTCTATATATAACTAGTAGGAGACTCTTACATTTGCACAAACGATAATTTATTTTGCATGAATGTATATAAAAAATTAAAGAATAAATTGTTAATCTAAAAATTATTGATGATTACCTCATGGGAAATATTAAACTTCAAGTTTTCTATGTTAGTCTAAAATTGTGAAATATTAAACTCTAAGTTTATCTGTGCGTTCGCACGGGTCGCTCCATCTTAGCTCTATACCAGTAGAAATAGTAAAATGATACATTGTTAAAGTATCAATAATTTAAAATGATAAATTGTTAAAGTATCCAATTTGAAGAAATCAACCACATTATATAGTCAAACATACACATTATAAATCTATCTAAAGTACACACAAATATTATAAAAATAGTATCAAAGACATTCTTTTCATCACTTCTTAAAGAACATACAACATGATTTTAGTCATCCTTTAAAGTCTTCAAAAATAATTTAAAAAATAGCAAATAACTAATATTTGTTGATCTATCTGCACTAAAATTGTATGAAGTATAAAAAGTTTTTTAGACATTTGAGTTTTCCCAATGTATTGAGCTAACCAACTACAATAGGTAGAAGATAACTGAGTGTGTTGGATGATGAGGTGAAGTAATGAGTGAATTTCACTTCCATGTTAATTTAATGTATAATATTATCTTTACTGTTATTTTTATGATTGTATCCAATATTATCATTATCTCATTAATAGTATCATTGTGGTTAAATTATTATTACACTAAGTACACATGTAAGATAAATAAGTGTAATTTCTTAAATAAAAAATGATGACGAGTGTAATTAAGTCAAATAAAATATGATATATTGTGAAGACAAGCCAAATAGTATAAGAGTCGATGTTTATTCATTATTTTGGTTAGTTACAATATAGTATGAGAGTAAATTGAACACCTCCTTAAACTTATTGATGCAGTTTGTAACGAATAAAACATAATGAATACACATCAAGTTTATACTATTTGGACTTGTCTTCATAATATATGATATTTTGTTCGACTTAATTACACATGTCACTATTATTGTTTAAGAAATTACACTTATATTTCTTACATGGGTAGTCAGTGTAATATATATATATATATATATATATATATATTTATGGGTGATTTGTATAGGTTTTATAAATGTCTAGGTGATTTGTGTAATTTCACAGGGGGTGTGAGTGTAATTCACTTTAGGAAAATATTTCTCATATATATTCTCTATATAGATATAAGGGTTTCTTTTTTCACCATATTTTGTGGGATTATGTTTATAAGTACCATATAAATTTATAAGGTCTTTTTTTTACAATATTCATTATGTTTTAATCTACCATAAAAAAAAGATTGATGCTCATAACGACCAAATGGTTAAGGGTTCAATTCCTAGGAGTGCACTTGTTAGAAGAGACAATCATACCCTCGAAATAGATTAATTCCTTCCAGAAAATGTGACTGAATAATCTTGTTAGTAACAAAAATATTGATGCTCATTATGTTTAAATATTTGAATATTTATATGCACAATATTAATATAAATCAAGAATCATTATGTTTTAGTTTAAATTGATGTTCACTATATTTTATATGATGAATGTTTACACATAGAAATTAATTTAATAGTAACTAGCAATAATTCCATACGATTTAAATTTTATTTGTTAGGAACTATTTTAGAATCAAATAATAAAAAGTTATAAATATATATTCATAATGAGAATTGCATAAAATTAAGGAATCCAAAATCATTGAAACAAACATAAATAAAATATGTCTTATAATGCTAATAGTTTATGTATACTTCAAATTACTTTTCAAATTATTTCCCTCACAAACATTTATTACATTAAAATAGTGATTCAAATAATATATAATATGATTGATTGGTGAATGTTGTCACACCTTAAAAACAATGATTCAAAATAAACAGTTTTACTTTTCAATATATTCAGAACTTCAATATTTTTGTACTTCAAATTATTTCCCATACAATCATTAATTACATTAGTTAAAAGAAAATTTATTTTGGTTGAGTTTTTTCCATATGTAGAATGATTTTGTCATCACTTCATTTAAAAACTTGCTATTATTATCATAAGCGGTTATGTAAGTGTAAGAAAAATATTCTCCTTACTTAAAATCTATAATTGGTACTTTATCCTTTTTGTGGATAACATTTTCTTGTTGCAGCTTGTATATTCATTTTTGTTATTTATCTTAGTCATGAAATGTAGTTTATAGAGTTAAAGTTGTATATTATTTTTTATAATTTTAAAATTTTCGGATGTAGGAAGGATTAATTTTTGTTGATCAAAATATCCATCTTTTAAGGGTTGTTAAAATTTTAGGATGCCAAATAAGTGCATCATCATGAATGAATATCAAAATGATGAAAAATGACACGAATAATAATAACTATAATTAAATTTTTGGAAGTGCAATGCAAATCTTTTTACATTCCTATTTATTTATGGATTAGGCATTTCATTCACACAAAATAAAATATTAATATTAAAATGGAGAAAGAGAGAGACTGATATAAAAAATGAATGGAAAAATGTAGACAAAATGTTATGACAAATTTACACCCTTTCAAATATGAAGTGTCCATTTTAGTAATCAAAGATCTTTTGATAGATATTTGAGGTTTCGTGCAGATTAGCCCCAACGACTTCTCCACTTTAGAAATCAAATATCATTTCCCCATACATAAATGTTCACCCTCATCTTCCATCACTCTTCCCAAAAAACCACACACTTCAAGTTTCAATGATATTATTTTCAATTCCTTTCTCAAGAGTGAGTAAATGTTATGAGAGATGTTGATACCACTGCTAACAGAGCAAAAAATAGGTATAAGAAATGCACAAAATATTTAATGTAAAAAGTCAAATAACGGTTTTATTTCAAAACATAATGTCAATGCCATTTTTGAAGAGGTAATTTATTAAGTAAATCATGACTTTTACATAAAGACCTTTGTTGATAAAGATTTGACTCGCTGAATACGACTTTATTTTATCTATTTGAAATGAAAAACAAAAAAAGAATAACATTAAATTAAAAAAAAAGGAAATAAATAACATTTTTAATCGAAGGCTTTAATTAAAATGATAAATAAAATATTTTATACAATTTGTTTAGAAAGCCTAAAGTTGGAGATACAAAAATTGTATTTATAAGTAAAAAAAAATCATTCTAGTCAATATCTATACCATTCTAGTGACTATTAACAGTAGTACTATATGATAAACTTGTAAAGTAAACGTGTTAAATCTATGTAATCCTAAACATAAAACTGTATACACAAAGGTGTCATTTTTAAGCATAAAAATGAGACAAAATATGAAAAATACACATAAACCATAATTATCATAAATAAATGAACAAAAAAAAAAAACAGTACAAAAGGACTGATTTTTAAGAAAAAAATAATAAATGATTGATTTTTAAGAAAAAAAATAATAAATGATTGATTTTTATGAATCCATCAATAAATGAACAAACACATAGACATTGAAGATGGACAATACAAAATGACTCATTTTACAACTAAATATGAAAAAAATGTTTGGTAAAAAAGGAAGTTGAACATGTAAAC
This sequence comes from Lupinus angustifolius, assembly GCF_001865875.1. Classification (NCBI taxonomy): domain Eukaryota; kingdom Viridiplantae; phylum Streptophyta; class Magnoliopsida; order Fabales; family Fabaceae; genus Lupinus; species Lupinus angustifolius. The sequence goes on along the minus strand of NC_032019.1, from coordinate 20,704,676 downwards.
TTTAAAGGACTTACCTTTATGCTTAGAAATGACAAAAAATGGATGACACAATGAAGATGTAAAGTTAAAAGGTCTCATTTTTAACCATAAAAATGAGTTAGAATGGAAGAAACCAAACACCATTAACATGTAAAGATAAAATGTTTCATTTTTAAACCAAAAAATGAGACAGAATGGAACAATCCCAGACACCATTAACATGTAAAATTAAAAGGTCACATTTTTAAATCTAGATAATCCTAAACATAAAACTGGATACACAAATGTTTCATTTTTAAGCATAAAAATGAGACAAATTATGAAAAATACATATAAACCATAATTATTATAAAATAAATGAACAAAAAAACAAGACACAAAGATTGAGTTTTAAGAAAAAAACAGTAAATGATTGATTTTTAAGAATCCAGGCAAAAGATAAATGAACAAACTCATAGATGTTGAAGATGGACAGTACAAAAAGACTTATTTTTAAAACTAAAAATGAAAAAAATGTTTGGTAGCAAAGAATGTTAAACATGGAAACTTCAAAGGACTTACCTTTATGTTTAGAAATGACAAAAAAAGGAAGACACGATGAACATGTAAAGATAATAGGTCTCATTTTTAACCATAAAATGAGTCAAAATAGAAGAAACCCAAACACATTAACATGTAAAGATAAAAATGTCTCATTTTTAAACATAAAAATGAGACAAAATGGAACAATCTCATACACTATTAACATGTAAAATTAAAATGTCACATTTTTTAGTATAAAAATAAGATAAAAAATAGAAGAAATGAAGATCACTATGAACATGTACCCATAAAAGATGTGTTTTTTCCGAATAATGAGAACCAATATTCAACAATCTTTATCTTCCCTTTGAATTTGCTTAAGAAAGATGAGGGGAAGGAAGATTATTATATAAAGGAAGGAATATGAATATTTTTAAGATTGAGAGAGAAGTGTGAGAGAGAATAGTATTTTGAAGGAAATGGAGAGATGAGATTTTAGTGGAATTCACACGTTTCCACTTCTCTCCTCTGATTTACCATTTTGCATTTTTAAAGTAAAATCACCAGCCATAATAAATGATCATAAAATAAAGGATTAGTTTATTGTAAGAAGTAGTGTGCAAGTATAAAACTGTCCCGAACTAAATTAAAATACTAAGTTATCTACATAAGTAATTTTGGAAGCCATAAATGATTGCTTTATTTTTTAAACAGAAATAGTTATTGAATGACAATTTTATCCCTTAAAAATCCAAGTGTCAACCATAGGTTATAGGCATTTTTGTAATACCACCAACCCTTTGCATTAATATATAGATAGTAGAAAAGTTAGTTAGTATGTTGAAGCTATAAATAGCAAAGTTTGTATCATTGTTAATGTAGAGTTGTTATTGATATTCCATATATTTTCAATATAATAAGATTCATTCCTTTTCATTCTTCTCATTTTAACATACCCCATTCTTTCTCATTTTGGTGTATCAGTTGATTGCTAATGCAGTGAGTGTGCATAGCTTGTTGTTTTCGTGCCCATCATATTACTGAAGCATTGCGTATGCATAATAGGGTGTTTTGTGATCTTGGCTTAATAGTGGCATTAATAGCTAGGTTGAGCAAGATTCTGTGTGGATTTTGTGATGGGAGTTAAAGAAGAAAGGAAGGGAAGAAAGTATTGCAGCAAGACGAAAAGAACTCTGCAAGTGTGAATCCAAGATGATAAATGGTAATGGGTTTGCAGTGACACTACCAATCCTTGACTCCAAGAACTATGATAGATGTAGAATTCAAATGAAGATCATCTTTGGTTTCTTGGAGGAGTATGAGGTTGTGCAGAATGACTATCAAGAGATTGGAGGGAATGCAAGTGAAGCTCAAAGAATAGTGCATTGAGAATCCAAGAAGGGTTGTACGGCTTTGTTCTTGATCCACCAATGTATTGATTGGGAAAACGTTGAAAGAATAGTTGGTGTCAAGACAACTAAGAAAGCATGGGATTGTTTGGAAAAAAACTATGAAATGGATGTAAAGATCAAGAAGGTGAAGCTCCAAACTATTAGAAGGAAGTATGAACTTCTTCAAATTGAGGAGAATGAAACATTTTCAGAGCACTTTACCAAGATTCACTCACTAATAAATCAGATGAAGTCGTGTGGAGAAGAGGTAAAAGATCAAGCTGTAATTGAGAAGATACTTAGCACCTTTACTCATAAGTATAATAATATAATTGTAGCAATTGAGGAGTCCAAAGATCTTGAGAGTTACAAGGTAGAAGAACTACAAAGCTCTCATGAAGCTCATGAATAGAGGCTGAATAAGATACATGCAGAAAAGAGTGATGATCAAGCACTTCAAGCTCAACAAACTAAGAAATCTATTGGGCAATGGAAAAAGAACAAAAGGAGAAGGGATAGATCACAAAATGAGAAATGAAGAAACTATCAAGGGTTAAGGTATGAACAAGGCTCACCATCACACAAATAAACTAACTTCACTGCTTATGTGAATGATCAAAGGAAAGGTTCAAACATGAGCTCATTAAATATGAGAAAGATTGACAAGAGCACATGAACTCATTAAATATGAGAAAGATTGACAAGAGCAAAGTGCAATGCTACAATTGCAAAAATTATGGTTACTATGCAGCAGAATGTAAACTCAGTAGACTGATATCCAAGAAAGATGAAGAAGCTAGAATGGCACAAGGTGGAGAATCTGATGATGAAGAACACTATCTGCTGATGGCTACTATAAAAAATAGTGAAGAAAATGTAGATTTATGGTACATGGATATAGGTTGTTCTAACCACATGACATGCAAGAAAAATTGGTTTACATCCCTTGATGAAACAACCAAGAGTAAAGTCAAATTTGCTGATAATAGTATTGTCTCAGCTGAAGGAATAAGCAAGGTTATGATTCAAAGGAAGGATGAGAAGAAAACATACATCTCTAATGTCCTATATGTTCTTAAGATGAAGAACATTTTGATCAGTCTTGGACAGTTGTTAGAAAAGGGCTTCACTATGGAAATGAAAGAGGGTATGTTGAAGGTATTTGACAAAGACAATCACAACCTCTTGAAGGATCCACTCTTAACCCATAGAACCTTCAAGGTAGGCATTCAAACTGGTGAGTAGAGGTGTTTTCAGTCAACACTGGAAAGAGATACATGGCTATGACACTATAGATATAGACATCTGAACTTCAAAAGCTTAAGTTTGCTAAACGGAGACAACATGGTGATTGGACTACCATATACTAGAGCACCAAAATAATTGTGTGAAGAGTGCATCTCAAGCAAACAATCAAGGAATTCTTTTACATCACAAGTGCCTTAAAAAACAGTAAGGCACTAGAGCTAGTATACACTGATGTATGTGGTCCACTTGAAGTGAATTTCATTAGAGGCAATAAATATTTTGTGATCTTCACAGATGTCCATACTAGGAAAATTTGGATCTATCTAATGAAAAATAAAAATGAAGTGCTAGACATTTTCAAAATATTCATGGTTCAAGCAGAAAATCAAAGTGAAACCAAGCTGAAACAATTAAGATGTCATGGAGGAGGAGTATGTGTCAGCTGTGTTTCATGAATTATGTATCAAAGATGGAATTATTCATGAAATCATAGCATCCTACACATTATAGCGTAATGAAAAAATGATAGGGAAAATAACAAGTACACGATTATATCGTCAAGTAAGAAAATATCGACCCCACGAGGACTGAAAAATTCATTTAATTATAACAATTAATTTATACTTAACTCATATGAGGAATAAAATTGAATTTAGGACAATTGAGTAATTACAAGAATAATTATGAAAATATTAAAAATGATTAAAGTCTAATTTAGTAATAGTTCCCAAGATAAGGGTTACCGCCTTTACACTCACAAATCCTTGTTTTACTCATTTTCATGAACTTCAAGTTGTGAGGGTGAATTGCTCTTTGATATGTGTCATCTTCTCTCAAGCTCTGACATGTATACTCAATTGAATTCGCACATACTCTTATAGTATGGTTATCAATCGAATCCTTTACTTGGATCTTTCTATCCAATCGCTTCGTAACAACCCAAGGTGAATTTCAGAAACCCCCGAGAATCCTAAGACTACTCTCGTGAATCATGATTATAGTTTGAATAACTGAATGGTCAGATATTTGGGTTCACCTCTTGGTCCTTTCCCAATGTATCTAAGAGCTATAATTTGTTGGTCAAACAAGTCACACGAATAAAGCTCAGTTTAATGAATCAAATCATAACACTCAATGGAATAGAAGTAAAAACACATGTTTATTGAATATAAAAGGGCATAGCCCTAATCCTAAAAACAAAGGGAATTACTCACTCATAATGGAGAAGAGAATACCAAATTCTAAATTAGAGAATTGTCATGTAAATTATAAAGTGTGTTCAATCCTTGAGGGAAAACCCTCATCTATCCTAATTACAAAAGATTGAGCTAAGCCCAACAAAACAAATCTAAGAAATAGGAATAGAATATAACATCTACGACTTCTTTTGGCCCTTCAATTAGTCTTCGCATAGCCTCAACACTGAATTCCATCTTCTTGCACCCAATCTCTACTCTTTTTGGTTTCATTCCATCCAAACTGCACAACATAGCCAAAAACATATGCTAAACCCGAACAAAGAGAAATAAAAGTTAAAACAATCCTAAAGTCTTAATTATATCCTAAAATGCAAGTTAAGTGCAATGCAAATGTAGCATAATTTCACACTCATCAAATCCCCTCAAGCTTATCTCTTGCTTGCCCTCAAGCAAGTATTATGTCTAACTTTTACAATAATATATGAATGACAATATAGAAACTATGACCCAAAATAACCAGCAATCTCAGGATAGTTTTGAAACAATCCAGACATTAAGACAAGGCAATCATATACAAATTTATTTCAACCTAAGTCTTTGAGTCATAAAAACTGCATGAATTGGGGTCACTCTTCTTCCATCACTCTCATGTATTTAAAGGTCATTGTGTTTCACTCAAATTTTCATGAAAATAAATTACCATAGGCTTGATTATAGACTAAATCGCCAATGACTGTTTTTGAATGTATACAAGAATCAAGAGGTCTTTAAATGGTTGTAATGAGGCCAAAGTAAATGATTTAAGGTGGGATAAACAAATTAAAGGTACTTCAAAAGGCTTACAAATGTTTCCCAAAATATTTAAACGTTTTAGACATCTGATTTAAGCATTGAGATTATCTTAATAGGCCTTACTTTATTATATGATCATTTTTCGATCAACCCTTATTTTTATAATATAATTTTTCAATTCTTTGTGCTTTAGTATACTTTGTATTATTTTTTATTCTTATTATTTTTCTAAAAGAGAAAGGATGAATTTTTTATTTTCACATTTTATGGTTTTTTCACTACACATGGCCTTTTTTACCTTTCCCATTGCTTCAACCAAATATCACAAATTACTCCAAACCTTCATTTGAGTAGCTATGAAAAATCATTAAAGTTCTGACTCAAAAGTTGGCAACTAATGAGTTTTCAATGTTTATAGCAAGCGATTGAAGGTCAAAAGAAAAAGTCTTAATTGCGTCTATCATTTTAATGCATATAAACAGACTTCAATCTTGTTATGGTCACAAATCAAGTTCTATAATGTACAATCCTAGAAAATTATGCACTCATGAAAGAAAGAAATGATTTTTATGCAATTGTCAATTCAAATCAGAACCCTTATTGTGTTTGTCCCCAGTTTCTCACTATTGGTACATCCAACAAAAGTTATCAAACAAAGACCTTTATTTAACCAAATTTAATTACAATTGTCAATTATAATGTCTTTCATGTTATTATTCTATCAACAATTTTTTTCTTCAATGGGGGTCAGAGATCAAGAATCATCATTCATGCATACTTTTTCATTTAAAGCCGATAGACAACACATAGAACAAAGCAAGAGATAGATGATATATGAAACATATGATAATGCATGATAATAGGAATATTCAACCTAAAAAATTTAAAATCTATATGACATACATGACATGAATGAACTACATAAATGCAACACCCCCTCAAGCTTAGAAATTTACATTGTCCCCGATGTAAAACTCTAAACAATAAGAGAAATAAAAAGAAAACTCATAGTGTTAGGTATCAGTGGTCTAGGAACACCTAGAAGGGGGGTTGAATAGGTGTAGCAGTTAACAATTACCGCTTCTTGAATCAAAACCCAACTGCTGGAAAAACAGTCCAGTTAATCGATTAACATAAGGGTTTAATCGATTAACTATTGCACAGAACAGAATGATCAGAAAGACAAATTGCACAGTAATTAAAACACAATTGAACAAATATAAATCATATATTTTTATGCATAGATATTAAGTATATGGCAGTAAAAAAATATGCAACTTTTCAATTATAGATTTAATTTATCATGGCAAGAAACATAAAGAAGATAAAGAGAGAAAGAACAGTGCAAAATGGATTTTTATCCTGGTTCGTTTGCGGTCCACTGTAAACTACATCCAGGCCTCCCCTTCTGGATCAGGGAGATTTTCTTTCTTCACAATATTGAATAAAGGATACAAATACCAATTCAATTACAAGCACATAGGACGCCCCTTCTTGAAATCTAGGATCTCTAAAACTTGGTTTGACTCTACTCTTTGCCTCTTGAGAAAACCTTTCTTGCGAACTAGCCCAGCCAAGATTCTTATCCTCAAATCAAGACCTCCTAGCTTTGGTGAAGAACTTCAATCTTTGTGGTGATCTCACACCAAGAGACAAAACCAGACTACACAAAAAACACGTTAAACATCAAGGTATACTAAGCACAATAATGCTTAAAATATTACAAGATAAAGACTCAAAGATTAACCCTTTTACTAATCACTTAAGCCATCAATATCAGAATGAGTTAATCAATATCAGTATGCAAATGATTTCTCTATCAAAATCTAATGCATGATCATGCGAGCAATATAAGAATGGATACGAAATTATGCAAAAACATAAAGCATATTACAACAATTAAAACAACATAATCTCTCTTCTCACACATGCAACTCTCTTGCAACAAACACAGTAAAATACGTATGCAAAATGCTCTCTAAACAACCCTATACAATAGAATGCAATGCTATGGGTTTCTGAGTGATGCCTTGTATGTATAGCATGGAGAATAAGTGGTTTCATTCATTGCAAAAACAGTTAAACAGTTAAGCAGTTAAAACAGGTAAAACAAATTTCAGTTATAACACATAACATGCTAGTTAATTGATTAAGGCTTCGATTTAATCGATTAACGGGACAACAAAGTGACACAGAATTCAATTAAAACAGAATTCACATATTCAACAGAAAAGCAATTAGGTTAATCGATTAAGTTACCACGTTAATCGAAACTGGAACATTTATGCATATGTTTCAAATGGTAAACTTCTCATATGTTATGCACAATA
>NC_032019.1:20696775-20697115 GCF_001865875.1 Lupinus angustifolius | reverse complement strand
TACTCACTTACTACGGCACACATCCTAGACTACTTAGATTATAGACTTAATTTATATCCTAGTCTAGACATGACCAAATGAGCATAAGGCCTGTTGATTGTGGAGCCATCTTCAAGATTTGTTAAAACCTCGTCTTCATCAAAATATAGGCAAAGACATGCTAGTGCTATTCTTGACACTTTGTACTTTCAATCTCCCCCTTTTTGATGATGACAAACACTTCATCAAAATTCTTCAATTATTGATGGATAAGCTTAATGATGATTTTGCAGAATGGTTGGCAAAGGTTGTTTTTCTAAGAACAAAGTTAAAGCGCATTGCTTCCTTGTAGGTAAGCAAA
>NC_032019.1:20687073-20696675 GCF_001865875.1 Lupinus angustifolius | reverse complement strand
TGTATATAACACAACAAGCAATCTTTCTCCCCCTTTTGACATTATAAAAAAGATAAACATATTCAATTCTAGTCAAAATTTAGGAGAGTTATTATGGTTAAGACAGATTGAAATTGATCAATTAACCTTGGGTATGTAACTAATTAACCAACTGTTAAGAAGCTTGAACAAGTTCTCAATTTTTACATCATTTAATCGATTAAATGACATTGTTAATCGATTAAATTGATAGCAGATAACCACAGAACAGTTTGAATGACATGAGGGATTATGCATAAGCAAATCAAGCATGGAATGATTACGCATTTGACATATTTAAGCAGTTTACAATAGGCATAATCAGTCAACATAATTACATATACCAATCATGATCAAGATTCATTTCAAACAAAGTGAGGTGCTATATGCAACATAATTAACAAAACGCGATAATTCGAAATCATTTTCCTCAAAACGTAAAACAGTAGTTCAGAAGTAGATATGAGTTATTATAATCCAAAATAAAACAGTAACGCAACACAAAACATAAGATCTCAAGAGGAAACAGGATCGAAAAGTCCATTAGTTAGGAAGACTAAACTAAGGCTCTAAGGGTTTCTATCTAAGGATGAGATGGAGGATTTTGGTTGTCAGGAGTCGACGAACTACAACCACCCTTGATGAAGACACTCAACTTGTTGAACTCATCAATCATTCTGCTATTATGAGACTCATTAACAGACTGAATATGGTTCCACAAGGATTGGTAATGGTTGTCAATGTATGCATTCTGACGTCCCTCAAAATGTTCCAAATCCGTATGATATGAATCCTTGAGAGCCTGAAAATGAAGGTCCATCCTATTATTGAGACGTTGTTCTATAGCATCAATATAAGATTTTCCAAATGTAGGTTCTTGTGATGCATGTCCTGAATACTTCCCCTGAGTTGCAGCAAATGGCTCTTGGTTCATGTCTTGATCATCTTCACCGGAAGGATCAAGGTTGGCATTGTCGAAGTCATCTTGATATTTCCAAGTGTTGCCATACTTGTAGATGCCCATCTTGTGAATTAAACTCTCACCAATCAAATGATCCTTGTCTGAGTAGTCCATTACCATAGTATCCGAAATATCAATATGAAGATAGTCAATTAATCGGGATATGAAGATACTATACGGAAGTAGTCTTGATTGAGAGACTGAGACGCTATACATGACCTTCAGAATTTCATCAGGCCAGTTTATCATGATATTCTCCTTCACAGCAAACATAAACATCAAATCATTCACGGCAGGTTGTGCATGATTTGTGTATCTCTGAATCAGTATGTAGGCCATCAAGTAGTGTAGGATTCAGTTTTCTACGGACAACGACCCAACTTTGGTCAATTCGCCTTGGATATAGAGTTGAGGTCTACGCAAACATGACTTATACATATCAACATTATCGAATGAGTTGTCGTTTGCCCAACCACAATCACTTAGACTAGCACTAGAAAAAGCTAAACCTCCCACATTCATAAAATTTTCTTCGTTAATCTCAAACAGTTTTCCAACTATCATAGACCAATATTTCCCATCTTTGTATCTAAAATTTGCGTAATACTCCCTAACTAGAGCAGGGTAAATATTACCTTTCAATTCCAAGAAGGGGACAACCCCTTGAGCTTGTAAGCCATCCAGAATGTTCTGCAAGCCATGTCACATTCGCAAACCAGATATAGGTGGGTTTTCTTCCCTGAAATTTCTACAACCGAGTTTCTTGTAGAATTAGAGAATAGTATGGGTCCCCGCGGTTCTGCCTTGGTTGTGGAGGAGGCACTGCTTTTGGCGCATGCGATGGACGTTGTGTGGTTGTCTTGATTCTCTTTCCACATCCTTTATCCATAGAAAATGAACACTGAATCGTGACAGAGGCTTAAAGGAAGGTTGAGGGAAAAACCTAGGGTAAGATTCTGAATTTAGGGATAACGAATGCTTGGAAATAGGAGATGAGGAATACGGTTTATTGAGGGAAAAAGCAATGAGGTGATCTGGTTTAGGGCTAGAATTAAGCTTAGGATGATATTGGACTTGTTCCTCTGAGATTTGAGAGAAAAGGGGATGAATAGTGTTTTGAAAAGTGTCCAGAAACGATTCTGTTTCTGATATACTGATGCCGTTAATCGATTAACAACATCACTTAATCGATTAACCTGAGCTGAAAATACAAGTTTTAAAATTTTTGGCCCAGGTAATCGATTAAATGAGTTACTTAATCGATTAAATGCATTAGTTTCAGCGTTTTGGATGTTTTTTCATTTATTTTTAAAAACATGCATGGATTTCAAACTTAATTGGATAATTTGATGTTTAAGCTATCACATATATTTAAATTATTTAAGCACATTATCATGGATTTATAAAAAGAGATCATAAGCATTCAATCATCATTTACAAAGCATTAAAAAAGGAGATCATGCAAGGTAAAAAGAGAGTTAATTGAGATTTTTTCATCAAGAATTCCTAGTTCTCTTTGAAGAACATAGAAAGATTCTCGTGAGAGGGGCTTGGTGAAAATATATGCCAATTTTTTAGTTGTTTCAACAAATTCTAAAATACAATCACCTTTTTGAACATGATCACACAAGAAATGATGCCTTATTTCAATATGCTTAGTTCTAGAATGCAAAACAGGATTCAAACGCGATAATTCGAAATCATTTTCCTCAAAACGTAAAACAGTAGTTCAGAAGTAGATATGAGTTATTATAATCCAAAATAAAACAGTAACGCAACACAAAACATAAGATCTCAAGAGGAAACAGGATCGAAAAGTCCATTAGTTAGGAAGACTAAACTAAGGCTCTAAGGGTTTCTATCTAAGGATGAGATGGAGGATTTTGGTTGTCAGGAGTCGACGAACTACAACCACCCTTGATGAAGACACTCAACTTGTTGAACTCATCAATCATTCTGCTATTATGAGACTCATTAACAGACTGAATATGGTTCCACAAGGATTGGTAATGGTTGTCAATGTATGCATTCTGACGTTCCTCAAAATGTTCCAAATCCGTATGATATGAATCCTTGAGAGACTGAAAATGAAGGTCCATCCTATTATTGAGACGTTGTTCTATAGCATCAATATAAGATTTTCCAAATGTAGGTTCTTGTGATGCATGTCCTGAATACTTCCCCTGAGTTGCAGCAAATGGCTCTTGGTTCATGTCTTGATCATCTTCACCGGAAGGATCAAGGTTGGCATTGTTGAAGTCATCTTGATATTTCCAAGTGTTGCCATACTTGTAGATGCCCATCTTGTGAATTAAACTCTCACCAATCAAATGATCCTTGTCTGAGTAGTCCATTACCATAGTATCCGAAATATCAATATGAAGATAGTCAATTAATCGGGATATGAAGATACTATACGGAAGTAGTCTTGATTGAGAGACTGAGACGCTATACATGACCTTCAGAATTTCATCAGGCCAGTTTATCATGATATTCTCCTTCACAGCAAACATAAACATCAAATCATTCACGGCAGGTTGTGCATGATTTGTGTATCTCTGAATCAGTATGTAGGCCATCAAGTAGTGTAGGATTCAGTTTTCTACGGACAACGACCCAACTTTGGTCAATTCGCCTTGGATATAGAGTTGAGGTCTACGCAAACATGACTTATACATATCAACATTATCGAATGAGTTGTCGTTTGCCCAACCACAATCACTTAGACTAGCACTAGAAAAAGCTAAACCTCCCACATTCATAAAATTTTCTTCGTTAATCTCAAACAGTTTTCCAACTATCATAGACCAATATTTCCCATCTTTGTATCTAAAATTTGAGTAATATTCCCTAACTAGAGCAGGGTAAATATTACCTTTCAATTCCAAGAAGGGGACAGCCCCTTGAGCTTGTAAGCCATGCGGAAATTCGAAGTTATGTTCTGCAAGCCATGTCACATTCGCAAACCAGATATAGGTGGGTTTTCTTCCCTGAAATTTCTACAACCGAGTTTCTTGTAGAATTAGAGAATAGTATGGGTCCCCGCGGTTCTGCCTTGGTTGTGGAGGAGGCACTGCTTTTGGCGCATGCGATGGACGTTGTGTGGTTGTCTTGATTCTCTTTCCACATCCTTTATCCATAGAAAATGAACACTGAATCGTGACAGAGGCTTAAAGGAAGGTTGAGGGAAAAACCTAGGGTAAGATTCTGAATTTAGGGATAACGAATGCTTGGAAATAGGAGATGAGGAATACGGTTTATTGAGGGAAAAAGCAATGAGGTGATCTGGTTTAGGGCTAGAATTAAGCTTAGGATGATATTGGACTTGTTCCTCTGAGATTTGAGAGAAAAGGGGATGAATAGTGTTTTGAAAAGTGTCCAGAAACGATTCTGTTTCTGATATACTGATGCCGTTAATCGATTAACAACATCACTTAATCGATTAACCTGAGCTGAAAATACAAGTTTTAAAATTTTTGGCCCAGGTAATCGATTAAATGAGTTACTTAATCGATTAAATGCATTAGTTTCAGCGTTTTGGATGTTTTTTCATTTATTTTTAAAAACATGCATGGATTTCAAACTTAATTGGATAATTTGATGTTTAAGCTATCACATATATTTAAATTATTTAAGCACATTATCATGGATTTATAAAAAGAGATCATAAGCATTCAATCATCATTTACAAAGCATTAAAAAAGGAGATCATGCAAGGTAAAAAGAGAGTTAATTGAGATTTTTTCATCAAGAATTCCTAGTTCTCTTTGAAGAACATAGAAAGTATCTCGTGAGAGGGGCTTGGTGAAAATATTTGTAAATTGTTTAGTTGTTTCAACAAATTCTAAAATACAATCACCTTTTTGAACATGATCACACAAGAAATGATGCCTTATTTCAATATGCTTAGTTCTAGAATGCAAAACGGGATTCTTGGAGAGGTTAATGGCACTTGTGTTATCACATTTAATAGGGATATTTTCTAATATAAGCCCAAAGTCATTAAGTTGTTGCTTCATCCAAAGGATTTGAGTGCAACACATGCTAGCGGCAATGTATTCCACTTCAGCGGTGGACAAAGCAACACACGCTTGCTTTTTGCTGTGCCATGCAACTAGGGAGCTGCCTAATAGGTGACAAGCCCCACTAGTGCTTTTGCGATCCAACTTACACCCAGCGAAGTCGGAATAACCTACCAAGGATAGTGAGGCATCCCTAGGATACCATAATCCCATATGAATAGATCATTTTAGATATCTCATGATGCATTTCACAACAATATAATGTGATTCTTTAGGTAAAGCTTGAAATCTAGCACACATGCAAACACTAAACATAATATCGGGGCGGCTAGCAGTTAAATATAGTAAGGAGCCGATTATCCCGTGATATTTGGTTACCTCAATCGCTTTTCCCTTTTCATCTCTGTCCAAATAGCATGCAGATACCATAGGTGTAGATGCGTCCTTACATTTCTCCATGTAGAATTTCTTCAATAATTCCTTGCAATACTTCGACTGATGGATGAAGATGCCACTTTCCAATTGTTTGATTTGAAGTCCAAGAAAGAAGGCCAGCTCACCCATCATCGACATCTCAAACTCCCCCTGCATCAACTCAGAAATCTCCTTACAAAGGATGTTGTTAGTAGATCCAAATATAATATCACCAACATATATTTGTACGAGTAAAACATGATTATCAGATCTACGGATGAATAGAATGGTGTCGACCAAACCTCTTTCGAACCCTTTTTCTAGAAGGAATGAACTCAATCTATCGTACCAGGCTCTAGGAGCCTGTTTTAGGCCATAAAGGGTCTTTTTGAGTTTATATACATGGTTCGGGTATTTGAAGTTTTCAAACCCTGGTGGTTGGTCTACTACACCTCCTCTTAAATGTATCCATTTAAAATGGCACTTTTAACATCCATTTGAAAAGGTTTAAAGTTGATGATTGATGCAAATGACAATAGCATCCTAATGGCCTCAAGTCTGGCTACAGGAGCGTAGGTCTCATCATAATCGATGCCCTCCTCCTGGTTGTAGCCTTTGGTCACTAGGCGAGCCTCATTTCTAATTATTAAGCCAGATTCATCTAGCTTATTACGGAAGACCCATCTGGTGCCAATAACGGGATGATCTTTTGGTTTGGGGACCAAGTCCCACACATTATTTCGCTCAAACTGGTTTAGCTCTTCTTTCATAGCTATACCCCAGTGTACATCCTCGATGGCTTCATCGATGGTCTTAGGCTCTATTTGAGACACGAATGCAACAAAATTACAAAAGTTTCGTAAGGAGCTATAGGTTGCCACTCCCGTAGTTATATCACCTAGCACTTTATCGAGTGGATGATCCTTTTTAGTTTTCCATGCGATAGGCATTTTCTGACGTTGCTCTGTTTCTATTTGCTCTGCTTCTTGTTGGATTTCTTCTATGTCCTGGTATGGTACTTCTTCAAGTGTACCTGAAATATCATCAGAAACGACCTTTTTCTTCTTTTTTGGAGAAGATTCGTCAAAATGGACATGAATAGACTCTTCTACTTGCATGATATATTTATTAAACACACATAATGCTATACTATGTAATGAATATCCTAAAAATATGTCCTCATCAGCTTTAGAGTCAAATTTTCCTAAATTTCTTTTTCCATTATTCAAAATAAAACATTTGCAACCGAAAGCATGAAGATGAGCATTGTTTGGTGTTCGACCTTTAAAAATTTCATAAGGAGTTTTTGAAGAAGTGGGTCTAAGTAATATTCTATTAATTACATAGCATGCTGTGTGAACTGCATTAGCCCAGAAATACTTTGGGACCTTGCTTTCATTTAGGATAGTCCTTGCGAGTTCTTCTGGAACTCTGTTTTTCCTCTCAAAAACTCCATTTTGTTGAGGAGTACGAGGTGTTGAGAACTGATGCAAAATACCATGTTTATTACAGAATTTATTAAATTTGTGATTTTCGAATTCTCCGCCATGGTCGGATAGAATGTAAATAATTTTTAGGTTAGACTGGTTTTGGATTTGCTTGGCCAGACATTTAACTCTTTGATGCTAGAAATAAAGTCCAAGTGAATTTGGAAAAATAGTCGACAATAACTAAGGCGTAATAACTTCCACCAAAACTCATAATTTGTGATGGTCCAAACAAGTCCATATGGAGAGGCTCCAATGGTCTGGTAGTGGATATCACATTCTTTTTATTAAAAGAGTTCCTGATTTGTTTACATTTCTGACACATGTCACAAGAATCTTGAGTTTTAAAATCGAGTTTTGGAAGACCGATTACTAAGTTATTTTTCGATAATTTTTCTAAATGCTTCACATGTATGTGAACGACGCATCTATGCCAAAGCCAGCTGTCATCTTCTTTTGAAATAAGATATTTTGAGAAAAGGGAAGTGACACCATCCAGATTAACCATATAGATATTATTTACTAGATGCTCGACAAACTTAAGGTTATTAGATAATTCATCACGAATGATACAACAGTCAGAATCAAAAGACACAATGTTACCTTTGTCGCATAATTGGCTTATACTCAATAAGTTGTGTTCCAAACCTTCTACGTAGAGAACGTTCTCGATGATTGTGTGTGTTGAGTTGCCAATCTTCCTAGTGCCCAATATTTTTCCTTTGTTGTTGTCTCCATAAGTGACGAATCCGTTTTCTTTCAATGACAAGTCTAGGAATTTTGACTTGTCCCCAGTCATATGTCTCGAACAGCCGCTATCAAGATACCAGTTTTGTCCGTGTATTCGAAGACATACCTGCAGTATAGATCACCTTCTAGACTCAGGTACCCAAATTATGGTTGGTCCTTTTTTGCTAGTGACTAGGGAGTTATCTCCCTTTCTTATCCAAGCGTAAACACCACTGGGTATCCCATATTTCCTAATGTAACATGAATGAGAAGTATGACCATAAGTGCCACAATAATGGCATGTAGGAACTCTGTTTTGCTTATTTGAATTTCTATATTGACGTGTTAGAGGTCTCCTATATGGTCTATTTTTACAGGATAGGTGAACATATCCTAATCCTGTATGGTCACCTACATTTCTTGTTTTGCTGAGGAAGGTGTCTAGTTGGTTTTTACTATTTGTGAGTTTTGCGAGTTTTTCATTCAGTTTAAAATTTTTCGTTTTTCAAGTCCTCGCAAGACTCACAAGTAGTATTTTGATATAAGTTATTATTTGAGCAATGACATGAAGCGCAAGAAAAAATTAGATCTAATGTTTCTCTTTCCAATTTTAATTTATCTAATTCTTTCTGCAATTGAATTATTTTTTGTTGGTTTAGAAAAATTATTCTTTTTCTCTCGTTACTTAACTTTGCTAATTTTTTAAGTTCTTCATGCATCTCAACATAAGCACTATATAATATTTCATATGAGGGAGAGTCAGAGGAAGAGGAGGATGTGTCAGAGTATATCTCATCTGAAGTATCCTTGCTACCTGATCCGCAAGCTTCATCGGTAATGGTCATTAAGCACAACTTCACGGTCTCCTCTTCATATGAGGTGCTTGATGTTGTTTGTTCCTCTGGTACATCCCAGGCAATGTAGGCTTTCTTTGATTTGAAGTCTCGGGGATTGCTCTTCTCTAAATAAACTATTTTCAGATAAGTAGGGCACTGATACTTTATGTTTCCTGGCTTACCACATTCATGGTAAGTGAAGCGCTCTTTTGTCTTGCCTTTCTTTGTTGACTCTCGCGCTTCTTTCTTTTGGAATCATCTAAGTCCTCCTTTCTGCTTCAAGAAATTTCAAAATTTTTGTACTAGGAGGTTTAGCGTTTCCTCGTCAATGTTTGAATCAGAGCCTTCATTTTCTATCTCTTTAATGGGTTGTGATGTTGAAGCTTTGAGAGAGGTTCCCTTCTTTTTGCGATCAGACTCCTCATGCATTGTCAGACGCCCAAGCTCCATCTCATGCTCCTGAAGCTTTCCAAAGAGTGTTGCAAATGAATGGAGTCTAGATCCTTGGACTCCATGATTGCTGTTACTTTAGGTTGCCATCTCCTGTCAAGATAGCGTAAGACTTTATTAGTGAGCTCTTCTTTGGTGAACAACTTATCTAAAGCGATAAGATGGTTGATGATGTGCGTGAATCGTTTTTGCATATCGCCGAGTGATTCACTTGGTAGCATACGAAATAATTCGTATTCGTGGGTTAGCGCATTTAACCAGGCGCGCTTGACTTCGCTAGTGCCTTCGTGAGTCACTTGTAAAGTGTGTCACATTTCTTTGGCACTTTGACCTTGGGACACCCGAAAGAATTCATTGTAGGATAAGGCCAATGTAATGATGTTCTTGGCGCGAAGGTTGAACTGGACCTTCTTGCGCTCCTCATCGGTCCATAGGCTTTTTGGATTTTCTTTCGGTTCGCCATCCACTAAGTGAAGTGGGGCGAAGGGGCCACTAATTATGGATTCCCAAATATCCAAATCAATAGCCTCTATGAATATTTTCATTCGGACTTTCCAATAGGCGTAACCCTCGCCACTGAATATGGGAGGGCGGTTAATGGATGTGCCATCACCGCCAAAGGGGTTGGTGGAACCCATTTTAATTCCCTTTGGATCACGCACGTCGTACTAGCTCTGATACCACT
>NC_032019.1:20686417-20686973 GCF_001865875.1 Lupinus angustifolius | reverse complement strand
TTGAATAAGTGTAGCGGTTAACAATTACCACTTCTTGAACCAAAACCCAACAGCTGGAAAAACAGTCCAGTTAACCGATTAACAGTAGAGTTTAATCGATTGACTATTGCGCAGAACAAAATGATGAGACAGGCAAATTTCACAGTAATTAAAACATAATTGAACAAATATAATTCAGATATTTTTATGCACAGATATTAAGTATATGGCAGTAAACAAATATCCAACTTTTCAATTACAGATTCAATTTATCATGACAAGAAACATAAAGAAGATAAAGAGAGAAAGAACAATGCAAAAAGGATTTTTATCCTGGTTTGTTTTTGGTCTAATGCAAACTACATCCCGGCCTCCCCTTCTGGATTAGGAAGATTTTCTTTCTTCACAATATTGAATAAAGGATACAAATACCAATTAAATTACAATCACATAGGATGCTCCCTTCTTGAAATCTAGGATCTCTAAAACTTGGTTTAGCTCTACCCTTCGCCTCTTGAGAAAACCTTTCTCACGAACTAGCCCCAACCAAGATTCTTATCCTCAAATCAAGACCTCC
>NC_032019.1:20661687-20686317 GCF_001865875.1 Lupinus angustifolius | reverse complement strand
ATGCATGAACATACAATTAACTAGATGATGTATCTCATGAATATGATAGTTCAATTAAGATGGCTTAAGAGACTAGCATCTAGGTTTACCTAACCTATACTCACTTACTACGGCACACATCCCAGACTACTTAGATTATAGACTCAATTTATATCATAGTCTAGACATGACCAAATGAGCATAAGGCCTATTGATTGTTGATCCATCTTCAAGCTTTGTTAAAACCTTGTCTTCATTAAAACATAGGCAAAGACATGTTTGTGCTATTCTTGACACTTTTCACTTTCACATAGGTTAGGTAGGAAGTGTCCTCAACTCATGTACCAATTATAAGTGGTTGACTTTATTGGGTGTAGTGAAAGTACCTGTGAAAGAAGAGAAAGAGGTCTCAAATGGCCCGTATGTCCTAGATGGACTAGGTGCAAATATCCTATTTCATTGAGGCAGCTTATAGGCATCATCGTGTTAGCACTTTTCTATGTAATTTTTTGTTATTTTTAGGTTTTATGATTTTTTGTGGCCGACACTATATACACCCCTTAGAAAGGCTCCAAACTTAGGGAGATACTAAAGCCGACACTAAAACACTAAAATTAATGAATTAAAAAATGTACCTCCAGCGTGGGTTGCATCTCACGAAGTGCTCGTTTAGTGTCATTAGCTTGACGGTTGATTGTTGCACATGATGCATGATCCCATGAACTCACACCCGAGGGTGGAGGGAGTGTTTTTACTTTCGTTTTAGGTTCTTTCCTTTTCTACCAATTAACAGATTTAGGTGTGATCCTCACGCTCTCCTCATGTGGGTTGTAGAGGAATGTTGAACTTGCATTTACAGAATCACCACCCTCAGCCACTTCGTCATCAAAATTGGAAGTGTCACCTTCCAGCATGCTTCTTTCCAAGAGATTTTCATATTTCACTTTAGACACAACCTCTTTCACTACTTGCTTCAACATATCAACCCTGCAACATGAGCCCTCAAGAGAAGGTTGTTTAATTGATTTAGCAATATCAAATTCAACATTTTCATTCCCTATGCTTAGGGAAAGTTTTCCATTTTTAACATCAATTATAGCACTAGAGGTAGTAAAAAATGGTCTACCTTGTATGACTGGAATTTGTGGATCTTCTTCCATCTCTAGTATTACAAAATCCGTTGGAATGAAAAATTTCCCAACTTTGATAGGAACATCCTCCAAGATGCCTATAGGAAATTTGTCTGACCTATCCGCTAATTGAAGTGATATAGAAATGGGTTTGAGTTTACTCACGTCCAATTTTTTACATACGGATAAGGGCATGAGGCTCACACATGCCCCTAAGTCAATAAAGCATGGTCGAAATTAGTATTACCAATTAAGCAAGGGATAGAGAAACTACCAGGATCTTTTAGTTTTGGAGGTAATTTATTTTGAATTAAGGCATTGCACTCCTTAGTTAAAGCAATTGTTTCATAATCCTATAGTCTTCTATTTTTAGATAGAATATCCTTAAGAAATTTCTTGTACGTAGTATCTCTTGCAGTGCCTCAGTGAAGGACAATTCATTATATATTTTCTTAAGGATATCTAAAAATTTCCCATATTTATTTTCTAACTTTGCCTTTTCAAATCCCTAGGAAAAAGGAATTGGTGGCACATATGATGGTGGAGCTACATACTTAGATACATTTTCAGAATATTGTTCCTTTCCAGAGAGTTGTGTCTCAATATGTTTATCTTCCACTTGCATATCATTCTCATTTTGTGGAAAATCCTTGAGTTGTTTCTCACTCCTTAATTGAATAGCCTTACAATGTTCATTATTTGGATTTTTCTATGGCTGTCCTGGAAACATCCATGTTTGCCTATTAAAGTTGCTAGCTTGTTGGGAAATTTGTGATTCTAACATTTTTCCATGTATGGTCAGGTTTTCTATCTTAGAATTTAAATCATTTAACATATTTGAAACATTTTAATTAGTTGTGATTTGATCTTCTTGAAATTTATTAAGGTTAGCAAATAATTATTCCCGACCTTCCATTATTGTTATAAGAGTGTGATCAATAGGAGAAGATTATATTCGGTACCAGTAAGGTAAAATATACCTAGAGGGGGGGGGGGTGAATAGGTGTAGCAAATCACTAATCCTGCTTTTCCGATTTATGCGCAAAATACAAAGCTGTTGCAGTTAATCAATTAATAACATGGTTAATCAATTAATGACAATTGATTTATTCAATAATAGTTAGTTCGTTAATCGATTATAGTGATTGTTGATTCTTTGAAAAACAGACTTTTCTTGCGATGAAAATAGTGATGATTTCTGAAGTTTACTATCCTAAATTGATTCTTGATTATTCAGAGATTAACAACAATTAACACTAATCAAAGAATGCAATTAAACACAGAAAACGAGTAAAGACAAAATTGTAAAAGAGATAGGGAAAGAGAAATGTGCTCAAGGATTTTTATCTTGGTTCGTTTGCGGGTCCATTTGCAAACTATATCCAAGCCTCCCAGCTCATTTGGGAGATTTTCTTCACTATCATAAATGTATGTTTGATTACATCCATACTTCCAATAAACCTAGCAAGAACTTCTTTCCTAAACCCATGGAGCCTTCACGCATGGTTTGACCACTCTAAACGCCTAATAGGATACCACACCGTTCGTGAATTTGGCCCAGCCGAAACTATCACCCGATTCAAAACTTCCTGCCTGGTGAAGCCTACCAATTCTCAACTGTGATGGTACCAACACACCACGAGAATTATCCTTGAATAATAGAAAATTTGATGAGTTACTTTGCACATCAAATGTGCGGATAAAGACTCTGAATTCGACTCTACAACCCTTGACAAAACTCTCACAAATAGTCCTAAAACTAGATGCGAAAATTAAGCAAGGTTTTTCAAATGAATGAAAACTTTTAGCACTTTTGGAAAACAATTTCTCTATTTTCTCTCTTGTAAAACAATGCAAGAAAAACTTCTCAAAGATCAGCAAGATAGCTTTGACAATTAAGCTCTAAGAATCTTGAGTTTTTCTCTCTTTCTCTGAATTGAAAATTCGAAATTTGTTTTCTAAAAACTATGTGTTTTGTTTAAAATAACAGTTTTTGTATATAACCAAGTCAAACTGATATTAATTGATTATATAATTGGTTAATCGATTAATGTGTTTATTAAAACAGTTTTTCCATTATGGCTTAATCGATTATTAACTTTCTTAATCGATTAATAAGCCATAAATCCTGGGAGGTTAGCTACTGTAACTTCTTTTAATCAATTACACTTTTCCTTAATTGATTAACGTATTTCAACAAGATTTAATCGATTATCAATTGAGTTAATCGATTAATATGTGTGAAAATGGTTTTTCCTAAATGTCTGGTAAATACTCTATATGATGAAAGAACATGCGACTCATGATTTTTGAAATGATTGATTCCTTTATGCACAAAACCATGTATGCCTAATGAAAATGGATAAGTCTTACTTATCATATATATATATATATATATATATATATACATATATATATATATATATAGATGTGATGCCTCAACCTATATGATTTTCATTTTAGACTTTATGTGAGACTTCCATCTTGGGTTTACCTAACCTAAACTCAATATTAGGCAGACATCTTAGGACTCTAGAGTATAAAAGCAATCCTAAGTTCTACGACATTGACCTTGAGTTTTCGGTATGTTGTTTGTGGTGATGTGCAAGTCTTCAAGCTTCCATTTAACTCCTTGTCTTCATCAAAACTAAGTAGCTTCTATTTAACTCCTTCTCACTATCTCACATGCAATTGGATGACATTTTAAATCCTAAGAATGACACTATCTCTCACTATCTCACATGCATTTCTCTTTGCCTATACGACACACAATGAGCACGAAAATATGCAACTTAGCAATTATAAAAATGAATGAATCAATCTATGAAGCATGGTGTAAAAACACAATTTATATAGAAAAGTGGTTAGACGCCCAATTAATTGATTAAATACCATTTTAATCGATTAACAGGCTGTTGAGAATAACTGAATTCTGTTTTTCAGTTATGTGTTAAAACTGATTTCACGTTAATCGATTAATGTCTTGCTTAATTGATTAACTAACATTTTTCAGCTAAGAGATTAAATGGTAAACTACCTATATGTTATGCTTATCAACTATACATGTTTTACCATTATGTTATGCCTAAGATGCACAAATAACATGTATGATTAATGCGTGAACATATAATAATCTAAATGGCATGTCCCATGTAAATGATATGATTGTTTTTAGGACTTGTAAGATTTGCATCTAGGTTTACCTAACCTAGACTCAATAACTAAGACACATATCTAAGACTACTAATAATGACTATAGTTACGACTCAAGTCTAGACATGAAGCTCTTGAGTCCTTGGCATGTTGATCTGTTGAGTTATCTTCAAGCTTTCACTAAATCCTTGTCTCCATCAAAACATAGGCAATCTAATAGTTCTATCTTGACACTTTGCACTTTCAATCTCCCCATTTTTTATGATGACAAAATCCACACCAAATTTTGTTTTGATGCAGAGGTTGAAGATGGTCATAGAATGCATGGTTGCTGATTTCAAAGGTAAAGCGCATAGCTAGACAACGAAAGCAGAATATTATTTAAAACATGCACACATTAAACAACAATGCAACCTTTCTTCTCCTTTTGACATTATCAAAAAGATTAACTAATGAAATTTGGTCAAAAGTAAGAAGAATTATGTAATGAAATCAAACTGTAATTGATCAATTAATTTTGGGAATTTAATTAATCAACCAGTTGAAGGAAAATTGAACATGTGTGCATGTTGATAGCATTTAATCAATTAAATGAATGAGTTAATCGATTAAACTAATAGAGTATAGTAATTGGACATATTTAATAGCATGGAAGGTTATACAGGAACTAATCAAGCATGGAATGATCAAGCATTTTTATTATATCATTCAAACAACAAGCTCTATCAAACATAAGAGATGCATATAACCAATCATGATCAAGTACCATTAAACATATATTCATACTATATTTGACATAGATAAGCATACGATGTACGCAATTTAAAACCAAAATGGTCTAAGGTCTTCTAATCTAGGGATGCGGAGGAAGGTCTCTGTCATCAGGAACTGTCAGACTACTATAATCTTGGATGAGGAATCTCAGCTTTTCAAATTCTGCACAAAACCTCTCATTCCGTACCTCAACAGTGTTCTGAACAAAGCTCCTCATAGCCTGATAATGGTTATCAATGTAGGCGACCTAACGTTCCTCAAATTTATCCAAGTATGTACGGTAGGAGTCCTTCAGAGACTGAAAATGTAGATCCATTATATTATTCAGCCTTTGCTCCATGGCATCCAACTGAGCTAATCCAAAGGATGGTTCATGCGGCGCGTTTCCAGTCGAATCCCCCTGAGTTCCTGCATCAGGCTAATCTGTTCCAGCCTGATCCTCATCACCAGATAGATCCAAGTACTTCCATACTTGTAGATACCCATCTTGTGGATTAGGCTTTCACCAACAAGGTGATCTTTATCAGAAGTCTCCATGATGATGGTGTGAGACACATCAATATGCAGATAATTAAAGATCCTCGAAATGAATATCATATAGGGTAGCAGCCTGGATTACAAGGTAGAGACATTATACATGACCTTCAGGATCTCCCCAGGCCAATTAATCATAACATTTTCCTTAACAACATACATGAACTTCAAATCATTAACAGTAGGTTGTGCATGATTTGTGTTCCTCTGAACTAAAATTTACGCTATTAGATAGTGAAGCAATCTATTCTCTACAGATAATGAACCAAATTTTGTTAGTTCTCCTTGGATATACAGATGAGGACCTCTCAAACAAGACTTGTAAACCTCAGCAACATCAAAACTCTTAAGCCATTCACAATCACCTAGGCTAGCACCATTAGCGGATAAACCACCCATATTCATAAAGATATCATTGTCCATCTCAAATAAGTTTCTAGAAACCATGGACCAATACTTGCCATCCTTATATCTAAAGTTGGCATAAAATTCTCTAATCAAAGCAGGGTACATATTTCCCTTTAATTCCAGAAAAATGACAGCTTCCTGAGCTTGCATACCTTGCGGAAATTCAAAATTTTGTTCCGCTATCCAGGTTAGATCAGCATACCTTATGTAAGTTGGTTTCCTGCCCTAAAACTTTGACAACCTAGTCTCCTGCAGTATGAGAGAGTAGTAGGGATCTCCATGGTCTTGCCTCATACTCGGATTCAAAGATGAAGCAGTAGGAGGCCTACGAGTGCGTTGAGTAGTTGTCTTGATCCTCTTTGAACGTCCTCTTTCCATTTTTTTAGTGAAAAACCGTGAGTATATGAGAGGAGAAGAAGGATAAGGGAGGGAACCTACACATAGGGTTTGGAATTGGGAATGGGGTGTCTTGGAAGATTTGAGAGAAAATGGAATGAAATGAGGTGCAATATAGGTATACGTGAGGTTTCATTATTCTTTTAAGATTTAGAGAGAAAAGGGGGAAGAGAGGGTTTGAAAAAATGGAAAAAATCCTACTGTTTTTAATTTATCTACCACCGTTAATCGATTAAAAGCTGCATTTAATCGATTAATCATAGTTAAAATTCCAGATTTTCAGAGAAATGAGCCCAGGTAATCGATTAAAGTAGGACGTTAATCGATTAAATTTCATGAAAAATAGAATGTTGGCTATTGGAACTCATTTTAATCGATTAAGAATTATGGTTAATCGATTAACATGCAGCAAAGATTTCTAACATATATCAAACAATTTTTAATCAAACACACATACATATAGAACTTATCATGCTAGATCATGAGTTATATTAGGAATATAACGCATTCAACAAATACGCATTTTGAAGCATATAAGACATTTAACATGCGAAACACATAATAAGGTTTTAGACGATATTAATCAAGATATCTTTCATCAAGGATTCCAAGTTCTTTTCGAAGAACATAGAAAGTATCTAGTGAGAGGGGCTTAGGGAAAATATCAGCCAATTGCTTAGTAGTTTCAACAAATTCAAGCACACAATTGCCTTTTTGTACATGGTCACACAAGAAATGATGTCTAATTTCTATATGCTTGGTTCTCGAATGCAAAACGAGATTCTTGGATAGGTTTATCTCACTTGTATTATCACATTTTATAGGGATCTTTTCTAGATTAAGTCCAAAGTCCTTTAGTTGTTGTTTCATCCCTAGGATTTGAGTGCAACACACACCAACGATATGTATTCCGCTTCGGCGGTGGACAGAGCAACACAAGCTTGCTTTTTATTGTGCCATGCAACTAAGGATTTGCCTAGTAAGTGACAAGTCCCAATAGTGCTCTTCCGATCTAACTTGCATCCAGCAAAATCGGAATCAGAATACCCTAACAAGGACAATGAGGCATCCCTAGGATACCATAATCCCATATTAGTTATTCCTTTTAAATATCTCATGATGCGTTTATCAACAATATAATGTGAATCTTTAGGTAATGCTTGAAATCTAGCACACATACAAACAGTAAACATAATATCATGGCGGCTTGTAGTTAAATATAATAACGAGCCGATAATCCCTCGATACTTGGTTACCTCGATAGCTTTTCCCTTTTCGTCTTTGTCTAGATAACAAGCGGACGCCAAAGGTGTTGAAGCTTCTTTACATTTTTCCATGTTGAAATTTTCAGTAACTCCTTGCAGTATTTCGATTGATGAATGAAGATGCCAATTTCCATTTGTTATATTTGTAGCCCAAGGAAGAAGGCCAGCTTACCCCTCATCAACATCTCAAATTCTCCATGCATCATCTCAGAAAATTATTTACACAAAATATCATTCATAGATCCGAAAATTATATCATCAACATATATTTGAACTAATAATATATGATCATCTAATCTCCGGATAAAGAGGGTAGTATCAACCATACCCCTCACGAACCCTTTTCCAAGAGGAAAGATCTCAATCTATTATACCAAGCTCTAGGGGTATGTTTCAGACCATAGAGAGCATTCTTGAGCTTATATACATGGTTCAGATATTCAAAATTTTCAAAGCCAGGAGGTTGATCAACATATACCTCCTCTTGAATGTAGAAATTCATAAAGGCGCTCTTGACATCCATTTGAAAGAGCTTAAAGTTCAATATCGATGCAAAGGATAGAAGCATCCTAATGGCCTCTAATTTGGATACAGGAGCATGGGTCTCATCATAATCAATGTCTTCCTCCTGGTTATAGCCTTTGGCCACTAAGCATGCTTTATTTCTTATGATCAAGCAAGATTCATCTAATTTGTTACGAAAGACCCATCTAGTACCAATCACTAGATGTTCTTTAGGCTTAGGAACCAAGTCCCACACATTATTACACTCAAATGGTTTAGCTCTTCTTGCATACCCCAATGCACATCCTCAATGGCCTCATCGATGGCCTTTGGCTCGATTTGAGATACAAAATCAATGAAGTTACAACAATTACGTAAAGAACTACGGGATACCACCCCCGTAGCGATATCACCTAGAATTTTTTCGAGTGGATGATCCTTCTTGGTCTTCCATGCGATCGACAGGTCTTGATGCTCATCTTGGATAATTTCCTCTAGTTCTTCTTCTTTGTCCTAGTCCATGTCCTTAGAGTATGCTTCTTCTAAAGCACCTACAACATCATCAGAAAATACATTTCTCTTCTCTTTTGGAGAAGATTCGTCAAAATGGACAAGTATAGACTCTTCTACTTGCATTGAATATTTATTGAACACTCGATAAGCTTTACTATGCAATGAATACCCTAAACATATACCCTCATCAACTTTTGAGTCAAATTTCCCTAAAGCTCTCTTTCCATTATTTAGGATAAAGCATTTACAACCAAAAGCATGAAAATAAGCAATATTAGGTTTTCGGCCTTTTAAAAGTTCATAAGGAGTTTTTAGAAAAGTAGGCCTCAAGAGTATACAATTTATCACATATAAAGTTGTATGCACTGCATCAGCCCAAAAATACTTAGGAACCTTGCTTTCGTTCAGGATGGTTCTAGAAAGCTCCTCTAAGACTTGATTCTTCCTCTCAACAACTCTATTTTGTTGAGGGGTATGAGGAGCCGAGAACTGATGCATAATACCATATTTATCACACAATTTATCAAATTGATGGTTTTCAAATTCGCCACCATGATCAAATCGAATATATACTATCTTATGGTTAAACTGATTTTGGATTTGTTTGGAAAGATTTTTGAAAGACTCCAATGAATCGCTCTTGGACGATAGAAATAGTGTCCATGTGAATCTAGAGAAATCGTCAACAATTACTAAAGCATAAAAACTGCCACCAAACCTCATAACCTGTGATGGTCCAAACAAGTCCATGTGGAGAAGCTCCAAGGGTCTTGTTGTGGATATCAAATTCTTTTTACCAAAAGAGTTTTTAACTTGTTTACAATTTTGACAAGTATCACAAGTTTCATGAGTTTTAAAATCAAGTTTTGGTAGCCCATCAACCAAATTATTTTTAGATAATTTATCTAGATGCTTTACTTGAATATAAGCGATGCGCCTATGCCAAAGCCATATGTCATTCTCTTTAGATATAAAACATTTTAAAAATAGAGTAGTGACATCCTCCAGGTTAACCATATATATATTATTAATACAATATCTGACAAACTTAACTTTATTAGATATATTGTCATGAATTATACAACATTCTGAATCAAAAGATGCACAGTTACCTTTGTCTATGAGTTGGCTGATACTGAAGAGATTATGTTCCAGGTCTTCAACATATAGCACATTCTCGATCACTGCCTGATTTGAGTTGCCAATTGTTCTGGTGCCAAGTATTTTTCCTTTGTTGTTGTCTCCATACGTGACAAACCCTTTTTCTTTCAATGATGGATATAGGAATTTTGATCTATCACCCGTCATATGCCTCGAACACCCACTATCTATATACCAATATTGTCCATGTGCTTGTTGACATACCTGCAAATAGATCACTTGCTTCTTTCAGGTACCCAATTTATATTGGGTCCTTTTCTGTTAGTAACCAGGGAGTGATCTCCCTTTTTGATCTAGACATATACACCACTAGGTATACCATATTTCCTGATATAACAAGAGTAGGAAGTGTGGCCATGTGTGCCACAATAAAAGCATGTAGGAACCTTCTTATTATAAAATTTTTTATTAGGCCGAGTAATATGTCTCCTATATGGCCTTCTCCAACGCATAGGAGGAATATATCCTAGTCCAGTATGGTCACCAACATTTCTAGTTTGACTAAGCATAATGTCTAACATGTTTTGACTCTCTATGAGTCTTGCGAGTTTTTTATTAAGCTTCAAGTTTTCATTTTTCCAAGTCTCGCAAGAATCACATAAAGTTGATTGACATAAATTATCATTAGAGAAATTGCATGTATTATAGGAATATATTAGATCTAATGTTTCATTCTATAGTTTTAGCTCATCTAATTCTTTCTTTAATGAAACTATTTTCTGTTCATTTAGTAGGATTACATGTTTTCTATCAGAACTAATCCTAGCTAATTTCTTTAATTCATCATGCAATTCGACATAAGCATTATATAAATCCTCATAATAAGGTGAATCATCAGATGAAGAAGATTAGGTGTTAGAATATACCTCGTTATTTACCTATTTTGAATTTGAGCCACAAGCATCATTTGTTCTGGTCATTAAGCATAGCTTGGCTATCTCCTCTTTATCTGAGGGGCTTGATGTTGTATCCTCCTCTGGTACATCCCATACAATGTAGGTCTTCATTGACTTGAAGTCCCGAGGAGTGCTATTCTCTGAATCAACTTTCTTGAGGTAAGTAGGACATTGAAACCTCATGTTTCTTGGCTTACCACACTCGTGGCAAGTGAATCACTCTTTGTTACCCTTTCCTTTTTTAGTTGACTCGTGTACTTTGTAACACCGCGAATTTTACGATTTTGAATTATAAGATTTTATTAAATATTGTTATTAATTATAGTTTCGAAAATGAATTTCTGGGAATTTTCGGTAAAGAATTAGGCGAAACTCTAGTTGAGTTTTAGTCTTGTAATTCTATTTCCAATTTGGTAGTAAATTTTCATGATTTTCGGAGACAGTCGGTTTCGGAACACTGTCGGGGCCGAATCTCACCTGGTACGGCTCAAAAAGTGGTTTTTGAGTTCCGTAACTCGGAATCGAATTCCAATTTCGCTGTTGGCTTCGTAATTTCATTCGAGTCAATATAGACCCTGATTACACCCATACCCATTTTTTAAATATTTTTCACTCGGAATGCCGAAATTCGAAATTCTAATCAGATATTAAAATCGGGCGATTTATAATACCCAATCGAGTATTGGCTGATAATAATCGGGCATGTTTATCGCACGTGTCTGTGAAGTGATCATTTCACGTTGGGATGTGAAATTTGCTTTTCCATAAAGCAAACCTCACATCACTTTCTCAAATATCTCATGAGCTCATCATTAGCCACCCTAGGAGATTTTTGATGATTTCCTAGAGGGAAATCTGATTTCCCTTCTCTCCTTAAACCCTCACACTTCACACTTCACTCTCACACTCTTGCCTTTTCAAAGAGAAGGTAAATCCTCTCTTCATTTTTCCTCTCATGTCTCATTTGCTTCTTCCATCTTCAATCCTTGATCTCTCAACATTCAACCAATGGATGTTGATGAGATTTAAGTATGTTGTTCATGAGCATGTTGAGAACATATTCAACCGTTGAAATTTTCTAAAACGCTTTCTAACTCATTTTCTCCTCAAAACCGAAAATGGTGATGTTCTTGAACTTATGAAAATATTTTGTTGAAACCATGAACAACTTGTGTTCATGGAGTTGTTATAATGTTTTATTACATTTATTTGGTTGTTTTAGCCAAAGGGGATGATGATGAAATCAAAGGAACCTTTAGGAAGTGTTTTGGAAAAATAAGAATGTATGTATTTCTATTTGTTTTTAGCCTTAAACCATGGCTTGGAACAAGTTGGAAAAATAGAAACTTTTGTTAAAAAGGATGTTAAGGTTTATGAGTACATGAATGCCTCATAAAACTCTTAAAGGAGACTTCGAATAACTTACTTTAAAGTGGTAAGATTATCAAAGAAGGTCTTAAATTGGAATATGTAGTTTTACTAAAAACCGTACCTTTAAAAATGAATGGAAATCGTGAACGAACTTTCGATGAAAAAGGATGGTCAAGAACATGTGATGTTGGACCGGATGGATGATCACGATGAGGAAAAAGAGAAATGATTTTAAGTATTTGAGTAACAATTTTAGAAATATCAGAAACTAACGGATTTTTATTTTGGTAGTTACGAAGATTTCGATGTTCGAACCTTGAAAACAAACCACCCTTAGTTGACGAGTTAAAGGACGCTTCATCAAGGGGAGAGAGAACACATCGTGACAGAGTGGTGTCCGAATATGACACCCGGATCTCCTAAACCATCTCAAAGGTTTTGGGGTAACTTGGGTTTTAAGAAACCCAAGATTTTTATGTTTGAATGCTTTTGAATATATATGATTGTTGATGAAATGTGTTGAATATTGTATATGAACGTTGTTGGGAACTTTTTAGTGTGCAGGTGTTTGAAACACCATGTTTAAATGTGTTTCGACGGTCGAAAAGGGCAAAATTGGTATTCTGTCCAAGTCCCTATCGTTTGGGCGAGGGGAAGTTTTGGTTCTCGAACTCCCTCGCTTGGGCGACAGAATCTCGCTTGGGCGACAAAATCTCGCTTTGGCGAACAAGCCTCGCCTGGGCGAGGACGCCCAGGATTTCAGTAAGTCCCTGGAACTCTCTCGCTTGGGCGAGAGAGGTCTCGCTTGAGCAAGAAGAGTCCTCGCTTGGGCGATAGTACCTTCGCTTGGGCGAGGAAGGCTTACGTTTATTTGAGATTTAAAGATGAATTGTCGCTCGGGCGACTAGTCCCTGCTTTGGCGAGGGACAGTGTGGAAAGATTGAAATGAGATGATGTTGTGAACAATGCGATGAACCCGGGTAGGGTGTGTTGTGATATAAAAGTGGTGGAATGAGATCATGACTTAGATGAGAAACATGACTCCACAAAAGTATGAAAGCATTGTTTGTGTTTATGCCTCGTTAGGCAAGTATCCGACTTGAGGTCGTGAACTAGGGGGGTACCCTAGTAAGGCTACATGATATCACAGATCAAAGATTGACCGACCCTAAGAGGCCTGGTCATGTGACCGTCCATGATTGTTCGGTGATGAGTTGTAGTGAATAAGATGTTACCTTGAGCATGTACGGTTGACGTACTATCGGGGTCAGATTGTTTGGGTGCTTCGTCATCCAGTAGAGCCATGAGGAGCCGGGTTCTTGGAGGAGGTACATGCAAGAAGGCTCCGGTTTTGAGAATGTCATCCCCTCCAAATTATGCCGCTAGGTTATGACATAATGAAGTGGAGGAAGAGGAAGAGGAGGACGAGGTCGTTGAGCTGATAAATATAGAGAGCTCGGTGGAGGTGATCGACCTCGTTTCTGACTCGGAAGAGGAGGAGGACCCGAGTGAGGGGTCCAGCATTCCTGGAATCTTTTGAGTCAGCGTGTGGGCCAGTCGATGTCCCCTTTTTGTTTTTGGTGGGGGGATGTTTTTCCTTTTCATTTTGTATATGTTATCGGCGATGTAGTTTACGCATTTGTTGACCTAGTATGTATGAACTAACTATAACTTAACCAATTATATGCATCGTGTTATTCAGGAAATTGTGAATCAGGTTAAGTTATCATCCGATAACGATAAGTTGATTTTCCACATTCGAGTTACTTAAAGTGATGTCCCGAAAAGGAAAGTTTTTTTAAAAGGAAACAATTTTATGTCACCAATTCAAAAAAAAAAAATTTACCCATTTTTCCGCAATGTTTTTGAGAAGTATTTTTCGGGGCGTTACATTCTTCTTTCTTATGGAAACGTTTGAAGCCTCCTTTCTTTAGGAATTTCCCGAATTTTCGTACGAGAAGGCTCAATGTTTCATCATCCATATCTGAATCAGACTCATCATCTTCTTTCTCTTCTGTAGACTGAGACGTTGTTGCTTTAAGAGATATACTTTTATTTTTGCGGTCTAATTCCTCATGCATCTTCATGCGCCCAAGCTCCATCTTGTGCTCTTGAAGCTTTCCAAATAATGTCGCCAAAGGCATGGAGTCAAGATCCTTGGACTCTCTGATAATTGTAACTTTAGGTTGTCATCTCCTGTCAAGACAATGTAAAACTTTATTAGGAAGTTCTCCTTTGGAAAAATATTTATCTAGAGCAACTAAATGGTTTACTATATGAGTGAATCATTTTTACATGTCACTGATAGATTCACTCGGTAACATACGAAACAACTCATACTCATGTGTCAGTGCATTCAGCTTGGCACGCTTGACTTTGCTAGTGCCTTCGTGAGTCAGTTGTAAAGTGTTCCACATTTCCTTGGCACTTTGACACTGCGAAACCTGAGAGAGTTCATTATATGATAGGACAGATGTGCTGATGTTTTTAGCATGTAGGTTGTATTGAACCTTTTAACGTTCATCAACGGTCCATAGATGTTTTGGTTTTTCTTTCGGTTCATCGTCCACTAAATGTTGTGGAAGGAAAGGCTCGTTGACTACAGATTCCCAAATAACCGACTCATGTAAGTATCAGAGTGCAACTAAGAGGGGGGTGAATTAGTTGTCTTAAAATAATGGCCGCTTTTTCTGCAAAATCAAAGTTAAAGTGCAGCGGAACAATATGCAGAAAATAATAGGAAATAAAATGAAAGAGATAAGGAGAAGAGAGTACACAAGGAGTTTTATACTGGTTCACCTTCTTGTCCACCGAAGGCTACGTCCAGTACTCTTGCCACACAAGAGATTTTCCACTAAGAATTATGAGTTGCAATTACAATATCTCACCCCGAGATCTCTATGTACCTTACACACTCCCTAATTCTTATACCCTTGGAAAACACCTTTCCAAGTGAATCTATTCCCCTTTCTTTTCACACCCCGTGAAAGAAAGAATTCTTTACAAGAATGAAGAATATTCAACTATGGCAGATTGCCTTTACAAGTATGAAACTTATGTAACTTGCAATCCAAACTCTGAATATATATAGAAGTATATAATGCTCTTTGTAAAAGTCTTTGAAACACTTGAAGCAACTTTGCAAAATTAACTTGAAAGTTTAAGAACAAGTTGCAAAAAGTTCAAAGATAAATTCTAAGAAAAAGTGTGAGAGCTTTTGAGAGTTGAGAGAAAATTGTATGAAAGTTGTGTGTGTTTTTTGTGTGAGAGTTTAGAGCCTTTATATAGAGTTTACAAACACCCTTTGAAGGTTTCTGAAGGTGTATGAGTTGTTTGGAGTGAAGAGATTTCGTTTGGAGTGAACACCTTTCACTTTGAAATCTGAAAAACACTTCCAACAGCTCTTAGTAATGGGTTACTCATTTCAGTAATGGGTTACTCAAACTTTCTGTCCACTTGAAATTTGAATTTTACATTGAGTAATCGGTTACTCAGTTTGATTAATCGGTTACTCAAACTTTCTGTCCAACAGATGCTTAAAAATTATTTTGAGTAATCGATTACTCACTTTGAGTAATCGGTTACTCAGCTTTCAAAAATCCGTTTTTCAGTTGGATAACTCTTTTCTCACAAATCTAACTTGTTACTGAATGAAGTAACCTGTTACACACTATTTTTGAAAAATGTTTTAAGTCTTTTAAAAGTGTCTCACATTTTCTAAAAAATAGTTTGAGCAATTATACTCGTATATACTTAAGAGTTTAGGATAGAAGTACTTGCAAAGACTTAATCTAATGTCTTGAAGCTTTATCTTCATTTGTCTTCATAAGTCATCTTCCTTTTCTTCTTTTTGGTGATGTTGGTGTCTTCATCAAAATCGTGCCAAGGTCAGGAGCAAGATCTTCTTCACAACTCAATGGCTTCTATGAATATTTTTATGCGGACTTTTCAGTTAATGGATGCACCATCACCGCCAAAGGGTTGGTGGAACCCATTTGTTTTCCCTTAAGGATCACGCGTATGCGGTTGAGCTAGCACACCGTACTAGCTTTGATACCACTTGTTAGGTATCAGTGTACATAGTACACCTAGAAGGGGGGTTGAATAGGTGTCGCGGTTCCCAAATACCACTTTTAGCACCAAAGCCCTATTCTGGAAAACACTCAGTTAATCGATTAACACACTAACTTAATCGATTAAATTGCACAAAACAACAAGTTGTTGAATAGCTTGTTTGCACAACCACTCACTGATATTATAGAAACGATACAACATATATATTTGAACAGAATTAATCTATATATGGAAGAATTACAATATTCAAAATATCAGCTAAATAGGCAGTTAAACAACTTGAAAAGTAAAGAGATAAGGGTTGGAAAAAGCCTACAACAAGGAATTTTTATCCTGGTTCGTTTGCGGGTCCACTTGCAAACTACATCCAGGCCTCCCCTTCTGATCTCGGGAGATTTTCTTCACTAATATTGAAACGAATGTATATTAGATGCACACTTCTAATACAAGACCTTAGACGCTCCCTTCTTGAATTCCTAGAACCCCTACCTTGGTTTGACTACTCTAATCGCCTAAGAAAACCTTTCATACAACCTAGTCCCAGCCAAGAATATGTTCTAAACTCAAGACATCTAAGTCTTGGTGAAGACTCACTGAATCTCTTTGGTGGTAAGACACCAAGAGACGACTTTCCTTATCACAAAAATAAAGTATTATAAGGCACAATATGGCTCAAATATTACAATTAAAGTCCAACTATAAACCCTATACAAATCTCACAAATTAACAAGAATATATACAAGTTCAGAATTATACAGAAACATATAATTTCTACCCTAAGAAATCTCTAAAAGAAATGTAAGAATCATGCTAGAAAAGATAGAATGATGAACACATTTAATCACGTGCAATTGGATGACATTTTAAATCCTAAGCATGATACTATCTCTCACTATCTCACATGCATTTCTCTCTGCCTATATGACACACAATGAGCATGAAAAATATTCAACTTAGCAAATCTAAAAATGAATGAATGAATCTATGAAGCATGGTGTAAAACACAATTTATATAGAAAAGTTGTTAGACGCCCCGTTAATCGATTAAGTACTCTTTTAATCGATTAATAGGCTGTTGAGAATAACTGAATTATGTTTTTCAGTTATTTGTTAAAACTGATTTCCCATTAATCAATTAACGCCTTGCTTAATCGATTAATTGGCATATTTTTCAGCTGAAAGATTAAATGGTAAACTACCTATATGTTATGCTTATCAACTATACATGTTTTACCATTATGTTATGCCTGAGATGCACAAATAACATGTATGATGAATGCATGAACATATAATAATCTAAATGACATGTCTCATGTAAATGATATGATTGTTTTTAAAACTTGTGAGATTTGCATCTAGGTTTACCTAGCCTAGACTCAATAACTAAGACACATATCTAAGACTACTAATAATGACTCTAGTTACGACTCTAGTCTAGACATGAAGCTCTTGAGTCCTTGGCATGTTGATTTGTTGAGCTATCTTCAAGCTTTCACTAAATCCTTGTCTTCATCAAAACATAGGCAATCTAATAGTGCTATCTTGACACTTTGCAGTTTCAATTAATACGTGCGTTAATCGATTAAAAATCAAGATGAAAATTTATTCTGGTGACTAGAACTCAAATTAATCGATTAAAACACGGAACATTCGATTATTGATAGAACTATCTCATATTTTAGTGCATCTTGTAGATTTCTAGAGTATGCAAAAGTGTTGTTCATACGATACTAATCCTAATAGGTATATGACACACTAAAGAAGCATACAAATATTCATGAAGACAATTTGAGCATAGGAAACATACATTCAAAACATATATCACTTAATAGAATGTATTCAAGATCAAGTTTTAGATACTTCATGATTCGTTTAATAGCCGCAACATGTGATTCTTTAGATACATTAAACATGATATCAGGACTGCTAATAGTTAGATATAGTGATGGATCAATTTAGTCTCGATATTTTGTTACCTCTTTAGCTTTACCTCTTTCATCCTTGTTGAAATTTTAGGATGATGCATTAGTTGTTATCTCTTCTTAGCATTTGTCCATCTCGTACCTTGTTTGAATACTTGATATTCTACTACTCATTTAATTTACTTTATCCTTGAGTGTTAGATCAAGTATTTTTGATCGAACACTCGTCATATGCCTTGAAAATTCAATATCAAATATTGGTGTTTTCCTTGTATCTGAAGGCATACCTGCAAAAAAATATTACTTGGCTTGTTTAGGTACCCAAGGTATATTGGGTCCCTGGTTGTTAGTAATCAAAGAGTCTTGTTGTTTTTACATCCATACATATTTGCCACTTGGCAAACCATATATTATAATGTAGCATGATATAGATGTATGTCCATATTTACCACAATAAAAACAAGTAGGCATCTTATGATTCAAACTATTATGCATATGAGCTACTTGTCTTCTATATGGTTATCTTCTATTCTTTGGTTTATAGCCTAGACCTTCATGATTACCTACGTTTCTAGATGAAGCAAGTAAGTTGTCCAGATTATGACTACTATATGTGAACTTTGCTAATTTATCCTTTAAGTCGGAAATTTCAGCATTCAAAACATCACATTGATCATATATAGGAGTCTCAATTAACTTAGTGGTGCAACTACATGAGGCAGAAGAGTAAATAAGATCTAGAGTCTCATTTTCTAATTTTATTTCATTCAATTCCTCTTGCCTTTTATTTATTTTATTTTCATGCAACATGATGACTCGTTTCCTATCTATATTTACCTTATCTTGTTTCTTTAGTTCCTCATGTAACTCAACAAAAACACTATATAATTCATCGTAAGTAGGAGATTATTAGAGCATGAAGAAGTGTTAGAATATTGTACCTCACTTGTGTCATCTTGATCACTTGTGCGGCCAATTTCGTGAGTGTTTGCCATTAAGTATAGCTTGGCGGTCTCCTCCTCATTGGATGTGCTAGTTGTTTTTTCATCCTCCGGTACATCCCAAACTATATAAGCCTTTTGTTAGGTATCATTGACAAAATACACCTAGAAGGGGGGGGGTGTTGAATAGGTGTCGCAGTTCCCACTTATCGCTATTCGCACCAAAACCCTATTCTGGAAAATCACCTAGTTAATCGATTAAAGCAATGACTTAATCGATTAAGTCACACAGAATTAACAGTTCCTGAATGGCTCAATTACACAGCCAATTATAGATTATACATAAATGATATAGCAAATAAATTTGAACAGAAATGATCTTTATTTGGTAGTAATACTATATCCAAAATATCAGCTACAATAGGCAATTGAAAACTACTTAAAACAGTAAAGATATAAGGGAAAGAAACAACCTGCAACAAGGTTTTTATACTGGTGCGTTTTGTGGTCCACTGCAAAATTACATCCAGTCCTCCCCCTAATCTGGGAGATTTTCTCACTAAAATTGAAGCCAATGTATCTTACATACACACTTCCAATTACAATATATTGAACGCTACCTTCTTGAATTCCTAGAACCTCTACCTTGGTTTGACCTTACCTAATCACCTAGGAAAACCTTTCCTACAATCCAGCCCCAGCCAAGAGTACCTTCTAAACACAAGACCTCCAAGTCTTGGTGAAGACTCTCTGATCTCGTTGGTGGTACCACACCAAGAGACGACTTTCCTTTTTATAAAAACAACACAAAAAATAGAGTAATGTGAAGCACTAAAATAGCTCAAATATTACAACTAAGAACAAGCTATAAACCCTATACAAATCTCACAATTACCAAGAATATGTATAAGAACCATTAAACATGCAATCAGGCTATATTTGACATAGATAGAAGTGTTATGTAAGCAAATTAAAACCACAATAGAAATGATTTAAGTTCAAATGGCATGCATATCAAGTCACTATAGTGCAGCAAAAGTAGATAGTTAGAGTTACAAGCCAAAAAGCATAGAGAAAATATGTCTCGAAATTACAAAGCAGCATAAAATTATGAAAATTAGCCATACAGAAGGACTAAACCTAAGGTGATCTAAGGTCTAAGGACTTCTAATCTATGGATGTGGCAGATGATCTCTATCATCAGGTACGGTCAGACTACTATCACCCCAGGTGAGGAATCTCAGCTTCTCAAATTTTGTACAAAACCTCTCATTCTGTGCCTCAGCAGTGTTCTGGACAAAGCTCCTCACAGCCTAATAGTGGTTGTCGATGTAAGCAACCTGATGCTCCTCAAATTGTTCCAAATCAGTATGGTAGGAGTCCTTCAAAGACTAAAAGTGTAAGTCCATCCTATTGTTCAGCCTTTTCTCCACGACATCCAACTTAGCTAATCCAAATGATGATTCCTACGACATAGTTCCAAATGGCTCCCCTGAGTTTCTGCATTATGCTGATTTGAACCAGCCTGATCCTCATCATCAGATAGCTCCAAATCCACGGGAGTGAAATCTTCCTGGTATTGCCAAGTACTTCCATACTTGTAGATACACATCTTATGGATAAGGCTTTCACCAACAAGGTGATCTTTGTCAAAAGTCTCTGTGATGACGGTGTCAGATACATCAATATGCAGATAGCCAATAATTCTCGATATGAAGATATTGTAGGGAAGCAATTTGGATTGTGATGTAGAGATATTATACATGACCTTCAGAGTTTCTTCAAGCCGATTAACCATTATATTCTCCTTCACAACATACATAAATTTCAGGTCATTAAGAGTAGGTTGACAATGATTAGTGTTTCTCTGGATTAAAGTATATGCAATCAAATAGTGAAGCAATCTATTCTCTACCGATAAAGAACCAACTATAGTCAGTTCTCCCTTGACATACAGATGGGGACCTCTCAGACATGATTTATATACCTCAGCAGCATCGAAATCAACAAGCCATTCACAATCACCTAGGCTAACACCAGTAGTGGATAAGCCACCCACATTCATAAAAATGTCACTATCCATCTCAAACAGATTTCCCGAAATCATAGCCCAATGTCTACCATCCTTATAACGGAAGTTAGCGTAAAATTCCCTAATCAAAGCATATAGATTACCCATTAATCCAAAAACATTATAGCTTCCTAAGCTTGCATACCTTGCGGAAACTCGAAATTATATTCCGCCATCCAAGTAAGATCAGCATACCTTATGTAGGTGGGTTTCCTTCCCATAATTTTGGACAACTAGGTCTCCTAAAGTATGAGTGAGTAGTAGGGATCTCCACGGTCGTGTCTCACGTTCAGATTTGAAGATGAAATAGTAGGAGGCCTACGAGTGCGTTGAGCTGTTGTCTTGAACCTCTTCGAACGTCCTCTTTCCATTGTTGATTGAAAACCGTGAGTAATGAGAGGAGAAGAAGGATAAGGGAGGGAACCTAAAGCTTAGGATTTGGAATTGGGAATGAGGTTTCTTGAGAAATAGAGAAACAAATTGGATGAATTGAGATGCAAAATGGGTAAAGGTGAGGTTTAATTCTTCTATTAAGCTAAGATTTCGAATTTGTTCTTTGCATTTGAGATTTTTAGAGAAAATAAGGAAGAAAGGGTTTGAAAAAGTGACAAAAACGCTACTGATTCTAATACATGTGCTACCGTAATCGATTAAGTACTACATTTAATCGATTAAACAGTGTTAAAATTCCAGGTTTTCAGAAAATGAGCCCATGTAA
Source organism: Lupinus angustifolius (assembly GCF_001865875.1). Lineage (NCBI taxonomy): Eukaryota > Viridiplantae > Streptophyta > Magnoliopsida > Fabales > Fabaceae > Lupinus > Lupinus angustifolius. The sequence goes on along the minus strand of NC_032019.1, from coordinate 20,664,507 downwards.
TCAATTAAAATGAATCTTAAACGATTAAATTTTGTGAAAAATGAAATGTTTGCTACTATAACTCATTTTAATCGATTAAGAAAGATAGTTAATTGATTAACTAACATCAGATTTGTAGAATCAAGATGTTTTTGGGTTTTAAAAGCAAGCAAAGATTTCTAACATTTATCAAGCAATTTTTTTACTCAAACACATATACAATTTCATACAAGATCATGAGTCATAATAGGAATATAATGCATTCACAACAAATATACATTTTGAAGCATATAAGATATTAATCATGCGAAGCATATAATAACATTTTTAGACAATTTTAATCAAGATAATTTTCATCAAGGATTCCAAGTTCTCTACGAAGAACATAGAAAGTATCTTGTGAGATAGACTTGGTGAAAATATCAGCCAATTGCTTAGTAGTTTCAACAAATTCAAGCACACAATCTCCGTTTTGTACATGGTCAGACAAGAAATGATGTCTAATTTCAATATGTTTGGTTCTAGAATGCAAAACAGGATTCTTGGATAGGTTTATGGCACTTGTATTATCACATTTTGTAGGAATCTTTTCTAGGTTAAGTCCAAAGTCCTTAAGTTCCCGCTTCATCCAAAGGATTTGACTACAACACACACTGGCGACAATTTATTCCACTTTGGTGGTGGACAAAGCAACACACACTTGCTTTTTGTTGTGCCATGCAACTAAGGAACTACCAAGTAAATGACAAGTCCCACTAGTGCGTTTCCACTCCAACTTACATCCCAAAAAATCGGAATACCCTACCAAGGATAATGAGGCATCCCTAGGATACCATAATCCCATATTAGTTGTTCCTTTTAAATATCTCATGATGCGTTTTACAGCAGTATAATGTGAATCTTTAGGCAAAGCTTGAAATATAGCACACATACAAGCACTAAACATAATATCGGGGCGACTCACAGTTTAATACAATAATGAGCTGATAATCCCACGATATTTGGTTACCTCGATTGCTTTTCCCTTTTCATATTTATCTAGATAGCATGCGGACGCCATAGGTGTTGAATCCTTTTTACACTTTTCCATATCAAACTTCTTTAGTAACTCCTTGACATATTTCGATTGATGAATGAAGATGTCGCTTTCCATTTGTTTGATTTGAAGTCAAAGAAAGAAGGTCAACTCACCCATCATCGGCATCTCAAATTCACCCTGCATCATCTCAGAAAATTCTTTACAAAGAATGTCATTAGTAGATCCGAAGATTATATCATCAACATATATTTGAACTACAAGCACATGATTATCTAATCTACATATAAAGAGGGTAGTATCAACCATAGCCCTCACGAACCTTTTTTCCAAGAGGGAAGAGCTCAATCTATCATACCAAGCCCCGATAGCTTGTTTCAGGCCATAAAGGGCCTTTTTGAGCTTACACGCATGGTTCAGATATTTAAAATTTTCAAAGTCGAGAGGTTGATCTACATATACCCCCTCTTGAATGTAGCCATTTAAGAAGGCGCTTTTGACATTCATTTGAAAGAGCTTGAAATTCATAATCGATGCAAATGATAAAATCATCCTTATGGCCTCTAATCTGGCTACAAGAGCGTAGGTCTCATCATAATCGATGCCCTCCTCCTAGTTGTAGCCTTTAGCTACTAAGCGAACTTTATTTCTGATTATCAAGCCAGATTCATCCAATTTATTACGAAAGACCCATCTAGTACCAATCACTGGATGTTCTTTAGACTTAGGGTCCAAGTCCCATACATTATTACGCTCGAACTCGTTTAGCTCTTCTTGCATAGTTATACCCCATTGCACATCCTCAATGGCCTCATCGATGGTCTTAGGCTCGATTTGAGATACAAAAGCAACAAAGTTACAAAAGTTACATAAAGAGCTAAGGGTTACCACTCCCGTAGTTATATCACCTATCACTTTATGGAGTGGATGATCCTTCTTGGTCTTCCACGCGATTGGCAGGTCCTGATGCTCATCTTGTACAGTTTGCTCTGCTTCTGCTTCTTTGTCCCGTTCCATGTCCTTAGAGTATGCTTCTTCCAAAGCACCTGCAACATCATCAAAAAAATACCTTCCTCTTCTCTTTTGGAGAAGATTCGTCAAAATGGAAATGCACAGACTCTTCTATGCAATGAATACCCCAAAAATATACCCACATCAGCTTTTGAATCAAATTTACTTAAAGCTCTTTTTCCATTATTTAGTATAAAGCATTTACACCCAAAAGCATGAAAATGAGAAATATTAGGTTTACGGCTTTTTAAAATTTCATAAGGAGTTTTTGAAAAAGTAGGCCTCAAGAGTATATGATTAATCACATAGCAAGCTGTATGCACTGCATCAGCCCAAAAATATTTAGGAACCTTGCTTTTACTTAGCATGGTTCTAGCAAGATCCTCTAAGACTCGATTCTTCCTCTCAGCAACTCCATTTTGTTGAGGGGTACGATGGGCTGAGAATTGATGCATAATACCATATTTATTACAATATTTATCAAATAAATGGTTTTCAAATTCGCTACCATGATCGGATCGAAAATATACTATCTTATGATTAAACTGATTTTGGATTTGCTTGGCAAAGTTTTTGAAAGACTTGAATGCGTCGCTCTTGGAAGATAGAAATAATGTCCATGTGAATCTATAGAAATCATAAAAAATTACTAAAGCATAAAAAGTACCACCAAAACTCATAACTTGTGATGGTCCAAACAAGTCCATATGGTGAAGCTCCAAAGGTCTTGTTGTGTATATCACATTCTTTTTACTAAAAGAGTTTTTAACTTGTTTACATTTTTGACAAGTATC
>NC_032019.1:20641908-20661587 GCF_001865875.1 Lupinus angustifolius | reverse complement strand
AACCCTATACAAATCTCACAAATTAACAAGAATATATACAAGTTCAGAATTATACAGAAACATATAATTTCTACCCTAAGAAATCTCTAAAAGAAATGTAAGAATCATGCTAGAAAAGATAGAATGATGAACACATTTAATCACGTGCAATTGGATGACATTTTAAATCCTAAGCATGATACTATCTCTCACTATCTCACATGCATTTCTCTCTGCCTATATGACACACAATGAGCATGAAAAATATTCAACTTAGCAAATCTAAAAATGAATGAATGAATCTATGAAGCATGGTGTAAAACACAATTTATATAGAAAAGTTGTTAGACGCCCCGTTAATCGATTAAGTACTCTTTTAATCGATTAATAGGCTGTTGAGAATAACTGAATTATGTTTTTCAGTTATTTGTTAAAACTGATTTCCCATTAATCAATTAACGCCTTGCTTAATCGATTAATTGGCATATTTTTCAGCTGAAAGATTAAATGGTAAACTACCTATATGTTATGCTTATCAACTATACATGTTTTACCATTATGTTATGCCTGAGATGCACAAATAACATGTATGATGAATGCATGAACATATAATAATCTAAATGACATGTCTCATGTAAATGATATGATTGTTTTTAAAACTTGTGAGATTTGCATCTAGGTTTACCTAGCCTAGACTCAATAACTAAGACACATATCTAAGACTACTAATAATGACTCTAGTTACGACTCTAGTCTAGACATGAAGCTCTTGAGTCCTTGGCATGTTGATTTGTTGAGCTATCTTCAAGCTTTCACTAAATCCTTGTCTTCATCAAAACATAGGCAATCTAATAGTGCTATCTTGACACTTTGCAGTTTCAATTAATACGTGCGTTAATCGATTAAAAATCAAGATGAAAATTTATTCTGGTGACTAGAACTCAAATTAATCGATTAAAACACGGAACATTCGATTATTGATAGAACTATCTCATATTTTAGTGCATCTTGTAGATTTCTAGAGTATGCAAAAGTGTTGTTCATACGATACTAATCCTAATAGGTATATGACACACTAAAGAAGCATACAAATATTCATGAAGACAATTTGAGCATAGGAAACATACATTCAAAACATATATCACTTAATAGAATGTATTCAAGATCAAGTTTTAGATACTTCATGATTCGTTTAATAGCCGCAACATGTGATTCTTTAGATACATTAAACATGATATCAGGACTGCTAATAGTTAGATATAGTGATGGATCAATTTAGTCTCGATATTTTGTTACCTCTTTAGCTTTACCTCTTTCATCCTTGTTGAAATTTTAGGATGATGCATTAGTTGTTATCTCTTCTTAGCATTTGTCCATCTCGTACCTTGTTTGAATACTTGATATTCTACTACTCATTTAATTTACTTTATCCTTGAGTGTTAGATCAAGTATTTTTGATCGAACACTCGTCATATGCCTTGAAAATTCAATATCAAATATTGGTGTTTTCCTTGTATCTGAAGGCATACCTGCAAAAAAATATTACTTGGCTTGTTTAGGTACCCAAGGTATATTGGGTCCCTGGTTGTTAGTAATCAAAGAGTCTTGTTGTTTTTACATCCATACATATTTGCCACTTGGCAAACCATATATTATAATGTAGCATGATATAGATGTATGTCCATATTTACCACAATAAAAACAAGTAGGCATCTTATGATTCAAACTATTATGCATATGAGCTACTTGTCTTCTATATGGTTATCTTCTATTCTTTGGTTTATAGCCTAGACCTTCATGATTACCTACGTTTCTAGATGAAGCAAGTAAGTTGTCCAGATTATGACTACTATATGTGAACTTTGCTAATTTATCCTTTAAGTCGGAAATTTCAGCATTCAAAACATCACATTGATCATATATAGGAGTCTCAATTAACTTAGTGGTGCAACTACATGAGGCAGAAGAGTAAATAAGATCTAGAGTCTCATTTTCTAATTTTATTTCATTCAATTCCTCTTGCCTTTTATTTATTTTATTTTCATGCAACATGATGACTCGTTTCCTATCTATATTTACCTTATCTTGTTTCTTTAGTTCCTCATGTAACTCAACAAAAACACTATATAATTCATCGTAAGTAGGAGATTATTAGAGCATGAAGAAGTGTTAGAATATTGTACCTCACTTGTGTCATCTTGATCACTTGTGCGGCCAATTTCGTGAGTGTTTGCCATTAAGTATAGCTTGGCGGTCTCCTCCTCATTGGATGTGCTAGTTGTTTTTTCATCCTCCGGTACATCCCAAACTATATAAGCCTTTTGTTAGGTATCATTGACAAAATACACCTAGAAGGGGGGGGGTGTTGAATAGGTGTCGCAGTTCCCACTTATCGCTATTCGCACCAAAACCCTATTCTGGAAAATCACCTAGTTAATCGATTAAAGCAATGACTTAATCGATTAAGTCACACAGAATTAACAGTTCCTGAATGGCTCAATTACACAGCCAATTATAGATTATACATAAATGATATAGCAAATAAATTTGAACAGAAATGATCTTTATTTGGTAGTAATACTATATCCAAAATATCAGCTACAATAGGCAATTGAAAACTACTTAAAACAGTAAAGATATAAGGGAAAGAAACAACCTGCAACAAGGTTTTTATACTGGTGCGTTTTGTGGTCCACTGCAAAATTACATCCAGTCCTCCCCCTAATCTGGGAGATTTTCTCACTAAAATTGAAGCCAATGTATCTTACATACACACTTCCAATTACAATATATTGAACGCTACCTTCTTGAATTCCTAGAACCTCTACCTTGGTTTGACCTTACCTAATCACCTAGGAAAACCTTTCCTACAATCCAGCCCCAGCCAAGAGTACCTTCTAAACACAAGACCTCCAAGTCTTGGTGAAGACTCTCTGATCTCGTTGGTGGTACCACACCAAGAGACGACTTTCCTTTTTATAAAAACAACACAAAAAATAGAGTAATGTGAAGCACTAAAATAGCTCAAATATTACAACTAAGAACAAGCTATAAACCCTATACAAATCTCACAATTACCAAGAATATGTATAAGAACCATTAAACATGCAATCAGGCTATATTTGACATAGATAGAAGTGTTATGTAAGCAAATTAAAACCACAATAGAAATGATTTAAGTTCAAATGGCATGCATATCAAGTCACTATAGTGCAGCAAAAGTAGATAGTTAGAGTTACAAGCCAAAAAGCATAGAGAAAATATGTCTCGAAATTACAAAGCAGCATAAAATTATGAAAATTAGCCATACAGAAGGACTAAACCTAAGGTGATCTAAGGTCTAAGGACTTCTAATCTATGGATGTGGCAGATGATCTCTATCATCAGGTACGGTCAGACTACTATCACCCCAGGTGAGGAATCTCAGCTTCTCAAATTTTGTACAAAACCTCTCATTCTGTGCCTCAGCAGTGTTCTGGACAAAGCTCCTCACAGCCTAATAGTGGTTGTCGATGTAAGCAACCTGATGCTCCTCAAATTGTTCCAAATCAGTATGGTAGGAGTCCTTCAAAGACTAAAAGTGTAAGTCCATCCTATTGTTCAGCCTTTTCTCCACGACATCCAACTTAGCTAATCCAAATGATGATTCCTACGACATAGTTCCAAATGGCTCCCCTGAGTTTCTGCATTATGCTGATTTGAACCAGCCTGATCCTCATCATCAGATAGCTCCAAATCCACGGGAGTGAAATCTTCCTGGTATTGCCAAGTACTTCCATACTTGTAGATACACATCTTATGGATAAGGCTTTCACCAACAAGGTGATCTTTGTCAAAAGTCTCTGTGATGACGGTGTCAGATACATCAATATGCAGATAGCCAATAATTCTCGATATGAAGATATTGTAGGGAAGCAATTTGGATTGTGATGTAGAGATATTATACATGACCTTCAGAGTTTCTTCAAGCCGATTAACCATTATATTCTCCTTCACAACATACATAAATTTCAGGTCATTAAGAGTAGGTTGACAATGATTAGTGTTTCTCTGGATTAAAGTATATGCAATCAAATAGTGAAGCAATCTATTCTCTACCGATAAAGAACCAACTATAGTCAGTTCTCCCTTGACATACAGATGGGGACCTCTCAGACATGATTTATATACCTCAGCAGCATCGAAATCAGCAAGCCATTCACAATCACCTAGGCTAACACCAGTAGTGGATAAGCCACCCACATTCATAAAAATGTCACTATCCATCTCAAACAGATTTCCCGAAATCATAGCCCAATGTCTACCATCCTTATAACGGAAGTTAGCGTAAAATTCCCTAATCAAAGCATATAGATTACCCATTAATCCAAAAACATTATAGCTTCCTAAGCTTGCATACCTTGCGGAAACTCGAAATTATATTCCGCCATCCAAGTAAGATCAGCATACCTTATGTAGGTGGGTTTCCTTCCCATAATTTTGGACAACTAGGTCTCCTAAAGTATGAGTGAGTAGTAGGGATCTCCACGGTCGTGTCTCACGTTCAGATTTGAAGATGAAATAGTAGGAGGCCTACGAGTGCGTTGAGCTGTTGTCTTGAACCTCTTCGAACGTCCTCTTTCCATTGTTGATTGAAAACCGTGAGTAATGAGAGGAGAAGAAGGATAAGGGAGGGAACCTAAAGCTTAGGATTTGGAATTGGGAATGAGGTTTCTTGAGAAATAGAGAAACAAATTGGATGAATTGAGATGCAAAATGGGTAAAGGTGAGGTTTAATTCTTCTATTAAGCTAAGATTTCGAATTTGTTCTTTGCATTTGAGATTTTTAGAGAAAATAAGGAAGAAAGGGTTTGAAAAAGTGACAAAAACGCTACTGATTCTAATACATGTGCTACCGTAATCGATTAAGTACTACATTTAATCGATTAAACAGTGTTAAAATTCCAGGTTTTCAGAAAATGAGCCCATGTAATCAATTAAAATGAATCTTAAACGATTAAATTTTGTGAAAAATGAAATGTTTGCTACTATAACTCATTTTAATCGATTAAGAAAGATAGTTAATTGATTAACTAACATCAGATTTGTAGAATCAAGATGTTTTTGGGTTTTAAAAGCAAGCAAAGATTTCTAACATTTATCAAGCAATTTTTTTACTCAAACACATATACAATTTCATACAAGATCATGAGTCATAATAGGAATATAATGCATTCACAACAAATATACATTTTGAAGCATATAAGATATTAATCATGCGAAGCATATAATAACATTTTTAGACAATTTTAATCAAGATAATTTTCATCAAGGATTCCAAGTTCTCTACGAAGAACATAGAAAGTATCTTGTGAGATAGACTTGGTGAAAATATCAGCCAATTGCTTAGTAGTTTCAACAAATTCAAGCACACAATCTCCGTTTTGTACATGGTCAGACAAGAAATGATGTCTAATTTCAATATGTTTGGTTCTAGAATGCAAAACAGGATTCTTGGATAGGTTTATGGCACTTGTATTATCACATTTTGTAGGAATCTTTTCTAGGTTAAGTCCAAAGTCCTTAAGTTCCCGCTTCATCCAAAGGATTTGACTACAACACACACTGGCGACAATTTATTCCACTTTGGTGGTGGACAAAGCAACACACACTTGCTTTTTGTTGTGCCATGCAACTAAGGAACTACCAAGTAAATGACAAGTCCCACTAGTGCGTTTCCACTCCAACTTACATCCCAAAAAATCGGAATACCCTACCAAGGATAATGAGGCATCCCTAGGATACCATAATCCCATATTAGTTGTTCCTTTTAAATATCTCATGATGCGTTTTACAGCAGTATAATGTGAATCTTTAGGCAAAGCTTGAAATATAGCACACATACAAGCACTAAACATAATATCGGGGCGACTCACAGTTTAATACAATAATGAGCTGATAATCCCACGATATTTGGTTACCTCGATTGCTTTTCCCTTTTCATATTTATCTAGATAGCATGCGGACGCCATAGGTGTTGAATCCTTTTTACACTTTTCCATATCAAACTTCTTTAGTAACTCCTTGACATATTTCGATTGATGAATGAAGATGTCGCTTTCCATTTGTTTGATTTGAAGTCAAAGAAAGAAGGTCAACTCACCCATCATCGGCATCTCAAATTCACCCTGCATCATCTCAGAAAATTCTTTACAAAGAATGTCATTAGTAGATCCGAAGATTATATCATCAACATATATTTGAACTACAAGCACATGATTATCTAATCTACATATAAAGAGGGTAGTATCAACCATAGCCCTCACGAACCTTTTTTCCAAGAGGGAAGAGCTCAATCTATCATACCAAGCCCCGATAGCTTGTTTCAGGCCATAAAGGGCCTTTTTGAGCTTACACGCATGGTTCAGATATTTAAAATTTTCAAAGTCGAGAGGTTGATCTACATATACCCCCTCTTGAATGTAGCCATTTAAGAAGGCGCTTTTGACATTCATTTGAAAGAGCTTGAAATTCATAATCGATGCAAATGATAAAATCATCCTTATGGCCTCTAATCTGGCTACAAGAGCGTAGGTCTCATCATAATCGATGCCCTCCTCCTAGTTGTAGCCTTTAGCTACTAAGCGAACTTTATTTCTGATTATCAAGCCAGATTCATCCAATTTATTACGAAAGACCCATCTAGTACCAATCACTGGATGTTCTTTAGACTTAGGGTCCAAGTCCCATACATTATTACGCTCGAACTCGTTTAGCTCTTCTTGCATAGTTATACCCCATTGCACATCCTCAATGGCCTCATCGATGGTCTTAGGCTCGATTTGAGATACAAAAGCAACAAAGTTACAAAAGTTACATAAAGAGCTAAGGGTTACCACTCCCGTAGTTATATCACCTATCACTTTATGGAGTGGATGATCCTTCTTGGTCTTCCACGCGATTGGCAGGTCCTGATGCTCATCTTGTACAGTTTGCTCTGCTTCTGCTTCTTTGTCCCGTTCCATGTCCTTAGAGTATGCTTCTTCCAAAGCACCTGCAACATCATCAAAAAAATACCTTCCTCTTCTCTTTTGGAGAAGATTCGTCAAAATGGAAATGCACAGACTCTTCTATGCAATGAATACCCCAAAAATATACCCACATCAGCTTTTGAATCAAATTTACTTAAAGCTCTTTTTCCATTATTTAATATAAAGAATTTACAACCAAAAGCATGAAAATAAGCAATATTAGGTTTTCGGCCTTTTAAAAGTTCATAAGGAGTTTTTGAAAAAGTAGGCCTCAAGAGTATATGATTAATCACACAGCAAGCTGTATGCACTGCATCAGCCCAAAAATATTTAGGAACCTTGCTTTTACTTAGCATGGTTCTAGCAAGATCCTCTAAGACTCGATTCTTCCTCTCAGCAACTCCATTTTGTTGAGGGGTACGATGGGCTGAGAATTGATGCATAATACCATATTTATTACAATATTTATCAAATAAATGGTTTTCAAATTCGCTACCATGATCGGATCGAAAATATACTATCTTATGATTAAACTGGTTTTGGATTTGCTTGGCAAAGTTTTTGAAAGACTTAAAAGCATCGCTCTTGGACGATAGAAACAATGTCCATGTTAATCTAGAGAAATCATCAACAATCATTCAAGCATAAAAGCTACCACAAAAACTCATAACCTGTGATGGTCCAAACAAGTCCATGTGGAGAAGCTCCAAACGGCTTGTTGTGGATATCACATTCTTTTTAGCAAAAGAGTTTTAACTTGTTTACATCTTTCATAAGTCTCACAAGTTTCTTGAGTTTTAAAGTCAAGTTTTGGTAGTCCATCAACCAAATTATTTTTAGACAATTTATCTAGATGCTTTATGTAAATATGAGCGACACGTTTATGCCAAAGCCAAATGTCATCCTCTTTAGATATAAAACATTTTGAAAATAGAGTAGTGACATCCTCCAGATTAACCATATAGATATTATTTATACGATATCCGACAAACTTAACTATATTAGATATATTTTCACGAATAATACAACACTCAGATTCAAAAGATACGCGGTTACCTTTATCACATAGTTGGCTGATACTCAAGAGGTTATGTTCCAAGCCTTCAACATATAACACATTTTCGATCACAACCTGATATGAGTTGCCAATTGTTATGGTGCGAAGTATCTTCCCTTTGTTGTTGTCTCCATACGTGACAAACCCCTTTTCTTGCAAGGATAGATCTAGGTATTTTGATCTATCTCCTGTCATATGTCTCGAGCATTCACTATCAAGATATAAATGTTGTCCATGTGCTCGTAGACATACCTGCAAAACATAGATCACTTGCTTTTTTCAGGTACCCAAGTTATTGGGTCCTTTTCTGGTAGTAACTGGGGAGCTATCTCCCTTTTTCATCCATACATACACGCCACTAGGTATACCATATTTTCTAATATAACAAGAGTAGGAAGTGTGGCCATGAGTGCCACAATAAAAGCATGTAGGAACCTTTTTATTAAAAAATTTCTTATTATGTCGATTAATAGGTCTCCTACATGGTCTTCTCCTACGAGTAGGGGGAATTTATCCTAGCCCAATATGGTCACCAATATTACTGGTTTTATTAAGCATAAGGTCTCACATGTTTTGACTCTCTGTGAGTTTTGCGAGTTTTTCGTTTAATCTCAAATTTTTGTTTATCAATTTATCGCAAGAATTATATATAGTTGATTGACATAAATTATCTTTAGAGCAATTGCATGCATTACAAGAATAGATCAAATATAATGTTTCATTTTCCAATTTTAGTTCATCTAATTCTTTTTGTAATGAAACTATTTTTTGTTCATTTAGCAGGATTACTCTTTTTCTATCGGAACTAATCCTAGCTAATTTCTTTAACTCATCATGCAATTAGACACACGCATTATACAAATCACCATAAGGAGGAGAATCATCAGATGAAGTAGATGAGGTGTCAGAATATACCTCGTCGTTTACCTCTTTCGAATTTGAGCAAAAAGCATCATCTGTTCTTGTCATTAAGCATAGCTTGGTTGTCTTCTCTTCATCTGAGGTGCTCGATGTTGTCTCCTCCTCTGGTACATCCCATACTATATAAGCTTTCTTCGATTTGAAGTCCTGAGGAGTGCACTTATCTGAATCAACCTTCTTGAAGTAAGTAGGACATTAGAACCTCATATGTTTTGGCTTACCACATTCATGGCAAGTGAAGCGCTCTTTACTCTTGCCTTTCTCGGTTGACTATCGCGCTTCTTTCATCTGGAAACGTTTGAAGCCTCATTTCTTTAGGAATTTCCTGAATTTGCATACGAGAAGGCTCACAGTTTCTTCATCCACATCTGAATCAGATTCATCTTCTTATCTCTCTTCTGTAGATGGAGACGTTGTTGCCTTGAAAGATATACTTTTCTTTTTACGATCTGATTCTTCGTGCATAGTCAGGCGTCCAAGCTCTATTTCATGCTCTTGAAGTTTTCCGAACAATGTTGCCAAAGGCATGGAGTCAAGATCCATTGATTCCATAACAGCTGTTACTTTTGGTTGCCATCTCCTACCAAGACAACGTAAAACTTTGTTAGTAAGCTCTCCTTTGTTTATAATAGCTATTACTTTTAGTTGCCATCTCCTATCAAGACAGTGTAAAACTTTGTTAGTAAGCTCTCCTTTGTTAAACAATTTATCTAAAGCAACTAAATGTTTAACTATATGAGTGAATCGTTTTTTCATGTCACCGATAGATTCATTTGGTAACATTCGAAACAACTCATATTCATGTGTCAGGGCATTTAGCCTGGCACACTTGACTTCGTGAGTCACTTGTAAAGTGTCCCACATTTCTTTCACACTTTGGCACTGCGAAACCCGAAAGAACTCATCATAGGATAGGGCCGATGTGATGATATTTTTTGCATGCAGGTTATAATGAACCTTTTTGCGTTCATTATCGGTCCATAGACTTTTCAGTTTATCTTTCCGTTCATTGTCCACTAAATGTTGTGGAATGAAGGGCCCGTTGACTATGGATTCCCAAATATCCAAGTCGATGGCCTCTATAAAGATTTCCATGCGAACTTTCTAGTAGGCATATCCTTCGCCACTAAAAACAGGAGGGTGGTTAACGGATGCGCCATCACTGCCAAAAGGGTTGGTGGAACCCATTTAATTTCCCTAAAGGATCACGCATATACAATTGAGCTAGCATGACGTACTAGCTTCGATACCACTTGTTAGGTATTTGTGACAGAATACACCTAGAAGGGGGTTGAATAGGTGTCGCGATTCCCACTTACCGCTATTCGCACCAAACTCCTATTCTGGAAAATCACCCAGTTAATCAATTAAAGCAATGATTTAATCAATTAAGTCGCACAAAATTAACAGTTTCTGAATGACCTAATTACACAGCCAATTACATATTATATAGAAATGATATAGCAGAAAAATTTGAACAGAAATGATCTTTATTTGGAAGTAATACTATATCCAAAATATCAGCTACAATAGGCAATTTAAAACTACTTAGAACAGTAAAGAGATAAGGGAAAGAAATAGTCTGCAATAAGGTTTTTATACTGGTTCGTTTTGCGGTCCACTGCAAAACTTTATCCAGTCCCCCCTCTGGTATGGGAGATTCTTCACTAAAATTGAAGCCTATGTATCTTACAAAAACTCAAGACCTCAGCCAAGAGTATGTTCTAAACTCAAGACCTCCAAGTCTTGGTGAAGACTCTCTAATCTCGTTGGTGGTACGACACCTAGAGACGACTTTCCTTGTTACAAAAACAATACAAAAAACTGAGTAATGTGAAGCACTAAAATAGCTCAAATATTAGAACTAAGAACAAGCTATAAATCCTATACAGATCTCACAATTACCGAGAATATGTATAAGATCAGAATCATGAAGAACATGTAATTTCTACCCTTAAGAAATCTCTAAACAATAATGAAAGAATCATGCAAGAACAAGATAGAATGATGAAAAATTTAATCACATGCAATGGATGACATGTTAATCTCTAAGCATGATACTATCTCACTCTAATCTCACATGCAATTCTCTCTGCCTATATGACATACAAAGAATACGAAAATATGCAACTTAGCAATTCTAACAATGAATGAATGTATGAATGTATGAAGCATGGTGTAAAAGCACAGTTTATATAGAAAAGTTGTTTTGCACCCATTTAATCGATTATGTTGCCTATTAATCGATTAACGGGCTGTTTAAGAGTAACTGAATTCTGTTTTTCAGTTATCTATTGAAACTGTTAAAACTATTTTCATGTTAATCGATTAAAGCTTTACTTAATGATTAACTGGCATATTTTCAGTTAAGATGTTAATTTGTAAATTACCTATATGTTATCCTTATCAACTATACATGTTTTACTATTATATTATGCTTAAATGCACAAATAACATGTATGATTAATGCATGAACATATAATAAGCTAGATGGCATATCTCATGTAAATGCTATGATAGTTTTTAGACTTTGTGAGATTTGCATCTAGGTCTACCTAACCTAGACTCAATAACTAAGACACACATCTAAGACTCTAGTATAGGCATGAAGCTCTTAAATCTTTGGCATGTTGATTTGTTGAGTTATCTTTAAGCTTTCACTAATTCCTTTGTCTTCATCAAAACATAGGCAAGCTAAGTGCTCTCTTGACACTTTGCACTTTCACCTTCTTGGATTTAAATTGCAGGGGGTTGCTCTTTTCATTTTCAACCTTCTTAAGGTGACTCGGGCATTGATATTTCATATGGCCCGATTTGCTACACTCATGACAAATTAGGCGATTTTTGGGAGCTTAGCCCCTTCTGGTTGAATCACTCGAGAAATTTGCCCGGTTTTCTTCTTCTTGAGAAATTTGCCAAATTTTCGAACTAGGAGAGTTAAGGTTTCATAATTCAGATTAGACTCAGAATCTTCGTCCTCTCTAACTTCTTGTTCTTGTGACGCTGTAGCTTTTAGAGAAATTCCCTGTTTCCTTTTGTCTGAACCTTCATGCATGGTTAAGCGCCCCAACTCCATTTCATGCTTCTGGAGTTTGCCGAAGAGAGTTGCTAGAGGCATTGAATCTAAGTCTTTTGATTCCATGATTGTTGTTACCTTGGGATGTCATTTCCTATCAAGACAATGCAACACTTTGTTAGTAAGTTCACCAATAGCAAAACTTTTATCTAAAGCAATTAAATGATTAACAATATGAGTGAATATTTTCTGCATTTCACTTATGGATTCATTTTGAAACATACGAAACAACTCACATTCATGTGTTAACGCATTCAATCTTGCACGCTTAACTTCACTTGTGCCTTCGTGGATTACTTGTAAAATATCCCACATTTCCTTTGTATTTTGGCACTGTGATACCCTAAAGAATTCATCGTATGATAAGGCAGAGGTTATTATGTTCTTTGCCTTAAGATTGTGCTGGATTTTATGTTTCTCTTCGTCAGTCCATAATCCTTTTGGTTTTTCTTTAGGCTCACCATCCACCAAGTGTAGTGGAGTAAAAGGCCCATTGACAATGGAATCCCAAATCTTCGTGTCGATTGCCTCAATAAAGATTCTCATACGCACCTTCCAGTAGGCGTACCCCTCGCCACTGAAAATCGGAGGGTGGTTGATGGATGCGCTATCACCGCCGAAAGGGTTAGTGGAACCCATAGTGGTAATCCCTATGATCAATGATTAAGCGACCAAACTAGCACCTTCATAGTAGCTCTGATACCACTTGTTGGGTACCAGTAAGGTAAAATACACCTAGAGGGGGTTGAATAGGTGTAGCAGATCACTAATATCGCTTTTCTAATTTATGCGTAGAATACAAAGTTGTTGAAGTTAATCGATTCATAACAAGGTTAATCGATTAATGACAGTTGATTTAATCAATTAATGACAGTTGATTTAATCAATTATAGTTAGCTCGTTAATTAATTATACTGATTGTTGATTCTTTGAAAAACGGACTTTTATTGCAATGAAAACATTGATGATTTCTGAACTTTACTATCCTAGATTGATTCTTGATTATTCATAGAGTAACAACAATTAGAACTAATCACAAAATGTAATTAAACACAGAAAGCAAGTAAAGACAAAATTGTAAAAGAGATAGGGAAAGAGAAATGTGCTCAAGGATTTTTATCCTATTTCGTTTGCGGGTCAACTTGCAAACTACATCCAAGCATCCCAGCTGATTTGGGAGATTTTCTTCACTATCAGAAATGTATGTTTGATTACAACCACACTTCCAATACACCTAGCAAGATCTTCTTTCATGAACCCGTTGAGCCTACACGCTCGGTTTGACCACTCTAAACGCCTACTAGAATACTACATTGTTCGCGAATCTGGCCCCAGCCAAAACTATCGCTCGATTCAAGACTTTCTGCCTTGTGAAGACTACTAATTCTCAATTGTGATGATACCAACACACCACAAGAATTATCCTTGAATAACATAAAATTGGCCGAGTTACTTTGCACACGAAATGTGCGGATAAAGACTCTGAATTCAACTCTACAACTATTGACAGAACTCTCATAAACAGTCCTAAAACTAGATGCGAAAATTAAGCAAGGTTTTTCAAATGAATGAAAACTTTCAGTTTTTCTCTCTTTCTCTGAATTGAAAATTCAAAATCTGTTTTCTAAAAACTCTCTGTGTTTTGTTTAAAATAACAACTTTTGTATATAACTAAGTCTAATTGATATTAATCGATTATATATCTAGTTAATCGATTAATGTGTTTATTAAAACAGTTTTTCTGTTATGGCTTAATCAATTATTAACTTCCTTAATCGTTTAATAAGCCAGAAATCCTGGGAGCTTAACTATTGTAACTCCTTTTAATCGATTACACCTTTCCTTAATTGATTAACGGATTTCAACAAGATTTAATCGATTATCAATTGAGTTAATCGATTAATATGTGTGAAAATGGTTTTTCCTAAATGTATGGTAAACACTCTATATGATGAAAGAACATGCGACTCATGATTTTTGAAAGGATTGATTTCTTTATGCACAAAACCATGTATTCCTAATGCAAATGCATGAGTCTTACTTATCATATATATATATATATATTTAGATGTGATGCATCAACCTATATGATTTTCATTTTAGACTTTATGTGAGACTTCCATCTTAGGTTTATCTAACCTAAACTCAATACTAGGCAAGCATCTTAGGACTCTAGAGTATAAAAAGAAGCCTAAATTCTACGACGTTGACCTTGAGTTTTCGGTATGTTGTTTATGGTGATGCTCAAGTCTTCAAGCTTCCATTTAACTCCTTGTCTTCATCAAAACTAAGTAGGTCAATCATGATGATATCCTTTGACTATTTGTCATTTCAGATTGTACCTATGGAAACTGTGTTGTAGGTTTCCTATTACTTTGCTCATCCTGATGTTGATGATTTAGAGTGTTGTTTCTCCTCCAAGAAAGGTTGGGATTATTCTGCTTGTATGGTGGGTTGAATTGTTGTCTGCTCCTCTCCTTGTATTCATAGTAATTGCATGATTCAGGTTGTTCATTGGCCCAAGATTCGTGTACAAGTTCAGTGAATTATTTGCATTCATACCACTCATGCCCTTTTGCTCCATATCCCTTGCATGTTGCAGTTGTAGACCCAATAACAGGATATTTTTCCAGCTTTCCAAACCTTTGAGAAAGGTTCTCCGGCGTGGAAATTACCTTTTACATTTGATTTCCTAAATATTATGCACCAAAGTCTCTCATTGGATGATGACTCCTCTCATTTTCCCATTGGTGATGATTAGAAACCATATTCTCTATGATCTTTGAAGCAGCATCAATTCCTTTGTACATAAAGGCACCGCCTACTGAAGAGTCCAACAGTTGTTGTGATGGAAAGTCTAGCCCATAGTAGAAGTTCTGAACCAACATCCAAAGTGGAATACCATGATGAGGGCAAGCTTTGGTCAACTCATTTAATCTTTCTCATGCTTCAGTAATTGACTCCCCATCCTTTTGACTGGAGTTTTGGATGAGGTGCCTATCGTGCACAGTTTTGGAAGGAGGAAAGTATTTGTTAAGAAAACCCTCCTGCAATGTTCGTCATGTTGCTTGAATTTCAGCATTTTGATTTCTTACCCACGTCTTGGTTCTGTCTCAAAGGGAATCTGGAAACATGTGGAGAAGAATGACATCTTCAGAAGCCCCATGGATCCTTACACTCATAGAATTCCAGGAACTGATAAATATGGGCATTCATATCTTCATGGGCTCCTCCTCCAAATTGGTTTTGCATCACCATTTGGATCAGAGCAGATGGCAAAGAAAAGTTCTCTGCCTCAATAGTTGGGTAGATTTTTCCAGGACATGAACTATGAGCATTAGGGGCTGCATACTTGCGAAGTGGTTTTTCATCAAGTTCAACCATTATTTGCACATGCGCACATCTTTTTCTTGCTATTTCTCTTTGTTGCCTTCTTCTTCTATGAAAAGTCCTTTTTGACTCTGTGTAGTAATTCGAACTTTGCATAAACCAAATGGGAAACTTGTAGAGGTACCAAGAAAAAGGAAAACACATAATACACTATAGAAAAGTAATGAATTAATTGAGAATTAAAGAAATTTTGACACAATTCCCAGCAGCGATGCCAAAAACTTGATAGGGTCAATCGCAAGTGTATGATTATATCGTCAAGTAATAAAATATTAATCCCACGGGGACTGAAAAATTCTTTTAATTATAACAATTAATTTATACTTAACTCAAATAATGAATAAAATTGAATTTAGGACAATTGAGTAATTGACAAGAATAATTAAGAAAATATTAAAAGTAATTAACATCTAATTTATGAATAGTTCCTAGGATAAGGGTTACCGCATTTACACTCGTAAATCCTTATTTTCCTCCTTTTTATGAACTTTAAGTTGTGAGGGTGAATTGCTCTTTATATGTGTCATCCTCTCTTGAGATTCAACACATGTACTCAATTGAACTCGCACCTACTCTCATGGTACAATTATCTATTGAATCATTTACTTGGATCTTTCTATCCAATTGCTTCGTAGCAACCCAATGTGAATTCAAGAAACCCCCGAGAATCCTAAGACTACTCTCGTGAATCAGGATTCTAGTTTGAATAATTGAATGGTCGGATAGTTGGGTTCATCCCTCGGTCCTTCCCCAATGTATCTAAGAAGTGTAATTTGTTGGCCAAACAACTCACACGAATAAAACTTAGTTTAATGAATCAAATCACAACAGTCAATAAAATAGAAGTAAGAACAAGTGTTTATTGAATATAAAAGGGCATAACCCCAATCCTAGAAACAAAGAGAATTACTCACTCATAATGGAAAAGAGAATACCAAATTCTAAATTAGAGAATTGTAATGTAAAGTATAAAGTGTGTTCAATCCTTGAAGGAGAATCCTCATTTATCCTAATTACAAATTATTGGACTAAGCCTAACAAAACAAATCTAAAAACACCTGAATTATATCTTCTTGCACCCAATCTATACTCTTTTTGGCTTCATTTAATCCAAACTGCACACCATAGCCAAAAACACCCGCTCAATCCAAACAAGATAAATAAAAGCTAAAAACATTCCTAAAGTCTTAATTATGTCCTAAAATGCAAGTTAAATGCAATGCAAAATTAGCATAATTTTACACTCATGAAACAACAGATAGGGAAAATAGAACCATACTTAATATGGCTAGGTGCATGCTAAGAACTAAGAGCTTACCCAAGATATTTTGGGTGAGGTTTTGTTTCACTGCAGTACATATACTCAATAGATGTCCAACCAAAAGGTTGGATGAGAAGAAATTAGAAGAAGCTTGGATATGCGTTAAATCATATGTGGTCACTTCAATATATTTGGATGCATTTGATACAAGCATGTCCCTGAAGCAAGGAGGAGGAAGCTAGATGAAAGGAGAGAAAAACTTATGTTCTTGGGATATCACTTTACTAGTGCTTATAAAGTGTTTGATCTAAAGAAGAACAAAGTGATTATGAGTAGAGACTTGAAGTTTGATGAAATTCAGGGTTGGAATTGGAACTTTAGGAGTGAAGGAAATGGAAAAGAGACACTACTACAACTTGAATAAAATGAAGAGAGTGTCATAGACGAGACCATGATATATAACAATCTAGTGGCAGTGCCAATCAAAAATACTCCTACATCTCATAGACACAGACAAACACCTTCAAAGTTGAGTGACTATAAGGTGCTCTCTGATTCAAGCATCGTAGAAGATGGTGACTTTGTACATATGGCATTACTGGCTGAAATAAAACTAGTAAGTTTAGAAGAAGCTCTAAAGCAACCAAACTGGATTGAGGCAATGGAGGAAGAGTTGAGATCAATAAATAGAAACAACACATGGAGTTTAGTTCAATTTCCAAGAGGGAAGAGAGCCATAAAAGTGAAGTGGGTTTACAAAACCAAATTGAATCCAAATGGCGAGGTAACTAAACACAAAGTTAGATTGGTGGCAAAAGGCTTTCTACAAAAGAAATAACTTGACTATGATGAGGTTTTTTGCTCCTGTAGCAAGGCTAGAATGAGATTAGTGGTTGTTATGGCAAGCTATAATAGTTGGGAAATCCATCAAATGGATGTGAAGTCTGCTTTCTTAAATAGACCCATAGAAAATGAAGTATTTGTGACTCAACCACCAGGATTTGAAGCAAGTGGAAAATAAGAACTTGTGTATAAGCTGCATAAGGCCTTGTGTGGACTTAAACAGGCTCCAAGAGCATAGAACAAGAGGATTGATGCATTCCTAAAACAATTTGGCTTCTTGAAGTACACCACTAAGCATGGTGTCTATGTGAAGGGTAAGAGCAAGTCATAGCTTCTCATTGTGTACCTCTATGTGGATGATATACTTATAACAAGTAGAAATTCTTATGATACTTCAACCTTCAAACAACAAATGCAATCAGAATTTGAAATGATTGATCTTGGTGAATTGGCATACTTCCTAGGCATTGAGTTCAAGAAGACAAGGTTTGAACATTTATGCATCAAAGTAAATACACTATTGATGTATTAAAAATATTTCAAATGTTGGAATGCAACATAACATCCACCCCTGTAGAAACTAACACAGTTTGCAGCTAAACAAAAGAAGAGAAACAAGTTGATAAAACTTTGTTCAGACAGATGATTGGCTCATTGAGGTACATATGTAATACCAGACCTGATATTACTTATGGGGTTGGCCTGACAAGTAGATTTACGGAAAATCCCCAACAATCTCATCTCACTACAGTAAAGAGAGTGTTGAGGTATCTAAGAGGAACAACTGGACTTGGGATTATGTTTCCTACCAAGCAGAACAACAAGAGCGATAGTGAGATTGCATGCTTCTCTAATGCAGGTTGGTGTGCTGATAAATCAGATAGAAATAGTACCACATGTGAAAGTGAATATATAGCAACTTGTATGTGTGCTTGTCAAGCTATTTGGATGAAGGCTTTATTAGAGGAGTTAAGAATGAAAACAGAAAATGATATTCTACTGATAGTGGACAACAAATAAGCAATCAATCTTGCTTTGAATCCAATAGCTCATGGGAGGAGTAAACACATAGAAACAAGATTCCACTACATAAGGGATCTAGTGAGTAATGGGAAGATAAGATTGGAGTTTTGCAATTCTGAAAATCAATAAGCTGATGTGCTTACAAAGCCTTTGAAGAAGGAAATATTTGATAAACTTAGATTGCATATTGGAGTAAAGGAAAGTGAATGAAAACTGAATTAAGGAGGAGTGTTGAAATAGGAATAATTTCAGCCTTGTTAGTTTTTGAATAGTATTTCTGTACATAGAAAGTTAGTTAGTATGTTGAAGCTATAAATAGCAAAGTTTGTATCATTGTTGATGTAAAGTTCTTATTAATATTCTATACATTTTCAATACAACAAGATTCATTCCTTTTCATTCTTCTCATTCAAACATATTCCATTCTCTCTTATTTTCATGTACCAGTTGATACTGTTATTGTACTGAGTGTGCATAGCTTGTTGTTTTCGTGCCCATCACATTACTAAAGCATTATGTATGCATAATATCATGTTTTGTGATATTGGCTTAACAAAATGCATGCCCTTAGGGAAGAGGAACCTTACTTAATTAAGGGTGACTTGACCTTCATTTTGAGTTAGAGAGTATCGGGATGAGATAACAACTTCTATTCCCTTCTAGCCAATTTAGAAAAACGATGAATCACTCAAATAGTAATTTATTTAATTTTACAACTATTAAAGCAAAATGCATGCCTTAAAGTTGTGAACCTTATTTGGGACAATTTAGCCTTCATATTAAAATATAGATTGTGAGGAAGAATTAATATTGACCAAATAGTTTCGGCTAACTCAGAACAATGATGAGTTACACATTGAGCTTTTATTATAGTTATGCAACTTGAGTGCAGATTTTCTATACCAATATTTCTCTATTTTTCTATACCAAACTAGTAAATTATGCCATTAATTTTTTATTATCTATCAAAAAAATAATAATTACTATTAGTTAGTATGATTTATTGGCTTGATATAGAGAAACCCTTAGGCAGGTAAGTCCAATGTAAGATCTATTTTATTAAAATGGAGAGGTGACTACCCAGATAACATTAGAATATCATAGTACAAATATATATAT
>NC_032019.1:20625392-20641808 GCF_001865875.1 Lupinus angustifolius | reverse complement strand
ATATATATATATATATATATATATATATATATATCATTTGTGTTTCCGTTGAAGGTGGTTCACCTAATTGTTTCGGAATGAAACTTCATTTCTTATGACAAAATAAACATGAGTGAGATAAAAAGAATATGTTCCCCATGTCCGAAACAAGGCAAACATTAACCGGTGTTTGGAACGTCTAAACGTCATAGTCACATAGCATGTTGCTATGGTATTTTTAAATTGGACTGAATAGGTGGTGGCTCTTGAATTCAAAGAAGATCCACATGTTGCCCTCAAAATTAAGGACCCGCTACGAGGAAGCAATTCAAAAGATAAGTTTGCCCAACAAAACTTCAAGTTTGCGGTAAAGGGTTATCAATACGAGTGGATTGCATGCACACTACAAAAAGATGTCACATAGGTACATAAAAAACATGGTGAATACTTCCCCTGAAACTATGGCTTATAAAAAGTACACAACACACACAAGTGTACATATCATAATGTGTGTCAGAGACATATAAACGTTTACTAAGAAAAAAAACATGCCCTAAAAGTTGCAAAGCAGGGCATATGTGTTGTCATATATCCTAATGCATATAAAGAAAAAAAAATATCCAACTAGTTGCAGGTAAAGCACAATTATAACTAAAAACAAAGAATTATACAAATAAAAAAGGTAAACCAATCAAGTAAAAAGGAATATGGATTAGTTCATTAAGCCAACATATATAGCCATGACACTCTATACAACTTGTCCACATTGCCGTCACCACCTATCATGACTAGATTTTCTAAAGAATATTTACAAGGTTGGACTAGACTAACCAAAATATAATCTCACAATATTCACAATTGTTGCAAATTTGCACTAAAGTCATGATAGTTCATTCGTTCACTATTGGATCGGACTGAAATATTGATATGTTGTTTCTAACGATGGGGCTTTAATGTGGACAGTCGGATAGTCAAATTGAGCAAAAATCGTTGTGTTGAGCGCAGGTTTCCGTGCTAAGGCAAACAGAAACGAATTTCAGCATTTTGCTATTATTTCATATGCTCTCAGTACGTGCGCTAAGCGCATGGAGGTGCGCCCAACGCGAGTTTGCACACTGAAACATCTCTCTGGAGGTGTGCCCAACGCATAGGCGGTGCATTGAGCAGCAAAAACAGCACCAAAATACTATTTAAAGACTTCCAACTCAAAGATCATGGGAACACTATTTAATACTTAGTTCCCACAATCTAAGATAAACTTTCTTGTTGTACTTTTAATGTTTACTAAGTGTTTGACGAAATGCATAATATGATTTTGTGAAAAGAACCTTGTGAAGAAATTTCGGTTCGACATTCAAAAGTAAATAATTCATCATTTATGCATAATACTAGACGTAGTTGCATGTTGAATTGTCACAATGAATGCCTTTACTCGTATGTTTGCTAGACATAGATTCATATTTGCATTGAAAACTTTCAAACTTGATGGTGTGTGTTACTAGACATAGAGACACATTTGATGGTTCATAAATCATAATTTATCAATATAGTTACTAGACATAGATCAAATTTTGGTAAAATGTTAGTATAGACCAAGACATTGGCAGTTAACACATTTGAGAGCTTGCATTAATCTCAACTCATTTGCATAATTACTAGACATATAGGTATGCATGTTGTCATAATCATTAATCTTGCGTTTAAGGTTTAGGCTTAATTTATGAGTTGCAAAGTAAAGTAAAATATTAGTTCTTAGTGCATTTGAGGTCTAATGTTGTGTTAAATTATATTGATTTCATTGCTTGATTGTTTGCCGATTTATTGTTATAAATATTGAGTGAGTCTCATATCTGAATTCCAACACTTTTATCCAAAACCCTTTCAACCAAACCAACAATACCTTGAAAACCCTTTGTGAAAACCACCTTGAATTAGTAATTTAATATTGAAAGGCTGAGTTAGCGAGTCTCTGTAGATACAACAACTTCTTACCCTTCTACTTGTTTGTGACTACAGAGGTTATATTTTACACTTGTTTTCACGGTTATAGCAATGACTCAAAGATAACAACAATGAGAAGTAGATTACAAAATATTTCGAGTGTTAGTTTTTGGTTGTATGTGGATTAATAACAACAATGGTTTTTGGGCCGATGAGTTAGAGTTCATGCAGGTGGATCTTAATAGGTGATGGTATAAGGATGAGTCTTTTATTCTAGTATCACAAGCTCAACAAATATTCTATACCAATGACCTGTATTAGAAATAAAAGAGCAAAAAGAATGTAGAAATTGACTTACTCTTATTGATGTAAAAGTGAATTGACTTATTTATACAAGAGGAAAAATAATGCTTGTAAACCAAACAACTAATACAAACTCTACAAAGTAATTACTAACTTTCTAACCACCTAATCACATAGCCAACTTCTTAAATAACCTATAAAATATATTTAACACCCCCTCAAGCCGAATTTTGGTTTCACCTCTTGGATCCAGACCGGACCAAAATAATATGTAAAGTTTAAGTGTGTATTACTTTTAAGTGTCTTCTAAACTTAATCGTTAGTCACAACTCCAAAATTGTACCTATATTTTATTTGTTATTTTCTTTAACACACATATATAAATTACTATGTTTTAAATCATATTGATTATATTTGATATATTTTTTTAGAACATAAATCAATCCCATAACCAAATGAAAAGGATTCATGTGTTGATTCTGATTAGGTGCTTTATTATCAATTTTGTTATTGTGAAAATATTATTGTTATTAATCATCATAAAACACTCTAACTATTAAAATTACGTTGTAGATGTTGATATTGTTGTTGTTGATATCTTATTGTTTTGTTGCCTTGTTATTATTAATGTTTTGTTGCTGTTGTTATTTTTTGCTTTTATTATTATTGTCTTACTCTTTATTACTATTTTATGATGTTGTTTACTTATACTATTATTGCACACATTTTAATGTTGTTTTAATGTTGTTGAACATTATTTTTATTGTTGCTTTATGCTTAATATTTAGTCATTTTTATGAGTTTTGAATGTAAGTGCAATTTTAACATTTTATAAAAAAAAAACTGATCCAAATCGAGCTGAAACTGCATATAATATTTAATTATGTTAATTATGTGTTTAAATCGGATCATTTTTAAATCGGATATTGTTGTTGTTGATATCTGAAACTGCAGACTAGACCGGACCATATCACATGTTAATTATGTGTTTAAATCGGATCATTTTTTGCCTAAAAATCGATCCAAATGGGCCGCGAACACCCCGGATGGGGATCACTTATCCCAAATTGGTGTCCCCAATCCTGTCTCAGCCGCTTGTATTTAGACACATGTATTTAATAAATTATTTTTATAAAATTAAATTAAATTGAATGATTATTTTTTATTTGTTTGCAAATACTAATTGGTCAGGGACACCGGGATAGGAAAGGGAAGGGACATGCGATCAGGTTCGCGAACACCCCTACCTAGGGTATCCATAAATGCCACCATATTGCAGTGTCCTGTGGAAATCACCTACTAAACTATCAATGTACCCTGCATAATAAGGCTTTCCATTAGGATCTGGGTCCTTAAGATCATCAATATATTCCTGAACTTGTCATCCCATAGCAGATAATTTCCTTCATTGAATGCATATATTTTTCCTGCTTTGGTTATCTTGAGGTTTTCTTGAGTCAAAACAATTCACCATACAATCGATCCAATGTGAATACAAACACTCCCTTTCCAATTGTGAGAACAAAGATTACTGAGCTTGAATACGTGCAGTAACCAGCTGCAAGAAGTTTGTTTCCTGGTTGGCACACATTCACAATGTACCTTTGTATTCATTTGGTTGTTGTTCATCGAATTGATCTGCTCCAAAAGCTTGAACACAAGGTTTATGTCCACTTTTACAATCAGAATTGGCGAGAGAAGGAACCTTTGCAGACTCATGCTTTTTCCAAAACTTGAACTTAGTTTCCAAAGAGATTTCACTGCGATAATAATGATGTATGATCCTAGAAAGATGAAAACTCTGAATGATGGCCAATGGGTTCCCAGAAAGGTTCTTGGTGTTGTTCCTCATGATATTGGACTCAATGACCCATGGTTTGAAGTAAATGCCTACAATCTTTATAACACAGATAGTGGAAAGACTTGAATCCAAAATTTGTGCTCCAGATTTATACTAGTAGTGCGAATGTGCAGCAGAGGCATAGGAAGAAGAGGATGATAATTCAGTGGACAAGGATGGGAATGAACTTGATGGAGAATGCTCCTGTCCCCAAAAACATGCTAAGAGCCCTGAACTTGCTAGAGAATTTCTTCTTGATGTCCCCAACGTTATTTTTAAAGAACAGGTGAAAAGGCTTACAGAGAAGGGACAACATGCCAAAATGCACATAGCATATTTGTTTGTCTTGCACTGAAGCTGCTAGAAGAACGAGTGCGTGTAGCATGCAAAGAAATCATCACATTAGAAAAGCAGATGAAACTTCTAGAAGAAGAAGAAAGGTTGATGGAGAATATATAATTACATCGCTCTCATACCATATTAAAAATCAAAGAACAAAAAAAGAGAATATAGAATTTGATTGATGAAAAAAATGAGTCCATATGACTTATTTATACAAGAAAAAAAAAGGAAAAAGAAAGCTTGTAAATCAAACAACTAATACAAACTCTACAAAATAACTATTAACTTCCTAACCACCTAATCACATAGTCAACTTCTCAAATAACCTCTAACATATCTTTAACAACGCGAATGATATCAAAATTGTTCATTGTTCTTTTGACTAACAAAATAATAGTCAATAATATTGACGACCAAGACCACAAGAATGTTGATGTTGAAGATAATCTTTTCTTTAAGACATCACAATCGTGTGAGAGCAGTCCAACTACAGAGATGATGACCATGATGAGAGGATTTGAGTAAATCCATATTTTCTTAAGAATAAGGATAATACAAGTCTCAATTGATCAAAGAAAAAGAAAAAACATAAACATTTGTTGTTTGATGTATGTATAACTTTATCTTAATTTTATTTGCTTTAAATTGTAGTACCTCTTGCAAAAACATTGACATTTTGGATTGTAAATACACAATGTATTCATTGTTGTTACATTGCTATATAATTCATATAATATATATACACATATATATATTATTGGTATGTTTATGTTTGTTGTTAGATGACTTTAATTTAAATGTATGGAGGTAACATTTGATATAACAATTGATGCATTAATAATAACAATACTTTTGTTAGCTTAAGCACTGCTTGCAAGATCATAGTACTTGGACATTCAACTATGTTCAAGTAAACGTCATTAAATATGTACTTTTTATAATGATGTTGAATTTAATCCTATATTCTACTATACTTTCATAGAAAATGTCCAAAAGAGTTATTGAATAACAATTTTAAGCACTATTATGTTAAAATTATGATGTCTTGGAGTCCCTGTCATACTTTTAATTTGCAGATAAAATGGGAGAAACAGTATATATTGGATAAAACTTGGTCCAATACTGATAAATGGCTATCTTATCTGAAAATATTATATATTACAAGAACTTATTCAACTTACTTATTGACAGATGTGCTTAATTTATTCAAACTAAGATTAGTTCTAAATATTCAAGTATCTGTCAATATTTCATATTTAATCATTAATTTTATGTAATTAAGAGAATGAGTAAAGCAAGAAAAACAAGGAAATCGAATGAAGTTAAATTCGCTAAGTGTGGACGTGCTTGTTGAACGATTTTGAGATATAGAAGAATGATTTAGACAAAGACAAATTAATTAGATGCAATTTTTTCCCGAAGGAAGTATCCTGAGTTCACTTAATGAGAAAGACTTTACTAAGATGGTCTTATTGGTTGCCCTATTTTGGCAATCATTGTTTTTATGGTTCTATAAAGCCAATAATTTATTTTTACCTACTTTAAGCTAATCAAGGATACTATGGTACTATTTATGATTTTATAAGTTCAATAAGGTTCTGTACCTAATGAGGGACATTTCAGTTTTTCTATATTGTTACATAATTATTCGGGTATTTTGGTAATTTCATGAGGAAATAAGGTTATTTTAGTAATTTTAAAAGGAGGCAAAATCACAACTTTATATTACATATGGAACCCTATGAGTATTTAAGTATTTTTCATCCCACCCAAAACCCTTAACTTTCTTCTATAAATAACCCTACATGGATCCCAAAAATCCTAATAATTGTATGCACACTTTTTTGTGTTAGTTGCAATTTCTTTCTCTTTTAATTTTTCGTGCGCTAATCATATCATTTTTTGTTTTTCTATGAGCCAATCCTTGGCTGTGACTATTGAAGTGCTTTGACCCATTTTGTTCTTGACACATATGTTTTAATTAGTTTATTATATAGGCTTAGTTAGTTTCTTTTTTCTATTTCAGTATGTTTTTGTTGGTTAAGTTAGTTAGCATGTTTAGGTTAGTCTCTTCTCTTAACTTTTCTGGTTCTGATTTGTATATATACTGCTTTTCGTCTCATCTTAATAATTAAGATAATAACATACATTTGTAACTTTGCCATTCATATCAATAAAGATTCAAGAGTTTTTCTTCTACTACTACTTTCTTTCTTCTTCTTCTTTGAAGTTCTTATTCCAATATGGTATCAGAGCTTTCAAAATTAAGAGAGCTCTCTTGTGTACCATCATCCTTTTCCTTATACCCGTTCTTCTTTTTCTCCATTCGTTCTCCTTCCCCTTTTTCC
Organism: Lupinus angustifolius; assembly: GCF_001865875.1. Lineage (NCBI taxonomy): Eukaryota > Viridiplantae > Streptophyta > Magnoliopsida > Fabales > Fabaceae > Lupinus > Lupinus angustifolius. Next base: position 20,635,055 of record NC_032019.1, on the reverse strand, counting down.
TTTCATAAATATTTACACAAGATTCAATGGCAATGCAATCTGAATCAATTTAGGGGAACCGTGACCTGGATATGTCACAAAATCCATCAAGTCTTTTCTACCTTCATCCTGGAGAAAACCCAAGTATTGCTCTTGTTTCCCCACCTCTTGACAACGAAAATTACGACTCTTGGAGCAGAGTCATGAGAAGAGCTCTCATTTCGAAAAATAGATTCAAGTTTGTGGATGACATTGTGAAGAAGATCTTTACTCCTAACATTGGCACAGTTTTGATGAAGACACCAACATCACCAAAAAGAAGAAAATGAAGAATACATATGAAGACAAAGAAGACAAAGCATCAAGACAAATTAGTTTAAGTCTAAATAGATACTTCTATCCTATACTCTTAAATATACAATAGTAGTAATGCTCAAAATATTTTTAAAATAAAATTAAAACACTTCAAAATACTTAAAACAAATTTCAAAAATAGTGTGTAACGGGTTACTGCATCTAAGTAACAGGTTACATGTGTGAAAAAAGAGTTATCCAACTTAAAACTGATCAGAGTAATCTATTACTGTCTTTGAGTAACAGATTACTAGTTTTAATAAAGTTGAGTAACCGATTATCCAATTGATGTAATCGATTACTCTAAATCGAATTTAAATGCCTAATGGACAGATCATTTGGGTAATTGACTACCCAGTGGTTGTAATCGATTACTAAGTGATGTTGCATCAGATTTCATATTTTAAAATGAAAGGTTTTCATCCCAAACGAAATGTCTTCACTCCAATCATTTTCTACCTTTTCGTAGAGGCACTATGGGTGATTGAAAAGTCTATTTAAAGGCATTGAATCTCACAACACAAACACATAACTCTCATACAAATTTCAAAAGCTCTTACGCACATTCTCAAATTATTTTCTGCAATTTTGGCAACTAGTTCTTAAACTTTAAAAGTTGATTTTTCTGAAGTTGCTTAAAGTAAAGTGTTTCAAGTTTACCAACTAATAAAGAGCATTGTTATAAGTATACAAAAGAGTTTATTGGATTGCAAGTTACATTACTTTCAAACTTGTAAAGGCAATTCAGCCATTATTGTACATTCTTCATTATTATTGCAGAATACTTTCTTTCACAAGGGTGTGATAAGAAAGGGGATTAGAATCTCTTGGAAAGGTGTTTTCCAAGAGTGAATAAGGATTAGGGAGTGTGTAAGGTACATAGAGATCTCGGGGTGAGATATTGTAATTGCAACTCATAATATTTAGTGGAAAAATCTCTTGTGCTGCAAGAGTATTGGATGTAGCCTTCGATGGACAATAAGGTGAATCAATATAAAAATCCTTGTGTACTTTCTTCTCCTTTATCTCTTTGATTATTTATTTGGTTAATTTCTGCATATATTTTTCGTTGCACTTTAACTCTTAATTTTGCAGAAAAATTGGCCATACTTTTAAGTCAACTAATTCCCCCCCCCCCCCCTCTTAATTGCAATCTCATTCTTACAATTAGTAGCAAAGCTATTTTTGAGTAAGTTATTCTCAAATCTGATCCTATATCAAAGATGGCCTCAAGATCATTCCTATGAGAAAGTTCCAACATTAAACGCCCTCCAAGCTTTGTTGGAGAGTGCTATGACTTTTGGAAAATCAGAATGAGAATCTTCATAGAATCTCAAGACTTGGACATATGGAATGCAATTGAAGAATGACCATATGAACCCATTCAAAAGCGTAATTGAAGTAAAGCCCAAATCTCCATGGAATGATGAAGATAAAAAGAAGGTGAAGTATGATCTCAAAGCAAAGAATATCCTCACATCAACACTTGGCATAAACGAATTCTTTAGAGTATCAAACTGCAAATCTGCCAAAGAAATGTGGGATACTCTAGAGACAACACATGAAGGAACACAGGAAGTGACAAGATCAAGACTCAACACTTTTTCCTAGGAATATGAAATGTTTCATATGAAACTTGAAGAGAAAATTCTAGATCTTCAAAAGAGGTTTACTCATCTTACAAATCACCTTATTGCTCTTGGTAAGGCATTATCAAACAGTGACTTGAACTTGAAGGTTCTAAGATCACTCACCAGAACATGGCAACCCAAAGTAACGACCATTTCTAAAAAGAAAAGTTTATCGAAAATGTCTTTGACTGCTTTGTTTGGTAAATTGTAGAAACATGAATTAGAACTCAGCCAACTTAACCAACATAAAGAGCAAGAAAATAAAAAGAAGAATATTTTTCTCAAGACGAAAGTAGACAAATATGAATCATCAGAAGATGAATCTGAGAAGGAAGAAATATAAGACACGAGTTTTCTTGTAAAGAAATTCAACAAGTTCTTTAAAAAAACAAAAGTGATAGAACTGGACAAATAAGGAAATTCACCAAAAACAATGACGCCTCCCCTTCAAACCAAAATTTCACATGCTTCGAATGTGGCAAGCCTGGACATATGAAGATGGATTGTCCAAACTTGAAAAAGAACTCATTCAGAGGGAAGAATGAAATGAAGACCATAAGGAGAGCCTACATTGTTTGGGAAGATAATGATACCAGTCCCACTTCTGAACAAGAAAATGAAGAACAAGCACATCTTTCCTTGATGGCATCTCATCATTCTGATTATGAAGAGGTAAATAATACTTAACTATATTCTTCTAGATTACAAACTGCATTCAATGACTTGCATGATGAATATGTTAAACTCACAAAAATGTTTCTAAAACAAAAAACTGAGTTACACGCATTTAGAAACAAACCTTCATCATCTTCATGTCAAAACTACATTATTCTTGAAAATAAAGTTTCAACTTTAAATCTTGAACTTAATAAGATGAATAAGAGTAGTAAAAGTTTAGAAAAGATCATTAATGATCAAAGACACTCAATAGGCCGAAGAGGTCTTGGCTATCCAAAAAGCCATGGTTCTAAGAAACAAAGTGTCTCAACTAAGATAAACTTTGAAAAACAAGGTATCCTTGCATTTAAAAATAGTAAAAATAAATCTAGGATAAATGAACATCAACCCACATGTACATATTGCAAAAACCATGGACATACAACGAATACCTATAAAATTAGAAAATATGGTGTACCCCTAGGTCATTTTAGATGGGTTGAGAAAGGTACTAACTATGTAGGACCCGAAGAATATTGGGTACCTAATAAAAATTAAATGGTTTTGCAGGAAAATTTGAAAGTCGCCTGCAACTTATGGTACTTGGATAACGATTGCTCAAAACACAAGGCAGGCGATAGAAACAAGTTCTCTGTCCTCACTCCAAGGGACAAAGGCTATGTCACATATGGTGATAACAACAAGGGGAAAATACTTAGAGTTGGTAGAATTGGCAAACTACCCTCAACAACCAAAGAAGGTTATTATATGTTGAAGGGCTCAAGCACAATCTTCTAAGCATAAGTCAATTATGAGACAAAGACTTTCATATGGCATTCTACCTAGATAAGTGCATCATTGAAAGTAAGAATTCTCAAAACTCTAAAATCATTGGTAAGAGGATAAATAATATATATGAAATGATTATCATGACGCATGGCTTTGGCATAGGAGAATTGCTCATATACATATGGACCATTTGGATAAACTCATTAAGAAATACTTAGTCGTTGGTTTACCCAAAATGAAGTTTATTAAATACAAACTATGTAGTGCTTGTCAAATGGGTAAACAAACAAAAACTTCTTTTAAACCTAAGCACATGGTTTCTTCCGATAGACCATTGCAGTTACTACACATGGACTTATTTGGCCCTTCAAGGACAAAAAGTTATGGTGGTAACTACTATGCTCTTGTTATAGTAGACGATTTTTCGAGATAGACTTGGACTCTATTCTTAGTTCATAAGAATGAGGCATTCAAAGCCTTTAGCATTTATGCTAAAAGAGTTCAGAATGAAAAATCACTAAAAATCGCAGCTATAAGAAGTGATCATGGAGGAGAATTTCAAAACACTTCATTTGAAGAATTCTGTGATGATCTTGGTATTAATCACAATTTTTCTACTCCTAGAACACCACAACAAAATGGTGTTGTAGACAGAAAGAACCGGTCTTTAGAAGAACTGGCTCGTACAATGTTGAATGAAACTAACCTCCCAAAATATTTATGGGCTGATGCAGTAAGTACTGTATGTTATGTTTTAAACCGAGTTCTTATAAGACCCATTCTTTAGAAAACCCCATATGAACTTTTTAATGGTAGAAAACCAAACATTTCTCGTTTGCATGTATTTGGTTGTAAATGTTTTGTTTTAAATAATGGTAAGGATAACTTAGGCAAGTTTGATTCAAAAGTTGATGAAGGTATCTTCCTAGGCTACTCTCTTACGAGTAAAGCTTATAGAGTTTTTAATAAAAGAACTCTAGCCATGGAAGAATCCGTTCATGTATCTCTTGATGACACCAATCCTATTATAAAGGATGGGTTAACCTTTGATGAAGAGGACTTGGCAAGTTCTCATGCTAAACAAATTTATAAATGATTCTACAACTAACCTGAGCATTTGAAAATGGATGATGATCTACCTCATCAAGAAGAGCATATTCACTCCGATTTACCAAAAGAATGGAGAACGCATCGAGATCATCTCATTGACAACATTATTAGTGATATAAGTAAGGGTGTCACTACTCGTTTAATGCTAGAAAAGGCTTGTCTAAACATGGCCTTCGTTTCTCAAATAGAACCCTCCAAGATTGATGATGCAATCGAGGATGAATACTAGATTCTTGCAATGCAAGAAGAGTTAAACCAGATTGAGAGAAATGAAGTTTGTGAACTTGTTCCTAGACCTAAAAATAGGCATTCATAGGAATGCATTGGGTATTTCGAAATAAATCTGATGAAAATGATATTACTGTTAGAAATAAAGCTAGACTAGTAGCCCAATGATACAATCAAGAAGAAGGTATAGACTTTGATGAAACCTTTGTTTCGGTTGCTAGACTTGAAGCTATTAGGGTATTGCTAGCATATGCATGTTCTTTAAATTTTCAGCTATATCAAATGGACGTAAAGAGTGCTTTTCTAAATGGATATATTCAAAAAGAAGTGTTTGTAGAACAACCTCCTAGTTTTGAAGATTACAAACATCCTTCTCATGTTTACAAATTATGGAAAGCTCTCTATGGCTTGAAGCAACCTCCACGCGCATGGTATGATCGTCTAACCAATTTTTTACTTGAAAAGGGATTCACCAAAGGGAAGGTCGAAACTACACTCTTTATAAAGAAAATAAATCACCATACTCTTCTTGTTCAAATTTATGTAGATGATATTATTTTTGGTTCTACTAATGAAAGTTTGTGTAGTGACTTTGGCAAAATGATGCAAGGAGAATTTGAAATGTCCATGGGAAGTTGAATTACTTCCTTGGATTACAAATCAAACAACTTGACCATGACATTTTTGTAAGTCAATCCAAGTATTGCGAAGATTTGCTGAAAAGATTCGATATGGATGACTACAAGCCAATAGCTACTCCTATGGGATCTACTACGTATATCGATACAGACGAAGCTAGAAAGTGTATTGAAATATCAAAGTGTCGAGGTAGGATTGGATCTCTTTTATATTTAACTGTCAGTAGACCTGATATCATGTTTAGTGTATGTCTGCGTGCTTGCTATCAATCTAAATCAAAAGAATCACACTTAGTTGTTGTTAAGAGAATCATGAAATATCTTAAAGGCACAACTGACATTGGGCTGTGGTATCCAAAATGAAGTATATGTGATTTGGTTGGTTATTCAAATTCAGATTTTGCTAGATGCAAAACTGAGATGAAAAGTACAAGTGGTACTTGTCACATTTTAGGAAATGCTTTAGTATCCTAGTCTTGCAAGAAACAAGCATGTATTGTCCTAAGCATTGTTGAAACTGAATATATAGTAGCATGTAGTTGTTGAGCCCAAGTGTTGTGGCTTAAACAACAATTACGAGATTATGGCTTAGACTTAGGCTGCACTCCTCTGAGATGTGACAATACTAGTGTTATAAACCTCACAAAGAATCCAGTTATGCATTCTAGAACCAAACACATAGATATAAGGCATCACTTCCATAAGGACCATGTCCAAAAGAAATATGTGATTGTAGAATTCATTGATACTCATAACCAACGATTAGATATTTTCACTAAACCATTGGCTAAAGAACCTTTTTTATAAAATTAGACATTCTTGATGAAGCTTACCTATCTTAACATGATTATATGATTATATGTGTGATTCATCATGTTTATCTCGTGCCTACTTGTACTTAAAAGTGTTTATTTATGTTTAAAATTTTCAAATTTTGGGTTAAAAATCATTTTCATAGAATAAATATGCCTAAAATTAAGTTTTTTTTGGGTCACTAATCGATTACAGGGTTGAACAACGAGTTTCAGTAACCGGTTACTCAGGGTGTATAATCAATTACTCAAAGCTACTATTTGAACATTTCAATTTTTTTTAAATTTGAGTAACTAATTACAAAAATGAGTAACCGATTACTCTGTGCAGCTATATATATAATTTTTCTGCATTTTTCAAATTTTTTTCAAACTCATCTTCTTCATGAACTCGTCTTCGCTCGTGTTAAACCTCATAATCTCTAAAATCTTCATTTTTTTTATCCATTTTGGGTGATTCTTGTGTCTATTCATACCTCATTTTCATCTCTAAACACTTCTTCACCATCATTTTCGTGTTTCGTGGCTTAAATCAAAAACCCCAAAAACCTAAAAACTCAAAAACCTCAATCCATGGCTTCCTCTTCTAGATCAAAGAAGCAACACACAAATGTGACTCAAAGGAACCAAGGATCTTCATCTTTGGATTCTAACCCTTTGGATTTGACAAGACACCTTGCTAATGATGAGCAACGTAAAGTCTTTGAGGGGCACTTTCATGGTCGAGTCATCTTTACTCCGAAATACGGTAATGTAGGGAATTTTTTAGTTTGAAAATTTTCTTTTTCCTTATCTTTTACGGCAACAAAATCTTTTTGACTTTTGTTGTGAACCTAATGTCATTTATCCTGAACTTGTTCTAGCATTTTACTGTAACATGAACTTTCAGAAAAATCGTCTCACTTCCTATGTGAAAGGAAAAGATATTGTTTTGGATTTGAAAACTTTGAGTTCATTGTTCTGTAACATACCCTATCAAGGTAGCATAACAGGTTTCGGCCTTGTATGTGAATGATATAATTATGATCGAAAGGATTTCTACCACTCTCTGTGTAGAATTTCTAAAGAGGAAATATAAATGTGTAAACAACATGGCTATGGTGAGACTATTCAAAATAGAGATATTCTATCTGCTGGACATCTCAAACTTGAAGATTGTTTGCTCCATTCTTTTCTGAGCAATGTCATTTTATCAAAATTTTCAAACCATTCTCAAATTAGTGACATAGAACTCCAATTGATATACACTATGAAGTTTAACATCAAAATCAATTGGACTCAGATGATAATGAGACAAATGTAGAATGTTCGAGGAACTCAAAGCCCCTTGCCCTATGCAATTTTCATAACCAATATTCTTTAACATTTCGGTGTTTCTACTAATGGTGAAACCAAAGTCGCTCTAAATCTTCATGAAAGCAAGATTGATGTGGAAGTTGCCCATAAAATGGGTTTTTCCATAGATCCTATTGACAGCCGCACCTATAAGCATCGATCTGATACACCGAATGCACCTGTTGATCAACGAGAACCTACCAATGTAATCCTCCTAAACCTCAACCTTCTGAGTTTCATGCTCAGTCTTCCTCATTTGTTGTCATGCCTTCCAATCAGATGATTATGGACGAGTTGCTTTCTCTTCGAGGCTACATCACTAACCGGATGGATGCCTTTGATACTCAGAATCAACAAATCCAGTTTGAACTTCATCATCTCTCTTCTAAGCTGATTAGCATGGATGTTGATGAAGACAGCTCTGAGTCTGAGTCTTAGATTGTGTATAGGATTTATGTTTGTTTTGATGCATATTTCTGAACAATTTACTGAGTCTTTGGTTGTAATCATTTCATATTTTCGGACAATATTTGTTGTTATGATATTTTGTTATGTTTGAACATCTTATGTTTTATGATATGCATTCGTATATTTTCTATATATATTGTACTAGACAAAATCATATCTATATTTATGCTATATATATTGTGTTGGACTTTTGGGTTTTCTACTTTTTGATAAAGTCAAAAGGGGGAGAAAAGTTGGGAGAAGTGTATTTTCTGTCAAATTTCTTTCAGGCACATAACTCCAAATGAAAAGGGGAGCATACAAAACAGAGGGAGCATACTCAAGTCATCTCAACATATCTCAAAGTATGTTGCTCTCAGAAAACTACACTGTTAAAGAAGATATTGGTTTGTCATCATAAAAAAATGGGAGATTGTGAAGAAGATCTTTGCTCCTAACCTTGGCACAGTTTTGATGAAGACACCAACATCACCAAAAAGAAGAAAAGGAAGAATACTTATGAAGACAAAGAAGATGAAGCTTCAAGACAAATTAGTCTAAGTCTAAATAGGTACTTTTATCCGATACTCTTAAACATACAATAGTGGTAATGCTCAAAAAAATTTAAAATAAAATTAAAAGACTTCAAAATACTTAAAACAATTTTCAAAAATAGTGTGTAACGGTTACTGCATCTAAGTAACAGGTTACACGTGTGAGAAAAGAGTTATCCAACTTAAAACTGACCAGATTAATCCATTACTATCTTTAAGTAACATATTACTAGTTTTAATAAAGTTGAGTAACCGATTACCCACTTTCTGTAATCGATTACTCTAAATCAAATTTAAATGTCCAATGGACAGAACCTTTGGGTAATCAATTACTCACTGGTTGTAATCAATTACTGAGTGATGTTGCATCAGATTTCATATTTCAAAACGAAAGGTTTTCATCCCAAACAAAATGTCTTCACTCCAATATTTTCTTACCTTTTCGTAGAGGCACTATGGGTGATTAAAAATTCTATTTAAAGGCATTGAATCTCATAACACAAACACACAACTCTCATACAAATTTCAAAAGCTCTTACACACATTCTGAAATTATTTTCTGCACTTTTGGCAACTAGTTCTTAAACTTTCCAAGTTGATTTTTCTGAAGTTGCTTAAAGTAAATTATTTCAAGTTTACTAACTTATAAAGAGCATTATTAATTAGTATACAAAAGAGTTGATTGGATTTCAAGTTACATTACTTTCAAACTTGTAAAGGAAATTCAACCAGTGTTGTACATTCTTCATTATTATTAAAGGATACTTTCTTTCGCAAGAGTGTGAGAAGAAAGGGGATTAGAATCACTTGGAAATGTGTTTTTCCAAGAGTGAATAAGGATTAGGGAGTGTGTAAGGTACATAGAGATCTCGGGGTGAGATATTATAATTGCAACTCATAATCTTTAGTGGAAAAATCTTTTATACTGCAAGAGTACTGGATGTAGCCTTCGGTGGAGAAGAAGGTGAACTAGTAAAGAAATCCTTATCTATTCTCTTCTCCCTTATCTTTTTGATGTTAGGTATTAGTGGCTAAAATACACCTAGAAGGGGGGGTTGAATAGGTGTAGCGGTCAGAGTATCCGCTTTTCGAAAACAACAATTAATGCTGAAATAACCCCAGATTAATC